>NC_086447.1:757542186-757870686 GCF_028390025.1 Pseudophryne corroboree
GTCGTCTACTGTCACTGCATATGATTCTCTCAACATTGAAAGAATGGTGGAGGATTATATGAGTGACCGCATCCAAGTAGGCACGTCACACAGTCCGTACTTATACTGGCAGGAAAAAGAGGCAATTTGGAGGCCCTTGCACAAACTGGCTTTATTCTACCTAAGTTGCCCTCCCACAAGTGTGTACTCCGAAAGAGTGTTTAGTGCCGCCGCTCACCTTGTCAGCAATCGGCGTACGAGGTTACATCCAGAAAATGTGGAGAAGATGATGTTCATTAAAATGAATTATAATCAATTCCTCCGCGGAGACATTGACCAGCAGCAATTGCCTCCACAAAGTACACAGGGAGCTGAGATGGTGGATTCCAGTGGGGACGAATTGATAATCTGTGAGGAGGGGGATGTACACGGTGATATATCGGAGGATGATGATGAGGTGGACATCTTGCCTCTGTAGAGCCAGTTTGTGCAAGGAGAGATTAATTGCTTCTTTTTTGGGGGGGGTCCAAACCAACCCGTCATATCAGTCACAGTCGTGTGGCAGACCCTGTCACTGAAATGATGGGTTGGTTAAAGTGTGCATGTCCTGTTTATACAACATAAGGGTGGGTGGGAGGGCCCAAGGACAATTCCATCTTGCACCTCTTTTTTCTTTTATTTTTCTTTGCGTCATGTGCTGTTTGGGGAGGGTTTTTTGGAAGGGCCATCCTGCGTGACACTGCAGTGCCACTCCTAGATGGGCCCGGTGTTTGTGTCGGCCACTAGGGTCGCTTATCTTACTCACACAGTCAGCTACCTCATTGCGCCTCTTTTTTTCTTTGCGTCATGTGCTGTTTGGGGAGGGTTTTTTGGAAGGGCCATCCTGCGTGACACTGCAGTGCCACTCCTAGATGGGCCCGGTGTTTGTGTCGGCCACTAGGGTCGCTTATCTTACTCACACAGTCAGCTACCTCATTGCGCCTCTTTTTTTCTTTGCGTCATGTGCTGTTTGGGGAGGGTTTTTTGGAAGGGCCATCCTGCGTGACACTGCAGTGCCACTCCTAGATGGGCCCGGTGTTTGTGTCGGCCACTAGGGTCGCTTATCTTACTCACACAGTCAGCTACCTCATTGCGCCTCTTTTTTTCTTTGCGTCATGTGCTGTTTGGGGAGGGTTTTTTGGAAGGGCCATCCTGCGTGACACTGCAGTGCCACTCCTAGATGGGCCCGGTGTTTGTGTCGGCCACTAGGGTCGCTTATCTTACTCACACAGTCAGCTACCTCATTGCGCCTCTTTTTTTCTTTGCGTCATGTGCTGTTTGGGGAGGGTTTTTTGGAAGGGACATCCTGCGTGACACTGCAGTGCCACTCCTAGATGGGCCCGGTGTTTGTGTCGGCCACTAGGGTCGCTTATCTTACTCACACAGCTACCTCATTGCGCCTCTTTTTTTCTTTGCGTCATGTGCTGTTTGGGGAGGGTTTTTTGGAAGGGACATCCTGCGTGACACTGCAGTGCCACTCCTAGATGGGCCCGGTGTTTGTGTCGGCCACTAGGGTCGCTTATCTTACTCACACAGCGACCTCGGTGCAAATTTTAGGACTAAAAATAATATTGTGAGGTGTGAGGTATTCAGAATAGACTGAAAATGAGTGTAAATTATGGTTTTTGAGGTTAATAATACTTTGGGATCAAAATGACCCCCAAATTCTATAATTTAAGCTGTTTTTTAGGGTTTTTTGAAAAAAACACCGAATCCAAAACACACCCGAATCCGACAAAAAAAATTCGGTGAGGTTTTGCCAAAACGCGGTCGAACCCAAAACACGGCCGCGGAACCAAACCCAAAACCAAAACACAAAACCCGAAAAATTTCCGGCGCTCATCTCTACTCCTGTCCTGCAGTACTCCCTGGGGGGCAGATGTATTAACCTGGAGAAGGCATAAGGAAGTGATAAACCAGTGATATGTGCAAGGTGATAAAGGTACCAGCCAATCAGCTCCAATATGTAAATTAACAGTTAGGATCTGATTGGCTGGTGCGTTATCACCTTACACATATCACTGGTTTATCACTTCCTTATGCCTTCTCCAGGTTAATACATCTGCCCCACTGTCCTCCGAGCCTTTGGTGATCTCACTGGGCCCATTGGAAGCACCTCCTCCCCTCACAGTTTAACATCACAGGGAGGCTAAAACACTTCATTTAATAGACAGAGCAGGCTTGGTAAGGGGACCTTATGGGCATGTGCCACGACGGAACCCCCTGTCTGAAAGGCTTCCCACCTGCTGATGCTACTTAACTAGCTGATGGCAGTTTAGTTTTTATTTAGTTCTAGAAAAAATTAACATGGGCAGAATCCACATAAGTAAACTCCCTGGTTATTGGTGTGTGCAATATCATTGACAGCATGGGTCCCTTCCAGGGATGTAGACATCTTACTGCATACTGCAGCTGTTTCCATTCCTCCCTACCCCCCTCTGTGAGTCTGTGTCCCTGCCCCCTAACAGCAACACACTCTCTCCCTTCCCTCCCCCCCCTCTCCCCCTGCACCCCTATCCCCCCCTCTCTCCTCTCCTCTCCCCCCTTCCCACCTCCCCCCTCTCTCCTCTCCCCCCTTCCCACCTCCCCCATGCCACCTTTTCCCCTCTCACTCCTCTTCTTCCCCATCTCACTCTCTCTCACACTTGTGTGGGGACTTGCACAAAAAGAATTGCACTGGGACGGTGAAAGGTTGACAGAATGGAGCCTAATCAAATCAAATGTAACAAATTGACCTTTTAAATAATAAATGAATAAAACACTACAACCTGCCATGCAGCGTCCTATATCTCAAAACCATCCCCACATGTAATTTATGGAACAGGTGTCTCATTAGTGATAAACCTGCAACCCAGTAATATTAAGCAACCTACACATTTAGAGTAAATACAATATTTGGAAAGTCAATTGAAGATATGTTTGTGTCTTTTTGGTTATATGCAGTACGTTCAAATAGAATGGTTGTGTAGCATGTTTGGTTATCATTTGTGTGGAGTTTGTATGTTCTCCACATATTCTAGGGGTTTCTTCCAGGTACTTCAGTTTCCTCACACACTCCAAAAACATACTGCGACGTGTCCTCTCAATGTATTGAAAGAAGAGTCATTCCTCATTAGACAGAAACGACTCCATTTAACCAAAAAAGTAAGTTCTTTTTTATATACACAGATATTGCACACTGCCTGTCATTCTCATATCTAACAATATAGTTAAAACCCCAATGGTGTCTGAGAATGAAAACTGGGCACCTATGGAATCACTCCCGCATTGCACATAGAGCCTAATCCTTACTTGATCGTAAAATCAAAGGGGTATATGCAATTGCGGTCGAATTCCCGAAATTGTCGAATTTCGGGACTTTTTCGCCCAAAAAAAAAAATCGACAATGCAATTCAGTACTTTCCGTCAAAAAAACGGACTTTCAAAATTCGACTTTTTGAAATTCGACTTTTGTCAAATTCGACTTTTCTGCAATGATACAAGTGCTGCAATTCGACCAAAGTATATTCAATTGAAGTTTGGAAATTTGACAACAGTGCTTTTAGACAGTAAATTCGTCATTTTCAATCCGCCACACTTTGGTGGGTGAAACTAATAAAAAAAATTTAAAACAAGTTTTTTTTGTGGTTTTTTTTCTTGGTAATAGCATATCTATTTATATTAGAAGGGATTAGGTACTTGGTTTGTCTTTTTTGGAGGCACAAGTATTTTTTATATATTTTTAAAAATAATATATATATATATTTTTTAGATGGAATGGTAAAATCCCAGAAAAAAATGGCGTGGGGTCCCCCCTCCAAAGCATAACCAGCCTCGGGCTCTTCGAGCCGGTCCTGGTTCTAAAAATCCGGGGGAAAAATGGACAGGGGATCCCCCGTATTTTTAAAACCAGCACCGGGCTCTGCGCCTGGTGCAAAAAATACGGGGGACAAAAAGAGTAGGGTCCCCCGTATTTTTTACACCAGCATCGGGCTCCACTAGCTGGACAGATAATGCCACAGCCGGGGGTCACTTTTATACAGTGCCCTGCGGCCGTGGCATTAAATATCCAACTAGTCACCCCTGGCCGGGGTACCCTGGGGGAGTGGGGACCCCTTCAATCAAGGGGTCCCCCCCCCAGCCACCCAAGGGCCAGGGGTGAAGCCCAAGGCTGTCCCCCCCATCCAAGGGCTGCGGATGGGGGGCTGATAGCCTTGAGAAAATGACATGAATATTGTTTTTCCCAGTAGTACTACAAGTCCCAGCAAGCCTCCCCCGCAAGTTGGTACCTGGAGAACCACAAGTACCAGCATGCGGGTGAAAAACGGGCCCGCTGGTACCTGTAGTAGTACTACTGGGGAAAAAATACCCAAATAAAAACAGGAGACACACACCTTGATAGTAAAACTTTATTGCACACCTGCCGACACACACATACTTACCTATGTTGACACGAAGCAGTCGGTCCTCTTCTCCAAGTAGAATCCACGGGTACCTGAAAATAAAAGATAATTATACTCACCTGATCCAGGGTCCAGAGATAAATCCTCGTACTTGTCAAAACAACAAAACGAACACCCGACCAGTGGACTGAAAGGGGTCCCATGTTGACACATGAGACCCCTTTCCACGAATGCAGACACCCCCGTGACAGCTGTCACAGAAGTGTCTCTTCAGCCAATCAGCGAGTGCAACGTCCTTGCACTCTGCTGATTGGCTCTGTGCGCGTCTGAGCTGTCAGACAGCGCATCGCAAAGCCTCTCCATTATATTCAATGGTGGGAACTTTCCGGTTAGTGGTGGGGTCACCCGCGGTCAGCGGCTGACCGCGGGTAACCCCGCCACTGACGGCAAAGTTCCCACCATTGAAAGTAATGGAGGAAGCTGTGCGATGCGCTGTCTGAGCTCAGACGCGCACAGCCAATCAGGTGAGCGCTACGACGTGGCACTTCCTGATTGGCTGAAGGGACCTCAGTGACAGCAGTCACGTGGGGTCCCGGCATTCGGGGAAAGGGGTCTCATGTGTCAACATGGGACCCCTTTCAGTCCGGTGGTTGGGTGTTCGTGTTTTTTTTTTGCCAAGTACGAGGATTTTATCTCTGGACGTGGATTTATCTCTGGAAACTGGATCAGGTGAGTGTTTTTTTTTTTTCACAGGTACCCTGGATCGTCGGAGTCGAGACGTGGCAGTCGGCGTGTCAACATAGGTAAGTATGTGTGTGTCGGCAGTGTGTAATAAAGTTGTACTTGTCACGGTGTGTGTCTCCTATTTTTATTTGGGTATTTTTTTTCCTGTAGTACTCCAGGTACCAGCGGGCCTGTTTTTCTCCCGCATGCTGGTACTTGTGGTTCTCCAAGTACCAGCTTGCGGGGGAGGCTTGCTGGGACTTGTAGTACTACTGGAAAAAACAATATTCTTTCATTTTTGACAAGGCTATCAGCCCCCCATCCGCAGCCCTTAGATGGGGGGACAGCCACGGGCTTCACCCCTGGCCCTTGGGTGGCTGGGGGGGGACCCCTTGATTGAAGGGGTCCCCACTCCCCCAAGGTACCCCGGCCAGGGGTGACTAGTTGGATATTTAATGCCACGGCCGCAAGGCACTGTATAAAAGTGACCCCCGGCTGTGGCATTATCTGTCCAGCTAGTGGAGCCCGATGCTGGTGTAAAAAATACGGGGGACCCCTACTCTTTTTGTCCCCCGTTTTTTTTGCACCAGCACCAGGCGCAGAGCCCGGTGCTGGTTTTAAAAATACGGGGGATCCCCTGTCCAATTTCCCCCCGGATTTTTAGAACCAGGACCAGCTCGAAGAGCCCGAGGCTGGTTATGCTTTGGAGGGGGGACCCCACGCCATTTTTTTTCGGGTTTTTCCCGTTTATTCCCGTTTTTTTAAAATCGCGGCAAAATCCGTCAAATTGGCCGTTTTTCGCCCGCGGGACTGTCGAATCCGTTTTCCATTGAATTTGGTGAATTTCGGCAACCACTTGCTGAAATTGGAGGGTCGAATTGTGTCGAATTTAAAAACAGCGATAATTTGCCGCGATTCGCCGCTAATTGCATATACCCCATAATCTTCCTCTAATGGGCAAAACCATGTGCACTGCAGGTGGGGCAGATGTAACATGTGCAGAGAGAGTTAGATTTGGGGGGTTATATTGTTTCTGTGCAGGGTAAATACTGGCTGCTTTATTTTTACACTGCAATTTACATTTCAGTTTGAACACACCCCACCCAAATCTAACTCTCTCTGCACATGTTACATCTCCCCCACCTGCAGTGCACATGGTTTTCCCCATTAGAGGAAGATTTTGCTTTTGCGATCAACCTTGAATTAGGCCCTTGTGTGTTACCATTATGATGGCCACTCCAAGCTGCCTGTGGTATTGCTTCCACTGGATCCATGTTTTCACACGGCACCTGCCATAAATAGACACCACGGTGTGCTGCTAGTGGACTGTCTAGAACCACTGGGTGGGGTGACAGCAGGCAGGGGCACAGAAAGTGGCCGTCACAGGGCTTGCACATTGAGACAAACACTAGTACACAAGGGGTAGGCTGATACTAGCATTTTCATATCATCGCACCAGCAATTCCAGCAACAGGTACTTGAATGAATGTAGCAATGTCCATCAATAGGTCAAGCACAGAATGTTACTGAGCTCAGCCACAGCTATTTTCTGATGTGGATGAGTTGTGGAATCTCATGTCTGGAGAGACACCCTTACACAAACCCCCTCTGGCAGCATGTTGCACATGAGGGTCTATTCATGAAGTGAGCAAGTGGAGAAGTTGCAACCAATCAGCTGCTCTCTCTAATTTTATAGTATGCAAATTATAAATGTTACTTCAGTTCTGATTGGTTGCCATGGGCAACTTCTCCACTGGCTCACTTCTCCGCTCTTATCACTGCTTCATGATTAGATTTCTTAGTACTTTAGTTATTACCTGCCACTGCAGGACACACCCCTTAGGGATGATAGATACGCCCATAGGTGGGGTTAGACATGCCCTTTGGGCGTACCATGACGCACCCATTCAGCAGCGCTGCACATTTTACTACCAGCTAAAATCTCCCTGAAACTAGTTTTCAAAAGTAGGCAAGTATGCGTATAATACTGGTGTGGTCACTGGTCAGCAAAACTCTGCACGGTACTCCTCCTATATAATACTGCTGGTCCACAGAGTGAAAAATGGCGGCGACGCGCGGCTCCTTATATAGAATCCGAATCTCGCGAGAATCCGACAGCGGGATGATGACGTTCGGGCACGCTCGGGTTAACCGAGCAAGGCGGGAGGATCCGAGTCTGCCTCGGACCCGTGTAAAAAGGGTGAAGTTCGGGGGGGTTTTGATTCCGAGGAACCGAACCCGCTCATCACTACTTGTGATACATGTCACTGACTACTGCCTCCTATTTTTGACTATCCCTGTTTGCTGCTTTAAACTTTGGATTATCTGTGTATCTGTGTACTGATTTATCTAAGTTCTCTCGACATATTTGTAGATGACCTGTGTACTGACCTGGCTCTGTTTAACTGAACGTGTCTCTAGTATTATAACTTAAACCTGACCAGCAGCGTACTGAAGCTTGTATCTATTGGTCTTGCTTTTGTTTTATCCTTATTACTTCTCATGTAACAACCAGTGGACTAGAACTGAGTTTGAAATCATTACTACTTCGGATAAACAGGTGAACAGCAAATCTTTCTACATTTATTTTGGGTGCTCAGTGCTTGTTGTTATATTGTTGTCTCTGCAATTGGAGTCTAATCTGAAAACATCAGGGGACATATTCAGGAATTATTCTGTTTTAGTCCTGATAATTGTAATTTGTTATTGCAGCTATTAGTGGCAAAAACAAATTCAGTGCCGCCCGAATGTATTAAAATTCACACGCAGGGTCAGTGGTTCTATAAGGAGCCCATCCCTGCTACTGTATGTGTTCAGAGTGAAGTGAGTAGGGACCCTCTACTCGTGGAATGCGGTCAGGATCCTGGCAGTAGGGATCCCGACAATTGAAACACTGAAGCCAGGATCCCTGCACTACTCGGAATGCCGACACCAGCATCCCGAATGAGGTAACAAGCCCAGCTCCAGAATCCCGACCGACATGTGCCGGGTGACGGGAGAGGTAAGCCGTGGAGGTAGGGTGGATGTGGGTGGGGGGAGGTTAGGTTTAGGCTACAGGGGGAAGGTTAGGGTTAGGCTGCGGGGCGGAGGGTGGGTAAGTTTAGGCTGTGGGAGGGGTCATTAGGTTTAGGCAGCCCTGAAGAGGGTTAGGCTTCGCGGGGAAGGGGAGGGGGGAGGGTTATGTTCAGGCTGCGGGAAGGGGGGGGTTAGGTTTAGGCTGCTAGAAGGGAGGGTTAGGGAGCCCCTGTTGGGATTCTGAGTATAAGGCTGCTGCGCTCAGTATTCTGTTCGCCAGCCTCCCAAACGCTGGCATATTGATCACAATCCCTCCTGGTAACGTTGTGTTCTCACTGAAGTAAGGAGGAACCATCTCCCAGTAACTTTTTGTGTTTGGAGAGAAGTGACGAGGAACCATCTCCCAGTAACTTTTTGTGTTTGGAGAGAAATGACGAGGAACCATCTCCCAGTAACTTTTTGTGTTTGGAGAGAAATGACGAGGAACCATCTCCCAGTAACTTTTTGTGTTTGGAGAGAAGTGACGAGGTACCATCTCCCAGTAACTTTTTGTGTTTGGAGAGAAGTGAACGAGGGACTCTCTCCTGGTAACTTTTTGTGTTTGGAGAGAAGTGACGAGGGACTCTCTCCTGGTAACTTTTTGTGTTTGGTAAATCTGACAGCTTTGCAGTCCCTATAGAAACCTAAGGGGGCTGCGGCTGCAGTCAGAAATGAAGGGACTGCTGCATATATGGAGATAACTGCTGTGGTACCTCTGTGGTACATTGGAGTGATGCTTAGTATGGTTGTTTTGGGGTGATATACTGTAAATATAATTTGATAAATAGGTCCTTTGATAAATAGGCCCTTATGTGATTATTGTACTTACTCAGATTAGGATGTTCAGTGCATTTATTTTAAATGAGTAACATGATTACAATATTATTCATGTTGCTGACTCATCAGTTCCTGCGGTTACACATTTCATTTCCCGGAGAAGCTCTCTGCAATATTTGTTATTTTTTTTAATCAAGTTTCAAATCACTGTATGTTATGCGGGCCATACATTTTATCTACACCCCGATTCTCCATTCTCTGATTCATTGAGTGGCGGACATTGATGATCAGTGATCCATCTGTGAATTGGCATGTTAAAAATTGCTGACTTGCCGTTCCTAATAATTTTTGGGTCAGAATTGGCGAATGAAGGATATCCAATATATTGGATTTCCTAGATCCCTCGATCCAGGCTTCGGGAGAATGGGGAATTGTCCCGATACTCCCCTGATGTATGGGCTCCATAACATTTATTCTAACGCATAAGTTACCAAAAAACACTGTTTTTAAACATGACTCAGCAAAACTTGCAGCCTTAATTTATAAATGTTCTGAATACTGTACAAATCACTGTATATAATAAGCTGCAACATCATAAGCTCCTATAAACATTCTGGAAAACAGCCTGTTATCCAATAGGCACTTGCTATCCAGAATTTCTTTGGTTCTCTAGGCAGGGATGGCAAATGAACATGAAGCCCCCTTCATAGAGATAATCCTTCCAGGCACTCATTGAACCTTTTGTACCAGGGTTTTATGAACAAGTGTGATCCCATAATGAATAATTTTTTATTTTATTTGTTTGCTGCCATTTTTTTTAAACTGCCCCCATCATAAATATGTAAGCGAAGTAGGATCAGAGTTTGCTAGTGTAATCAGAGTGCCATTATTATTATTATTATTATTATTATTATTATTATTAAATATTATCCTTTATTTATATGGCTCCACAAGGGATCCGCAGCGCCCATTACACAGTACATAATCAAATGAGCAAACAAGAAAACAGTACTTACAGTTCAAGACAATATAGGACTGGTATAGAAAACCCAGGGTTAGGTGCCATCAAGGAGAGTAAGGAGTATAAGATAGTGTAAGTCAGAAAAGGAAAGGCACATGAGGAAAGAAGTCCCTGCTCTTGCAAGCTTACAATCTAAAAGGTGAGGTGCTAACAGACCGGGGTGGCACAGAAGGGTTAGACAGTGAGCATAGACAAGAGGGTTAGGAGGAGAGTTGGCTGGGTTTGGTGAAGAAGTGGGTCTAGAGAGCCTGTTTGAAGTTTTGTAGAGAGGTGGAGACAGGGGCGTTTCTACAGAGGAGGGGGCCCCCTCCTCTGAACGGCGCTGTAGACTCTGGCAATGTGCCGGAGTCTACTGCGCATGAGTAGGTCTCCGGAAACATGGCGGCCGCCATGATCCGGAGACCAATTTGGCTACCGCACATGCGCAGCGGCCATTTTGGCGGCGACTTCTGCCGCGGACGCTACGCCCGCAGTTGGACTCCGGTAAGGTAAGTATTTAAATGGGTGAAATGTGTGCGGTGTGGTCCCCCCCTGGACCCTGGGGCCTGTGTGCACCGCACACATTGCACCCATTATAGAAACGCCAATGGGTGGAGAGTTGGATGGGGAGAGGTAGAGTATTCCAGAGATAGGGAGCAGCACATGCAAAATCTTGTAGGTGGGAGTGGGAGGAGGTAATCAGTTGGTAGGAGAGATGACGTACATTAGCAGAGCGAAGAGGAGCCGATTGGTTTGCCGCGTCATAGGCCCCGCCCCCGGCGAGTGACATCAGAAGCCGCCGGGAGCAGGAAGAAGAAGAAGACCGCGCGGAAGAGCGCAGAAGAGCCGGGCGGCGCTGAGCAGAAGAGGACGCCGTGGGAAGAGCTCCGGTGGCCCCGGAAGAGACCAGAAGACGCTGCGGTCGAGGAAGAAGATGTCCAGCGGTGGCTGGATGCGGAGAGGCGACGGCGGCGCCACTGGCCAGGATGGGCCAGCGCTAGAAGAGTGAAGAGGAGTGGTGGAGAGGTCACCAGGGGTGGGAAGCAAAAGAGATAATGAAGCTCCCCCCTGGTGTCTCTCCCATTGGAACAGGTAGGCCCTCGGTGAGGGCACCTGTCACCCACCCCTCCTCCCTAGACCACCAGGGATCGAGCACTAGGACCATGGGAGACAGTCAGGCCACATGCCTGTGGTGCAAGGTAGGCGGGCATTAGGCCCATGGGCAAGTTCAGGCAATAGGCCTGTGGGGATAGTTAGAGGGCATTAGGCCCAGTTAATAAGTGTTCCCCCCGGGTGAATAAGAGTGGTACTGGGCGCTAGGCCCAGGCCACCCCAACGTGCCCAAAGTAGGCAGGCTTGTAAGCCGGAGCCCCACTGTATAAGAGTGATCTGGAAACTAGGCCCAGGTAACTCCACCCAGGCCCACGATAGGCGGGCGCTAGGCCCATGGGTAAAGTCAGGCCTACGGCCTGTGTGCATTTAGGTGAGGAGTAGGCCCAAGTGAGTGTGTGGGGAGGTGGGCAGGCTGCGAGGCGCCCACTCCCCAGTAATTCTAAAGTAGGTTTTCCCCTGTGTAAAGGAGCGGTCCAGCTCCACACTCAGCCACAATAGTATTCAGGGACAAGGAAGGGCTGGCCAGCGGTAGGTAGGAATTTAAAGGGACAGCACTGTCTAATCTTGTACGGTGATATTGTGATGTGTGTTGTTACCGTGCAGGGCAAACTGTTTGTTTTAAAGTTTGTGCATAAAGTTTGTGTTGCACCACCCACACCCGAGCTAGTTTGAGGGCTCTGTTCATGTAGCTAGTGTAGTGTAGTGTAGTGGATGCACACTAGTGTAGTTCTTGGTCTTGCACGACTGTTTTCTTTTTGCCTCCTTACAGGGACCTGTAAGTGGAGAAGATCGGAGTATAAGATTTGTGACGGTGAGAAACATCTCTGTCCGTGTGTCCCTTTCTGTGTGTGTCTGTCTGTCTGTTCCCTGAGCGCCGGTGCGGTGGACCTTGCACGGCCGTGCGTGGTCCAGAGTACACCTCAGCGTGAGAGCGCTGTTTGGCGAAAATTGGGTTGCTGAGGCTTTGTGCCGCTGATGATTTTCACCTAACCGGTGAAGGTCGCCGCCACCCTGGGAGTGTCCTCTTTTCCTTTGGAAAAGAGTTGATACTCCTTAATTGGTTCACGTTTCCTCCTAGCTTGCCCGTCATCTACATCTGGAAGGGAATCGCCGTGTTCGGGTCCAAGTGCAGTTTCCAGGTCCGTTGAAGATTCCGTGACCTGAAGGTGAGAGAGTGCGGTGCCTGGTAAGCAGTGAGTCTACACCTGCACAGCAGCAGGCACTACACTGCACCGCCAGCCTCACATTTGGCATAGTCGGCAGTATAATGGACTGCGGACATGATGTGGAACCTCCCCAAGAAGACCCCTCTGTGCACGGCTCCAGAGCAGACCCACCCCCCCGACGTGTGCGGACAAGAGCGACTGGATGACGGTGTCTGGGACAGACATCCTGAAGATGGTGCAGCGGTTGGTCCAGCGAGGAAAGGAAGAGTGCCGGAAAAAGAGGCGCAAGAAGGCCGCTATGACACCCTGCAAGAAATGTTGGCAAATGGGACACTTTGCTGACAAATGTACTTCGTGAGAGACTCCGAGAAGAGAAGGCTGAGAGACATCCTCAAAAAAGGTGGTCCAGCAAGGGGACCGAAGACGCTGTCAAAAGGGCCAAGCAAAGAAAGAGTCCTGGTGTTTGCTCTGCGGAAACTATGGGCATGAGCATAACAGTTGTCTCTGGGACGAAGAGTGGAGCCAAGACAAGGTCGATTTCCGGTGTGAAAGCTGCGGAGATCCCCGGCATCGGCTTCCAGAGTGTCCATGGACTGAGAACAGGACAGAGTACGAGGCCACTGTGAAGCACCTGACGGAGTCTCATCAGGAACTCTGGGACCGGGTGGCTGCAGAACTCATGTGTGCCCTCTGTAAGGAGAAGGGACATGAGCTTCCCGATTGTCCGTGGGATTAAAACCGGATGATTGCAGATGGTCGTACCCAGAGATGGGAGGAAGAGACCAGAGAAATGGAGCGGAAGAGCCTGCTTGAAGTTAGTTCACAGGTGCCCACTTCCCCTGAGCCAGTGCCAAAGGGTGGAGACCCCTCGGTGATGAAGGTGGCCAAGGAACCCGTGTTGGAGAAGGTGGCAGTAACACTCCCTTGTTGGAAGTGTTGGCGACCAGGACATTCGGCCAATCAGTGTCCCTGGGAAGATGGCACGTACCTACACTGCCCCAAGAAAGCGCCCACAGTGAAAGTTGATCCTTTCCCATAGAAGGCGGACGTGGACGACTGGGAGGTAAAGAAACCACGCTGTGAGGAAAAGCGTGAAGACCCAGTGACAGAGGCGTCTGGAATTTCCCCGCGTTGGAAACGTCCACGACCAGGATGTGTGGAACTGGTGTGTCCTGGGTACTAGTGATGGGCACCGGAACTTTTTCGGGTTTTGTCTTTTAGTTTTGGATTCGGTTTCGCGGCCATGTTTTGGATTCGGACGCGTTTTGGCAAAAAGTCCCTGAAATTTTTTTGTTGGATTCGGGTGTGTTTCGGATTCGGCTGCTTTTTTCCAAAAAACCCTCAAAAACAGCTTAAATCATAGAATTTGGGGGTAACTTTGATCCCATAGTATTGTTAACCTCAATAACCATAATTTCCACTCATTTCCAGTAAATTCTGAACACATCACAATATTATTTTTAGTCCTAAAATTTGCACCGAGGTCACTGGATGCCTAAGCTAAGCGACCCAAGTGGCCGACACAAACACCTGGCCCATCTAGGAGTGGCACTGCAGTGTCAGACAGGGTGGCACTTCAAAAAATAATCCCCAAATGGCACATGATGCAAAGAAAAAAAGAGGTGCACCAAGGTCGCTGGATGGCTAAGCTAAGCGACCCAAGTGGCCGACACAAATACCTGGCCCATCTAGGAGTGGCACTGCAGTGTCAGACAAGATGGCACTTCAAAAAATAGTCCCCAAACAGCACATGATGCAAAGAAAAAAAGAGGTGCACCAAGGTCGCTGGATGGCTAAGCTAAGCGACCCAAGTGGCCGACACAAACACCTGGCCCATCTAGGAGTGGCACTGCAGTGTCAGACAGGATGGCACTTCAAAAAATAATCCCCAAACAGCACATGATGCAAAGAAAAAAAGAGGTGCACTAAGGTCGCTGGATGGCTAAGCTAAGCGACCCAAGTGGCCGACACAAACACCTGGCCCATCTAAGAGTGGCACTGCAGTGTCAGACAGGATGGCACTTCAAAAAATAGTCCCCAAACATCACATGATGCAAAGATAAATTAAAGAAAAAAGAGGTGCAAGATGGAATTGTCCTTGGCCACCCTTATGTTGTATAAACAGGACATGCACACTTTAACAAACCCATCATTTCAGCGACAGGGTCTGCCACATGACTGTGACTGAAATGACTGGTTGGTTTGGGCCCCCACCAAAAAAGAAGCAATCAATCTCTCCTTGCACAAACTGGCTCTACAGAGGCAAGATATCCACCTCCTCCTCATCCTCCGATTCCTCACCCCTTTCACTGTGTACATCCCCCTCCTCACAGATTATTAATTCGTCCCCACTGGAATCCACCATCTCAGGTCCCTGTGTACTTTCTGGAGGCAATTGCTGGTGAATGTCTCCACGGAGGAATTGATTCTAAGTAATTTTGATGAACATCATCTTCTCCACATTTTCTATAAGTAACCTCGTACGCCGATTGCTGACAAGGTGAGCGGCTGCACTAAACACTCTTTCGAAGTACACACTGGAGGGGAGGCAACTTAGGAAAAATAAAGCCAGTTTGTGCAAGGGCCTCCAAATTGCCTCTTTTTCCTGCCAGTATACGTACGGACTGTCTGACGTGCTTACTTGGATGCGGTCACTCATATAATCCTCCACCATTCTTTCAATGGTGAGAGAATCATATGCAGTGACAGTAATCGTTGGCAGGTCCTTCAGTCCGGACCAGATATCAGCACTCGCTCCAGACTGCCATGCATCACCACCAGCGAGTGGGCTCGGAATTCTTAGCCTTTTCCTTGCAGCCCCAGTTGCGGGAGAATGTGAAGGAGGAGCTGTTGACGGGTCACGTTCCGCTTGACTTGACAAGTGTCTCACCAGCAGGTCTTTGCACCTCTGCACACTTGTGTCTGCCGGAAAGAGAGATACAACATAAGCTTTAAACCTAGGATCGAGCACGGTGGCCAAAATGTAGTGCTCTGATTTCAACAGATTGACCACCCGTGAATCCTGGTTAAGCGAATGAAGGGCTCCATCCACAAGTCCCACATGCCTAGCGGAATCGCTCCGTTTTAGCTCCTCCTTCAATCTCTCCAGCTTCTTCTGCAAAAGCTTGATGAGGGGAACAACCTGACTCATGCTGGCAGTGTCTGAACTGACTTCACGTGTGGCAAGTTCAAAGGGTTGCAGAACCTTGCACAACATTGAAATCATTCTCCACTGCGCTAGAGTCAGGTGCATTACCCCTCCTTTGCCTATATCGTAGGCAGATGTATAGGCTTGAATGGCCTTTTGCTGCTCCTCCATCCTCTGAAGCATATAGAGGGTTGAATTCCACCTCGTTACCACCTCTTGCTTCAGATGATGGCGGGGCAGGTTCAGGAATGTTAGCTGGTGCTCCAGTTTTCGGCACGCAGTGGCTGAATGACGAAAGTGACCCGCAATTCTTCGGGCCACCGACAGCATCTCTTGCACGCCCCTGTCATTTATAAAAAAAATTCTGCACCACCAAATTAAATGTATGTGCAAAACATGGGACGTGCTGGAATTTGCCCACATGTAATGCACGTGCAATATTGGTGGCTATGTCTGATGTCACAAATCCCCAGGAGAGTCCAATTGGGGTAAGCCATTATGCGATGATGTTCCTCAGTTTCCGTAAGAGGTTGTCAGCTGTGTGCCTCTTAAGGAAAGCGGTGATACAAAGCGTAGCCTGCCTAGGAACGAGTTGGCGTTTGCGATATGCTGCTACTGGTAACGCCGCTGCTGTTCTTGCTGCGGGAGGCAATACATCTACCCAGTGGGCTGTCACAGTCATATAGTCCTGAGTCTGCCCTGCTCCACATGTGCGTGGTTAAGTGGACATTGGGTACAACTGCATTTTTTAGGACACTGGTGACTCTTTTTCTGAGGTCTGTGTACATTCTCAGTATCGCCTGCCTAGAGAAATGGAACCTAGATGGTATTTGGTACCGGGGACACAGTACCTCAATCAATTGTCTAATTCCCTGTGAACTAACGGTGGACACCAGACACACGTTTAACACCACCGCAGCTGCCAAGGCCTGAGTTATCCGCTTTGCAGCAGGATGACTGCTGTGATATTTCATCTTCCTCGCAAAGGACTGTTGGACAGTCAATTGCTTACTGGAAGTAGTACAAGTGGTCTTCCGACTTCCCCTCTGGGATGACGATCGACTCCCAGCAGCAACAACAGCAGCGCCAGCAGCAGTAGGTGTTACACTCAAGGATGCATCGGAGGAATCCCAGGCAGGAGAGGACTCGTCAGACTTGCCAGTGACATGGCCTGCAGGACTATTGGCTTTCCTGTCTAAGGAGGAAATTGACACTGAGGGAGTTGGTGGTGTGGTTTGCAGGAGCTTGGTTACAAGAGGAAGGGATTTAGTTATCAGTGGACTGCTTCTGTTGTCACCCAAAGTTTTTGAACTTGTCAATGACTTCTGATGAATGCGCTCCAGGTGACGTATAAGGGAGGATGTTCCTAGGTGGTTAACGTCCTTACCCCTACTTATTACAGCTTGACAAAGGCAACACACGGCTTCACACCTGTTGTCCGCATTTCTGTTAAAATAATTCCACACTGAAGAGTTGATTTTTTTTGTAATTTGACCAGGCATGTCAATGGCCATATTCGTCCCACGGACAACAGGTGTCTCCCCGGGTGCCTGACTTGAACACTCCCCGGGTGTCTGACTTAAACAAACCACCTCACCATCAGAATCCTCCTTGTCAATTTCCTCCTCAGCGCCAGCAACACCCATATCCTCATCCTGGTGTACTTCAACAGTGACATCTTCAATTTGACTATCAGGAACTGGAGTGCGGGTGCTCCTTCCAGCACTTGCAGGGGGCGTGCAAATGGTGGAAGGCGCCACCTCTTCCCGTCCAGTGTTGGGAAGGTCAGGCATCGCAACCGACACAATTGGACTCTCCTTGGGGATTTGTGATTTAGAAGAACGCACAGTTCTTTGCTGTGCTTTTGCCAGCTTAAGTCTTTTCATTTCTCTAGCGAGAGGATGAGTGCTTCCATCCTCATGTGAATCTCAACCACTAGCCATGAACATAGGCCAGGGCCTCAGCCGTTCCTTGCCACTCCGTGTTGTAAATGGCATATTGGCAAGTGTACGCTTCTCATCAGACGCTTTTAATTTAGATTTTTGGGTCATTTTACTGAACTTTTGTTTTTTGTATTTTACATGCTCTCTAGTAGGACATTGGGCATCGGCCGTGGCAGACGACGTTGATGGCATTTCATCATCTCGGCCATGACTAGTGGCAGCAGCTTCAGCATGAGGTGGAAGTGGATCTTGATCTTTCCCTATTTTACCCTCCACATTTTTGTTCTCCATTTTTTAATGTGTGGAATTATATGCCAGTAATATATCAATAGCAATGGCCTACTGTACCATACTGCTATATATATACTGGTGGTCAGCAAAATTCTGCACTGTCCTCCTACTAAATACTGCGCACAACTACAATGCACCACAGGTATGGATGGATAGTATACTTGACGACACAGAGGTAGAGCAATGGACTACTGTAACATAATGCTATATATATACTGGTGGTCAGCAAAATTCTGCACTGTCCTCCTACTATATACTGCGCACAACTACAATGCAGCACAGGTATGGATGGATAGTATACTTGACGACACAGAGGTAGAGCAATGGACTACTGTACCGTACTGCTATATATATACTGGTGGTCAGCAAAATTCTGCACTGTCCTCCTACTATATACTGTGCACAACTACAATGCACCACAGGTATGGATGGATAGTATACTTGATGACAAAGAGGTTATGCAATGGACTGCTGTACCGTACTGCTATATATACACTGGTGGTCAGCAAAATTCTGCACTGTCCTCCTACTATATACTGTGCACAACTACAATGCATCACAGGTATGGATGGATAGTATACTTGACGACACAGAGGTAGAGCAATGGACTATTGTACCGTACCGCTATATATATACTGGTGGTCAGCAAAATTCTGCACTGTCCTCCTACTATGTACTGCGCACAACTACAATGCAGCACAGGTATGGATGGATAGTATACTTGACAACACAGAGGTAGAGCAATGGACTACTGTACCGTACTGCTATATATATACTGGTTGTCAGCAAAATTCTGCACTGTCCTCCTACTATATACTGTGCACAACTAAAATGCAGCACAGGTATGGATGGACAGTATACTTGACGACACAGAGGTAGAGCAATGGACTACTGTATCGTACTGCTATATATATATATGTACTGGTGGTCAGCTAAATTCTGCACTGTCCTCCTACTATATACTGCGCATAACTACAATGCAGCACAGGTATGGATGGATAGTATACTTGATGACACAGAGGTAGAGCAATGGACTACTGTACCATACTGCTATATATATACTGGTGGTCAGCAAAATTCTGCACTGTCCTCCTACTATATACTGCGCATAACTACAATGCAGCACAGGTATGGATGGATAGTATACTTGATGACATAGAGGTAGAGCAATGGACTACTGTACCGTACTGCTATATATATACTGGTGGTCAGCAAAATTCTGCACTGTCCTCCTACTCTAAACTGCGCACAACTAAAATGCAGCACAGGTATGGATGGATAGTATACTTGACGACACAGAGGTAGAGCAATTAACTACTGTACCGTACTGCTATAAATATACTGGTGGTCAGCAAAATTCTGCACTGTCCTCCTACTGTATACTGCGCACAACTACAATGCAGCACAGGTATGGATGGATAGTATACTTGACGACACAGAGGTAGAGCAATGGACTACTGTACCGTACTGCTACATATATATACTGCTGGTCAGCAAAATTCTGCACTGTCCTCCTACTATATACTGTGCACAACTAAAATGCAGCACAGGTATGGATGGATAGTATACTTGACGACACAGAGGTAGAGCAAAGGAGTACTGTACCGTACTGCTATATATATACTGGTGGTCAGCAAAATTCTGCACTGTCCTCCTAATATATACTGCGCACAACTACAATGCAGCACAGGTATGGATGCATAGTATACTTGACGACACAGAGGTAGAGCAATGGACTACTGTACCGTACTGCTATATATATACTGGTGGTTAGCAAAATTCTACACTATCCTCCTACTATGTACTGCGCACAACTACAATGCAGCACAGGTATGGATGGATAGTATACTTGACGACACAGAGGTAGAGCAATGGACTACTGTACCATACTGCTATATATATACTGATGGTCAGCAAAATTCTGCACTGTCCTCCTACTATAAACTGCGCACAACTACAATGCAGCACAGGTATGGATGGATATAATACTTGACGACACAGAGGTAGAGCATTGGACTACTGTACCATACTGCTATATATATACTGGTGGTCAGCAAAATTCTGCACTGTCCTCCTACTATATACTGCGCACAAGTACAATGCAGCACAGGTATGGATGGATAGTATACTTGACGACACAGAGGTAGTGCAATGGACTACTGTACCGTACTGCTATATATATACTAGTGGTCAGCAAAATTCTGCACTGTCCTCCTACTATATACTGCGCACAACTACAATGCAGCACAGGTATGGATGGATAGTAAACTTGACGACACAGAGGTAGAGCAATGGACTACTGTACCGTACTGCTATATATATACTGGTGGTCAGCAAAATTCTGCATTGTCCTCTTACTAAATACTGCGCACAACTAAAATGCAGCACAGGTATGGATGGATAGTATACTTGACGACACAGAGGTAGAGCAATGGACTACTGCACCGTACTGCCATATATATACTGGTGGTCAGCAAAATTCTGCACTGTCCTCCTACTATATACTGCGCACAACTAAAATGCAGCACAGGTATGGATGAATAGTATACTTGACGACACAGAGGTAGAGCAATGGACTACTGTACCGTACTGCTATATATATATATATATATATATATACTGGTGGTCAGTAAAATTCTGCACTGTACTCCTACTATATACTGCGCATAACTACAATGCAGCACAGGTATGGATGGATAGTATACTTGATGACACTTAGGTAGAGCAATGGACTACTGTACCGTACTGCTATATATATATATACTGGTGGTCAGCAAAATTCTGCACTGTCCTCCTACTTTATACTGCGCACAACTAAAATGCAGCACAGGTATGGATGGATAGTATACTTGACGACACAGAGGTAGAGCAATGGACTACTGTACCATACTGCTATATATATACTGATGGTCAGCAAAATTCTGCACTGTCCTCCTACTATATACTGCGCACAACTACAATGCAGCACAGGTATGGATGGATAGTATACTTGACGACACAGAGGTAGTGCAATGGACTACTGTACCGTACTGCTATATATATACTAGTGGTCAGCAAAATTCTGCACTGTCCTCCTACTATATACTGCGCACAACTACAATGCAGCACAGGTATGGTTGGATAGTATACTTGACGACACAGAGGTAGAGCAATGGACTACTGTACCGTACTGCTATATATATACTGGTGGTCAGCAAAATTCTGCACTGTCCTCTTACTAAATACTGCGCACAACTAAAATGCAGCACAGGTATGGATGGATAGTATACTTGACGACACAGAGGTAGAGCAATGGACTACTGTACCATACTGCTATATATATACTGGTGGTCAGCAAAATTCTGCACTGTCCTCCTACTATATACTGCGCACAACTACAATGCAGCACAGGTATGGATGCATAGTATACTTGACGACACAGAGGTAGAGCAATGGACTACTGTACTGTACTGCTATATATATACTGGTGGTCAGCAAAATTCTGCACTATCCTCCTACTATGTACTGCGCACAACTACAATGCAGCACAGGTATGGATGGATAGTATACTTGACGACACAGAGGTAGAGCAATGGACTACTGTACCGTACTGCTATATATATACTGGTGGTCAGCAAAATTCTGCACTGTCTTCCTACTATATACTGCGCACAACTAAAATGTAGCACAGGTATGGATGGATAGTATACTTGATGACACAGAGGTAGAGCAATGGACTACTGTACCGTACTGCTCTATATATATATACTGGTGGTCAGCAAAATTCTGCACTGTCCTCCTACTATATACTGCGCACAACTACAATGCAGGACAGGTATGGATGAATAGTATACTTGATGACACAGAGGTAGAGCAATGGACTACTGTACCGTACTGCTATATATATATATATACTGGAGGTCAGCAAAATTCTGCACTGTCCTCCTACTATATACTGTGCACAACTAAAATGCAGCACAGGTATGGATGGATAGTATACTTGACGACACAGAGGTAGAGCAATGGACTACTGTACCATACTGCTATATATATATATACTGATGGTCAGCAAAAATCTGCACTGTCCTCCTACTATATACTGCGCACAACTACAATGCAGCACAGGTATGGATGGATAGTATACTTGACGACACAGAGGTAGAGCAATGGACTACTGTACCATACTGCTATATATATACTGGTGGTCAGCAAAATTCTGCACTGTCCTCCTACTATTTACTGCGCACAACTACAATGCAGCACAGGTATGGATGGATAGTATACTTGACGACACAGAGGTAGAGCAATGGACTACTGCACCGTACTGCCATATATATACTGGTGGTCAGCAAAATTCTGCACTGTCCTCCTACTATATACTGCGCACAACTAAAATGCAGCACAGGTATGGATGAATAGTATACTTGACGACACAGAGGTAGAGCAATGGACTACTGTACCATACTGCTATATATATACTGATGGTCAGCAAAATTCTGCACTGTCCTCCTACTAAATACTGCGCACAACTACAATGCAGCACAGGTATGGATGGATAGTATACTTGATGACACTTAGGTAGAGCAATGGACTACTGTACCGTACTGCTATATATATATATACTGGTGGTCAGCAAAATTCTGCACTGTCCTCCTACTATATACTGCGCACAACTAAAATGCAGCACAGGTATGGATGGATAGTATACTTGACGACACAGAGGTAGAGCAATGGACTACTGTACCATACTGCTATATATATACTGATGGTCAGCAAAATTCTGCACTGTCCTCCTACTAAATACTGCGCACAACTACAATGCAGCACAGGTATGGATGGATAGTATGCTTGATGACGCAGAGGTAGAGCAATGGACTACTGTACCATACTGCTATATATATACTGGTGGTCAGCAAAATTCTGCACTGTTCTCCTACTATATACTGCGCACAACTACAATGCAGCACAGGTATGGATGGATAGTATACTTGATGACACAGAGGTAGAGCAATGGACTACTGTACCGTACTGCTATATATATACTGGTGGTCAGCAAAATTCTGCACTGTCCTCCTACTAAATACTGCGCACAATTAAAATGCACCACATGTATGGATGGATAGTATACTTGACGACACAGAGGTAGAGCAATGGACTACTGTACCATACTGCTATATATATACTGGTGGTCAGCAATATTCTGCACTGTCCTCCTACTATATACTGCGCATAACTACAATGCAATGTCCTCCTACTATATACTGCGCATAACTACAATGCAGCACAGTTATGGATGGATAGTATACTTGATGACACAGAGGTAGAGCAATGGACTACTGTACCGTACTGCTATATATATACTGGTGGTCAGCAAAATTCTGCACTGTCCTTCTACTATATACTGTGCACAACTAAAATGCAGCACAGGTATGGATGGATAGTATACTTGACGACACAGAGGTAGAGCAATGGACTACTGTACTGTACTGCTATATATATACTGATGGTCAGCAAAATTCTGCACTGTCCTCCTACTATATACTGCACACAATTAAAATGCAGCACAGGTATGGATGGATAGTATACTTGACGACAGAGAGGTAGAGCAATGGACTACTGTACCGTACTGCTATATATATATATACTGGTGGTCAGCAAAATTCTGCACTGTCCTCCTACTATATACTACAATGCAGCACAGATATGGAGCATTTTTCAGGCAGAGAACGTAGATATTTGCAGCACACTGAGCACAGATATTTGCAGCACTCTGAGCACTGATATTTGCAGCACACTGAGCACAGATATTTGCAGCACACTGAACACAGAAACTGAGAGAACGCAGCCACGTTCTCTCGCTATCATCTCCAATGCACAAGTGGAAATGGCGGCGACGCGCGGCTCCTTATATAGAATACGAATCTCGCGAGAATCCGACAGCGGGATGATGACGTTCGGGCACGCTCGGGTTAACCGAGCAAGGCGGTAAGATCCGAGGCTGCCTCGGAACTGTGTAAAATGGGTGAAGTTCGGGTTGGTTCGGATCCCGAGGAACCGAACCCACTCATCTCTATGGGTACCATGAGATATCAGCGGAAGAAAAGGAGTACGCTAGTCCAGGTATCGGTGGAGATATCCGCCGTGTCTGACTATGGATCTCTCCATCAAGAGCAGATGGAGGAAGACTCGGGCATAGGGAGCGCCGACGAGTTTGACTGGCAGGATCGAGTGGAGCTAAGCTCGCAGTTGATTGCCCTCCGTGAAGAGGAGGAGACGGTACTGGAACGAGATCACCTGCCGGAAGTGCCTACTTGGACGGACAAACTGGTAGATGATTGTGATGCCATGGGAGGATCGGTTCCGGAAGAAGTGGAACCGTGGGACGTGCCCCACGAGGAGACACTGCAGATGGTGGAAGAAGCCCGAGAGGAGATTGATGCCCCGAAGGATTCCACTGGAAGGTGGTAGTCGATCCCACACCCTGAAGACAGTGATCATGCCCCAGACGATATGGGAGGCCAAGAGTGGGTAACTGTTGCACCCATGGAAGATGATTCCCCCTTGTGGCCTACAGTAAGTGCCCATGAGGAGTCGCCACTCCCCCAGAGGATCCGCAGATGGAAGTCAGGAGGTACAAAGAAGAGGAGCCCGGAGCCTGCGGAAGAAGGAGATGGGGTCACAGTCGTTCCAGGCTGGGCCCTCGAACACAACCTCACCTGAGGGGCCTCGGAATTCTCTGACCCGCTTATAATGGATGTGGAGAACACTTTTGTAGGGACTACAAAGGAAAAAGGGGGGGGGGATGTAGAGATGTACCTTGTATCACAGGGCACATCAGAGCGGCAGTATGCAGGGGATTTGTATCCCCTGCAGTTCCAGGCCATAGACAGCGCTGGGGCACCTCGTCTGTCCCGAGCGCTGGCTGTACAGTGGCAGCAGGTGTCCGGTGCCGGGACCGTGCATTGGCTCCCTGCACCGGACTGGAGGCGGCGAAGGGCAGCACCGCGGAGTGTCGCTTCAAACTTGGCGCCAAATCGGCAGCCAATGAGAAGCGCCGTCCGTGGCATTTGAAATCCGGAACCATCCGCAGGCCAATCACGGCTCGCGGGGTGCCGGCCAATCAAGGGCGGCTGCGGCAAGCCAATCGGCGCTTGCCGCTTCATAGGCCCCGCCCCCGGCGAGTGATGTCAGATGCTGCCAGGAGTAGGAAGAAGAAGACCGCACAGAAGAGCCAGGCGGCGCCGAGCAGAAAAGGATGCCACGGGAAGAGCACCGGTGGCTGCGGAAAGGCCAGAAGACACTGCAGTCGAGGAAGAAGATGTCCAGCGGCGGCTGGACGTGGAGAGGAGACGGCGGCGCCTCTGGCCAGGACAGGCCAGCGGCAGAAGATTGAAGAGGAGTGCCTGAGAGGTCACCAGGGATGGGAAGCAAAAGAGATAATGAAGCTCCCCCCTGGTGCCTCTCCCATCGGAACAGGTAGGCCCTCGGTGAGGGCACCTGTCACCCACCACTCCTCCCTAGACCATCAGGGATCGGGCACTAGGACCATGGGGGACAGTCAGGCCACAGGCCTGTGGCGCAAGGTAGGCGGGCATTAGGCCCGTGGGCAAGTTCAGGCAATAGGCCTGTGGGGATAGTTAGAAGGCATTAGGCCCAGTTAATAAGTGTTCCCCTCAGGTGCATAAGGGTGGTACTGGACGCTAGACCCAGGCCACCCCAACGTGCCCAAAGTAGGCAGGCTTGTAAGACTGAGCCCCACTGTATAAGAGTGATCTGGGCACTATGCTCAGGTCACTCCACCTGGCCCCACGATAGGCGGGCGCTAGGCCTGTGGGTTAATTCAGGCCTTAGGGGGGGCAGTAGGCCCAAGTTAGTGTGTGGGGAGGTGGGCAGGCTGTGAGGCACCCACTCCCCAGTAATTCTAAAGTAGGTTTTCCCCTGTGTAAAGGAGCGGTCCAGCTCCACACTCAGCCACAATAGTATTCAGGGACAAGGAAGGGCAGGCCAGCGGTAGGTAGGGATTTACAGGGACAGCACTGTCTAATCTTGCACAGTGATATTGTGATGTGTGTTGTTACCGTGCAGGGCACACTGTTTGTTTTAAAATTTGTGCATAGAGTTTGTGTTGCACCACCCACACCCGAGCTAGTTTGAGGGCTCTGTTCATGTAGCTAGTGTAGTGGATGCACACTAGGGTAGTTCTTGGCCCTGCACGGCTGTTTTCTCTTTGCCTCCTTACAGGGACCTGTAAGTGGAGAAGATCGGAGTACAAGATTTGTGACAGTGAGAAACATCTCTGTCCGTGTGTCCCTCTCTGTGTGTGTCTGTCTGTTTGTTCCCTGAGCGCCGGTTCAGTGGACCTCGCACCGCCGTGCGAGGTCCAGAGTACACCTCAGCTTGAGAGCACTGTTTGGTGAAAATTGGGTGGCTGAGGCTTTGTGCCGATGATGATTTTCACCTAACCGGTGAAGGTCGCCACCACCCTGGGAGTATCCTCTTTTCCTTTGGAAAAGAGTTGATACTCCTTAATTAGTTCACGTTTCCTTCTAGCTTGCCCGTCATCTACATCTGGAAGGGAATCGCCATGTTCGGGTCCAAGTGCAGTTTCCAGGTCCGTTGAAGATTCTGTGACCTGAAGGTGAGAGAGTACGGTGCCTGGTAAGTAGTGAGTCTACACCTGCACAGCAGCAGGCACTACACCGCACAGCCAGCCTCACAGCAGCATTGAGGATAAATTCGAGTGGAGAGAAGCATTTTTGTAAGAGGCCAGATAGGAGGAGATTGCAGTAGTCTAATCTGGAGATGACCAGTGAGTGGATGAGGGTTTTAGTAGCTTCCTGGGTGAGAGAGTCTGATCCTAGAGATGTTTTTGACATGGAAATGGCAGGTTTTAACTTTTATACATATATATATATATATAAATATATTTTTATATATATATATATATATATATATATATATATACATTTTGTATATTATATAAATTCCACCAGTATATATTATTCATTTTATTATAATCCTGTTAATCCTACTTTTGCACGTTTGAATTAACTTTGGATAGACACTTTTTGGAAGCATGTACATAGAGCACATATTTTTGAAAGTACATATAAATGTTTCTAACATGCAGAAATGTAATATATATGTCATTAATGAATGTTTGCTTCTTATTTGGACTATTATTGGCTTCTAGCATTGCAGAAAGTCTATTGACCTTAATCATCTTGGCATTGCTGTGGCATTGAGATTGATGTGCAATGTTTTACATTCAGATTTATCAGCACTCATTGACTTAGCCAAAACAAACTAACTCTTGTCTTTATTATACAAGCAGTAACAAGCCTTCCACAGAAGACTGTATTTGTTTTTAAAAATAACTCAAACTAAAAAATGAACCAGTACAGTAGGTTGCAGCAGTGAATAATTTGGTAAGTGTTGCTGATTTATCAATGGGCAACCAAATGTTTCACTGACAGTAATGGCTTTTTTCTTTCCCAATATATATAAAGGTTACCTGCAGCACTAAAGGGCCCTGCACACTGGGCGATTTGGGCGATGAACGATATGAACAATGAATAATTTTTCAGTAACTATTTTTTGTATACACACTGAACGATTTGTATGAACGATATGAAGGATTTGACATTGCAAACATCTATATCGTCCAAATTGGCTTGCAGTCATAAACAATGATAGACCATCGATGAACGACTACGGGGTCGTTCATCGTTGTTGACTCCACACTTAACTATATTAACAATATATCGTTCATTTTTTAACAATATCGCCCATATCTCTCTATAAAATATCTATAAGTGTGTAGGGCCCTTTACTCTATTGGGTGGTATGATTCTCCTGCTATTACAGGTGATTGATTTCCATTGCCTTTGTATATGAAAGTCAATTTCAAAAAGATCTTGTGCTGCCACAATAATTGTTCTGTTCTTTACATCGCATTAACAGATTGGCATACGGGTTAGCATTACTATTTCACAGCCCTGAGGACAAACCCTATCTGCATGGCATTTGTATGTTTTCCCTGTGTTTGCATGGGTTTCCTTCCTATAAGTGCTCTGGTTTCCTCCCAAACTCCAAACACATGCTGGCAGGTAAATTGGCTTCTAGAAAAAAAATTAAGCTGAAGAGACATCACATTAATGACACGACCGTAACTAGGGAGGGGCTAAGGGGTCACGTGCCCCAGGCGCTGGATTTCATAGGGCGCTAAGAACGCTGACGGCTCCCTCGGCTAGCTACTCTCCCGCCCCCTGCCGCTATCTCCTCCTGCTGCTGCAATCTCCTCCCGCCACGGCCGCCGCGTTATGTTAGGGTCCCGCAGCTGCTGCAAGGCTCTGACCGTCCGCGCCCCCTCTGCCCAACCGCCCATCCATGCCTCCTGCAAACACACCCGGCTGCCAGCCTGCCAGAGCCTCCCATACAGAAGGCGACCGGAGGGGTGAAGACAGCAGGCGATAAAGTTCTTCATTCAAGTGGGCAATGTGATGGGGAGACCAGGCAGGAGAAGCAGCCTTTTAAGTAAATGCAGTATACATATATATATATATATATATATATATTTATATATAATATAATATAATATAATACTGTGTATGTATTATGTGCATATATACAGTATATAGTGTATATACACATACTGTGTTTATACTGTGTGTTTATATGTTTTTATATATATATATATATATATAAATATATGTATACTGTGTGTGAGATTAAAATATATATATATATATATATATATATATATATATATATATATATATATAAAATGACTGTACATGGAGAGCCGGCGCAAGTGTGGAAGTGTGCCCGGGTGCCATCAAGTAAAATGTCCAGCAAACGAGATGCGGCACTCACAGGTTCTAATGTTAGCTGGGCGCAGCAGGTTTTCCTGGCTTGTCAATGTTTCATTTATTCATAAAAATGTTGTTTATTTGAATTAATGAAACGTTGACAAGCCAGGAAAACCTGCTGCGTACGACTTACATTAGGTCCCGTGAGCAGGGGCGGATTGGGAACAAAAAGTGGCCCTGGAAAAATTTGTACTAGTGGCCCCACATGGGCAGCACCAGAGGTGTAAGGTCTAGCCATGGGCCATGGCAGCAGCACCCTCCCCCCAAGACTTTCCAGATAGTGGGAATGTCCAGCATCAAGGGGGAAGTTAAAAGAAATAAAATTAAATATTATGAGCACATTATATGATACACCTTCAGAATTTAGGAAACTATATCATTCTTTAGAAAGATATATTTTCTTGCTTATTACACCAACTGTATCCCAATCACTATTCACTCAATCTTATATGTCAGCCAAGCAGGCAGACAGAGCATACACTAGATCATCTGCAATCACAGGCTAAGTGGCAAAGTCATTTTCATATATGCAAATTATTTTGCATCTTATTCATTATGTATATAAAAAGGACCACATGTCCTCAAACAAAACAGGCCCCACAGGTGCGTCGGCCGACCGGGAATCTTCTCTGTAAACCCTATGGCCAATCCGCCTCTGCCCGTGAGTGCCACATCTCGTTTGCTGAAATATATTGTGTGGGTTGGGTTCATGTCACCGGTGGTTGGGAGACCGCTGGTCACCATACCGACGCCGGGAACCCGGTTATTAGATGGCTGGCGGGGGGGCGAACACAAAAAGCTCCTTGCTAGCTCGGGTTCTATTCCCACACTATGGGTTTCGTGGAAAATAGTGCCTGTTGGTTGGCATGCCGATGGGCGGGCTGTTCACTGTTAGGGGTCCCGGCATCGGTATAGTGACTAGTGGTCTCCCGACCACCAGTCACATAACTGCATCCCATATATATATATATATATATATAAATAAATTATATATCTCCAATAACTAGAAAGCCAGGAGAAGATGTGTCCATAAGCAACAACTTTCCCCTCATCCTCTTACAGTAAGCACCGGACTTACGGTTGTGTCTATGCTCCCTTCGTGATCAGGACCTGGAAGTGACATAACGAGAGGGCAGTAGATAACTTCCGCCCTTACAGCACCTAAATGTTTTCTTCGTTCTCCGTTCGTTTGAGGTTGTTATTTTTTTTTCTATACACCAATGGACCCTCGCTTCACACGCCACAGGTTACTATTCCAAATAGTTTGTGACATGGACCCAGGGGTTTATGGGAAAGGTCCTCTCCACGAAGGGAAACTAGACGCTACCCCGGACTTACTGTAGAGAAAGGGACGATAAAGGTTTTGAATCAATATATAAATATATAGGAACCACACTAAAAGACCTAGGTCTTGAAATAAGTACACTGTATAAGTAATATTGTGTAGACTATTGAAATGATATATTGGTACTGAATGTTTACAACCAGAACATGCTGTATATATTATATTTACATATGATTTTGAACTATTGTATGTGAGTGTGTGGCCAGGGAGTAGGGGTAAGGGTTTAGATATCTGATAGATATCTGATATTTAGATAACTGGTTAATAAAGGTTGCAGGGATTAAGGGTTATTCCAGGTAAACAATAAAATATTTATCTGAGGTTACAAGACGTAGGAATAAATAAGATTTTGGGTGGGTTTAAGTGATTGGGAGAGAGACTATTATAGGAGGAGTATAAAGATATATATTTATATACCTATTAGGTTGTTTATGGACTACTGTTCTACTTCTCAAAGAGTTCTAATTTATCCTACTATTCTAGTAAGGTGTGAATTAAACGCCAGGGTGTTAAGACATTGGGACAAATTAGAGGTATAAGGATGTAACAATTTCTTAATTCTCTATCTCCTAATTGGAGTAATATAAAACTGTTACTGACTACTTTTTTTATACTTTGCCGAAATATATCTTGGGTATCTTGTTAATGAGCAAATAACACTCACTAAAGGGACTAGTTATTATTTACTCTAATAGGTACAGTATACTTGGGTCATTATTGGAGCAATACGGGGAGGGAAGAAATATAGGGGTCTATTTAAATGGTATCCAGATAGAAGGTTGACAGTTAATAGGTCGACCACTATTGGTCAACATGGACAAGGTTGACATGTGAAAAAGGTTGACACTTTGAAAAGGTTGACATTATTTTTTTTTTACAATTTTTCAGATTTTTTAAATTTTTCATACTTTACCATCCATGTGGACTGCAATTGGGAATAGTAACCTGTGTCGAGCGCAGCAAGGGGATGCGTTGCACTAATTGGGGTTCCTGGTCATGTTACTCAAAAAACTACACCACAAACATTACAAAAACTCATGTCGACCTTTTCATGGCTCGACCTGTCCCATGTTGACCTTTAGTGTCATCCTTTTTCCCATGTCAACCTTGTCCATGCCGACCAATAGTGGTCAACCTATTGACTGTCGACCTTATCCAGGTTGACCCATTGATTCATAACCATTTAATTAACAAAGCACAAATTTGTCACTTCTCTCTTTGCAACTTTCGCAGTATTTATATATTGTGGAAAAGGGCCGGCCCGGCTAGATTTCACACATCTTTCACATGTATGAAAGAGGTTTGAATCCTCAGCGTAAATGCCAATCAGCGTCAGTAACATCACACCAATGCTGATCGTAGAAGCGGACAGAGGAGAAGAGAAAAGAGAGCTGGCGGGACAATGCAAGCTAGCAGAAGAGTGTCAAATAAGTAGATGGCTAGGCGGTAGAGTAGGGGTGGGCAAAATACGGCCCGCGGGCCGGATGCGGCCCGCAAACCGATCCTGTCCGGCCCACTGCCTCCCACCAGCGAGCAATGACAAGCGGCCCGAACGGCTGAGCTGCTTGTCATTGCTCTGAGCTGCAGTACCTCCAAGCTGCCGGCGGCGCCTCTCTCCCCTGCTGCTGCGTTGTAGCAGCCTCCTCTTTCCTCCAGAGTCCCCAGTGACAACGGCAGACTTGTACAGAATAATAGATCCATCCTTCCTGCCACTGCCAGCCAGCCAGATCAGTAAAGTTAATGGGAAAAGTGAGTGAGAGAAAGAAAGGTGTGTGTGTGTGAGTGTGTGTGTGTGTGTGTGTGTGTGTGTGTGTGTGTGTGTGATAGTGTGCGTACATTTGTGTGTGCGGGCAGTGGCGTCAGTCTGTTTTTAGGTTTGGGGGAGAGATCTTTAGCTCTTGCTGTACCAACCCCTCCCGTGTTCTGTCACCATGTCACCCCCGTGTTCTGTCACGTATAACCCCCGTGTTCTGTCACTGTCACACCCCCCCGTGTTCTGTCACTGTGTCACACCCCCCGTGTATGGTCACTGTGTCACCCCCCCCCCCCGTGTTCTGTCACTGTGTCACACCCCCCGTGTTCTGTCACTGTGTCACACCCCCGTGTTCTGTCACCGTGTCACCCCCCCGTGTTCTGTCACCGTGTCACCCCCCCCCCGTGTTCTGTCACCGTGTCACCCCCCCGTGTTCTGTCACCGTGTCACCCCGACCGTGTTCTGTCACCGTGTCACACACCCCCGTGTTCTGTCACCGTGTCACCCCCACCGTGTTCTGTCACCGTGTCACACACCCCGTGTTCTGTCACTGTCACCCCCCCTCCCCGCGTTCTGTCACCGTGTCACAGCCCTCGTGTTCTGTCACCGTGTCACCCCCCCGTGTTCTTCTGTCACTGTGTCACACCCCCCGTGTTCTGTCACCGTGTCACCCCCCCCCGTGTTCTGTCACCATGTCACACACCCCCGTGTTCTGTCACCGTGTCACCCCCCCTGTGTTCTGTCACCGTGTCACCCCCACCATGTTCTGTCACCGTGTCACACACCCCGTGTTCTGTCACCGTGTCACCCCCACCGTGTTCTGTCACCGTGTCACACACCCCGTGTTCTGTCACTGTCACCCCCCCTCCCCGTGTTCTGTCACCGTGTCACAGCCCCCGTGTTCTGTCACCGTGTCACCCCCCCGTGTTCTGTCACTGTGTTCTGTCACCGTGTCACACACCCCGTGTTCTGTCACCGTGTCACCCCCACCGTGTTCTGTCACCGTGTCACACACCCCGTGTTCTGTCACTGTCACCCCCCCTCCCTGTGTTCTGTCACTGTGTCACACCTTTCCCCAGGGGCCATAAGACACTGGATAATTTGCTTGCTGCACAATAATTATCCTAAATAAAATGTTAATGTGTAAAAGGGGGCTCTACCTGCTGTAATGTGTAAAAGGGGCTCTACCTTCCATACTGTGTAAAAGGGGCTCTATCTGGTGTAATGTGTGTAAGTGGCGCTGTGTGGCACAATTTGAATAATGGAGACTATTGTGCAGCCTAATATGAATCTGTATTATTTTTTGCCCACACCCCTTCCACATGAAGTACGTCCCTATATTTTTGGCAAGTGGGGGGAGCTGCTATTTTGTATGTGGCCCTCGGATACTGACAGGAAATGTCAAGTGGCCCCTCAGCTGAAATAATTGCCCACCCCTGGCCCAGACACTCCCCCGTTTCTTCAGACACTCCCGCGTTTTTCCCAGAAACGCCAGCGTTTTTTCGCACACTCCCATAAAATGGCCAGTTTCCGCCCAGAAACACCCACTTCCTGTCAATCACAGTACGATCACCAGAACGATGAAAAATCCTCGTAATGCCGTGAGTAAAATACCTAACTTTTGTGTAAAATAACTAAGCGCATGCGCTCTGCGAACCTTGCGCATGCGCAGTAAGCGACTAATCGCAATATAGCGAAAATCGGCAACGAGCAAACACCTAGGAATGACCTCCATTGTTTATTTTCAAATGTAACATGCTACAACATGGTGGCTAGGCCCCTAATTCAGGGAAGGGGGGCGCCAAAATATACCCTTGCTCCGGGGCACCTTGGCGCCTAGCTACACCTCTGACTACACTACTTACGTAAAGCTAATTAGGTATATAGATATAACAATGCACAGTAAAGACTAGGTGTATATCACAGGGTACTTGTACTAAATATCCCTGACAGTATGCACTTGTTCTTAACTAACACTGTCTACAGACATGTAGAATACTTAAGTGTCCTGTAGATGCACAGCGCTGATGATGCAGGCGGTTTTACAGAGGAGACTTTGCCCAGCAGTCCCAGGTCAGCGCAGCTGTGTGTGTAATGGCGTCCAAACGCTGACAGGGAATGAGGGAGACAGAAAGATGCAGCTCCAGGGCGGGAACATTAGCAGTAAAGGGCGCCCTGGGGCTGGGGGAGGTGCTACAGGTCAGAGCCTTATTCCCTTGGACTTCACCACTGGATACTGCTGGCCTTAGAAAATGGATTATGTACAGAATCCGACCTGTGCCCTTGCCCTGGTGGTCTAGTGGGGTCCCTGCATGGCCACAGTGTCCACGCCAGCACATGCGGTCCATCTCCTAGAGACTGTGCTGGATCGCGATTTGCAGCGGGTTTCGTCTGGGGGACCCTCTTTCCTCCTCCTGAATGCGGCTACGCGATCCCAGAGAGCAGCGGCAGTGTGTGTGCCCTAATCGAAGAACCGGAGCCCTCCGCTATAGTTACCCGACAACCAGGGTGCGGGAGTGTACAGCGCCGCTGGGAGGTGAGGGAGCCACAGCATGATATGTCAGAAATGACATATAGCACTCTTAAGTGTCTATGCTGTGGCCCTTGAAGTCTTCTTTTTTCTTAGAAAAGCTCTTTTTAGGGCTGCTCAGAGCAGGCACCAACTTACAAACTGAGCTCCTGTGCATAGAGGCGGGGTTATAGAGGAGGCGGCGCTAAGCATCCTGGGAATAGTCAAAGCTTTTAGTCTGTTGGTGCCTCGGATCAAGATCCAACTCTACACCCCCGATGTTATCCCTGTGGAACCCCAGTGTATATAGTAGCAACCCTAGCTTAGCGGGATGCGATGGGGGGTGTTGCCCAGCATATTCTGGCCGTGCCAAAACACAGGGGCCCCACTGTTGAACTGTTTAATTATTGGCATCTGATTTCTACTCTGAAGAGCCAGTTGCCAGTTACCAAGCAGCGGATGCACTCCCTGAGACCATGCCCATCACCCTGAGTCTCCATCTACTCCTCTCCTCTACCCCATCTTGCAATTGTGGAAGAGGTGACCCGTCAGCTTCTCGTAATAACATTATTGGTGTATATAAAAAAGGAGGATACAGAAGATAGCATAATCTTATTATCACTCAAGTATACGCCTCCTAGTGGTATAACACTCACCTCATAGAGGTGAAATATGAGCACTGACATATCAGGACACTGATATGAGTTAAGGGATTAATGTAATATTGAATGTAAAGGTTATTATTCATTGTCTCTGTCTCTGTCATTATGCCCACCATTTTATACATCATGTATTCCACACTTTCTTGCTTTGTTTTTAGTGGTAGAGGGTAAGAAGATTGGGTGCGAAATGTTCAAAGTCATAGGGCCGGATGTAATGATGCCTGAATTCAGCGGCCGTGCGGGATGTTGGCCGAACTCAGACCTTTTTTAAGGGGCAATCACTTCCAAGGCACTGGCACATGGGACCCGCACCTTTTAGGGGCCCCATGAGATCAGATCAAAATAATATTGATTTTGATCTTGAAAGAGAATTACAATCAAGCTTTCTTAAATTGTTTCAAAAAGATAGAAAAAAATAATCAACTCAAAGAAACAAAACTTTGACATTAAAGGCTCTATAGAGAAAGTACTGTATTTAGGTAATGTACCCGTTAATAACTTAAAATACACAAACCATAGATCTCATATTCACATAAAAGTTTCCAGATCATAAACTGTTGGTTGGTAAATTAATTAAAACATATTAGGAGATAATTTGCAAGAAGGGCTTCGAGATTTAGACTGCCTACGGGCCTCCACAGGGTTTAATTCTGCACTGCCGGAAGACAAACTTTGGAGCTGTCACATCATGGGGACCAGTGGTTAGATCTGTGCTAGTTTGGACATGTGACCTCTCGGGTGGAACATACTGTATTGATCATTACTAGTATAATCAATGGGTAGCTAGCAATAAGCTAGATCACATAAGGATACAATTGTTTCATTATTACTGTTGGCGGAAAATCTCTCAGTTGGTGACACGTGTTTGTGCAAATGAGTGTAAACAGATTAAATGAGAAGCCATTAGATTATCTGTCAGGATGTGTCATTCCATGCAGTAAAGTGGCACAAGCATGTTGTCACTAATCTAGCTGACACAGATGTGATTGTCATCCATCACTGCCATCATGTTGTATTTGCACCATTAGGTGGTCCAAATTGTACTCATTCATTCTGGTGTACAGCTGCAAAACTATTGGTCAGACAGGATGGACTAGGGCAAGAATTGTACTTGCCATTGCTAATGTGCACACCCTAGGCATCACAAAAGCGTGGCCATAGGGCTGTTTCTAGACAATTTGGCTCCTGGTGCAAGCTTAAAAATAATGTGACCCCCCCCCCGCCCCTCATACACATTAAAAAATTCACCACTCCCCCCCATGACATAAAAAAAGATTCTGCGCGCCTAAGGCGAGCGGGAGTGGCCTGCTAAAATGGGCGTTACCTTGCTAAAATGGGTGTGTCCTTGCATGAAAAGTCTACCTTACACCCTAGTTTTTGACCCTGCAACAACAGACCTCGGGCACCACAGGAAAAAAAAAACATACATTCCACCATATTAAGGCCCACACAGTAATACCCCTTTCACCATATTATGCCCCATGCACCATATTATGCCATACACCGCATTGCTTGTGATACATTATGCCCTACAGTAAAACTTCTAATTACTTTTAAATGACCTGCTTGTTGTCAGGGGTTTCATGCGCTGGGTGTTATGCTTGTTGCCAGGGGTTTCATTCTATGGGATGCATGATTGTTGCCAAGGGTAATGCTCATTGCCAGGGGTTTCATGCTCTGGGATACATGCTCGTTGCCAAGGATAATGCTGGTTGCCAAAGGTAATGCTCATTGCTAGGGGTTTTATGCTCTAGGATGCATGCTCATTGCCAAGAGTAATGCTCATTGCTAGGGGTTTTATGCTCTGGTATGCATGCTTGTTGCAAAGGGTAATGCTCATAGCTAGGGGTTTCATGCTCCGGGATCCATGCTCGTTGCCGAGGGTAATGTTTGTTGCTAGGGGTGTATACTTGCTGGCGGGTGCCAGCCCCCCAATCACTGCTATGCTGCTCCCCCTCCTCGTTCTACCCTAGTACTCCATTCAGGGGGGTGGAGTTTTGCAGAATGACGTAATTGCATCATGAACTCACAACGCAACCATGTCATTCCATAAAACTCCGCCCCTTAGAACGGAGTACTAGGGGAGAGGGAGGAGGGGGAGCATGGAGCTACAAAATTGCCGCTTTAGGTGCCCCATCCAATTGCACGGCTCGCCCGCTGCTAGAAATGGTACTGCATGGCCATATGTCATGGGGGCATGCCATGAGTCACAGGGGCTTGGCCTTGCAGCATGCCACTTCTCAGCAAGCAGAGCGTCATCAGGCCATCGGCCTTTCTGCAATTTGCCAGATGTGCCACATGGCCAGTCTGACTGTGCTGGTCGGCATTGACCCATTTGTGTGAACACAACTGTACTGCACATTGCCTTTATGAAAATGACCATTTACTACTTTGGTAATAAGAACCCATACAGCCTTATTGCTTTCCACTATGAATCGTACATGAACATGCACTCACATTCTGGCAATGTGCAGTGCAAAACCCCACAAAATACGCCATGCCAATTGGTAGAGTACTGAAACTCCACTCTGTCCATATTGATATGTATGTACTATTTTGTGATGTACACGTGATAAATAGTATACACCAGTAGAAGCTTTTGAGGCACAATATGCAGATAGACTTAAGCTGGGTACACACTAGATGATATATCACCTGATCCAGCGGATCGGACTGACATATCGGGCACATCATCTTATAGTACTGTATGTACCCAGCTTTATACAGAAGCTTGGGTTTATTGCAGTGCACAGATTTTACAGCCATACTCACAGTAACACTAGAAGCCAGCTGGTCCTGTACAGTATGGGTAGAGACAATATGCAGGATTTCACAGGGTCACCCTGGAGCTGAGTACTACACGCCTGTGCAGTACTGTGGCGCACAAGCATGGTGACAAGATGCTGCCGCATAAGAGCATAAACCTAACTTTGCCCATCATGGTAAAGGACAGATGCTTCACTAAAGGAGAATCACAGAGGATAGGCGTTTCTATCATGGGTCCAGGGGGTTGGCCCACACCACACACATTGCACCCATATTTTAATACTCACCTCTTCGGAGTCCAGCGTCGGTCGCTGCAGCCGCAGATGTCGCCGAAGAAAATGTCTTCCAAAATGGCTGCCACGCATGCACAGTACGAGTTTTGTCTCCGGAACATGGCGGGCGCCATGTTTCCAGAGACCTGCGCATGCACAGTAGACTCTGGCTTACTGCCAGAGACTACGGCGCACTGTTGACGAGGGGGCCTACCCGGAGTGTGCACACGGGCCCCCTCCTCTCTTAAGACGTCCCTGTCACAACAGTCCAGTGGTGTATCTGTTATGGAAGCAGAGTGTGCTGTGCACATGGGCAGGGGCCCACACTGCACACCCTGCACCTATTTTTGTAATACTTAACAATAATAATAATAATAATAATAATAATTTTAATTATATAGCGCACTTTCTCCAATAGGACTCGAGGCGCTTAACAGATACATAGCATAATATAGTACAGAAAATAATGAAGTACAGAAAAGCTTTTCATAAAATACAGAAGCATGAAGATACTAAAGGGACATTATGGAAAGGCTTGCATAAACAGGAAAGTCTTGAGTCTACTTTTGAAGGATTCTATAGTTGAGGCCTCCCGCACTGTGCGGGGAAGTGAGTTCCATGGAGTCGGAGCCGCATGTCTAAAAGCTCAACCCCCAGATGAATTACGGGAGATTCTAGGTACTGCTAAAAGTCCTTCATCTACAGATCGCAGTAATCGAGTGGGGCCATATAGGGTCAGAAGCTGCTTCAGGTACCTTGGGCGCTGGTCATGTAGTGCTTTGAAGCTCAGTAAGCCAATCTTGAAGATGATTCGCCATCTTACAGGCAGCCAGTGAAAGAAGTAGAGGATAAGTGTTATGTGGCTAGAACGGGGCTGGTTGGTTAACAGCCTGGCAGCTGTGTTTTATCTCTATCTACTTATCTCTCCATAGTCCCGCGGTAGTGACAGTGACTAGGTGGTGCGCAGGTCTCTGGGAAAATAGCACATTGGCCATTTTCATGATGTTTTACGATTGAGTAATAGAGAAAATGGCCGCCATAATATTTTCCTGGAGACCTGTGCACCATCTAGTGCTAAGATTCACTGCTGCTGCCTGAGAGGAGTGGGCCGGGACAGAGACTGTACACAGGCCCCCTACCTTCTTAATAAGCCTCTGCAACAGTCCATAGCATCCAAGGAAGATTCAAGTCCTCAAATATATTGCCAAGGAGGAACGTATAAGATTAATGTACAATGTGAGTTTTAACATTTATTTTTATTTTATTTACGAAACAGATATTTCCCCCTTTCTTCCCTTGGATTGTACGCTTTCGAATGCAGGACATACTTTATCAGGTATTTAAGTTTGTACTTGTACTGTTTTTTTCACAGTATACTAATTTCAAAGCCCTGCACTATTGGATCTTGCTAGTATATATTCACTTTTCTATGTTCATTATTACAAAGAAAAGAAAACTAGTTCCACCGAGCAACTCCACCCATATATGTTAAAGAAGTCATCATGTTCGTTTGTTTAACCAAATACCATACCGTCAACACCCCCACCCGGCAACGTGGAAGTTCTGTGGGAAAATGTATTGCATGCACAGGTACAAAATAACATAGCATAACTCCCTGTCTGGTGTGGTATTGTATTATCTTATTTCCATACACAACCATTTTTGTTTTCCAGATGTCTAATGAAGATAGTGTCATATCTGCATGCGGTGTTACATTAATATGCTGTGAATCTCGTCTCTACAGGTTATCATGAATCATCCTTATTGTGCATTTTCTGTCATTTAGGCAACATGTTTATTTTACATTCTCACTTTTATGTCATATTTATTACTATACTTAGATATAGAAATAAACACACAAAACAAGCTAAATTTCATTTTGCGTTTATGACAGATTTCTACGTCTGCAAATCATATCAGATTTTAAAAAAATTCTAATAATGTACTTTGTTGAGACAGAAATAATAAATAATGGAATATTTGTGAGCATCATTCAGCATATGAGAATAAGAGAATCTGACAAGTTCATCTGTATAGAAGAAATAACTGCAATTTTAAAGATTTGTGTAATTCATTTTAATAATGAATAATGCATTTATTTACACAAATATACTTAAAGAGAACATTTTTTTTATAAACGAGACTGAAACTCATAGTGAACTAGGTACTGTCTGCTTTTCCGTAATATATATATTTTTAGTTTGCAATTTATAGTGGACAGTCTGAATAGTTTAAAAGACAGTAATTAATACATTACAGTTCTGGATATACTGTACAGTAGTTATTTTTTTTGGTAGAAATTGTTTTCATATTATTCACTTACATTTATTTATATTTAGAGCTCTGACTATATAAATTACAATAATGACTGACCACATGCTTTTTATGGCTAAAATTAAATAATTGTTAATCGTATCATCATATTGAAAATAAAAGCAAAATTTACAATTGTCAATTGGAGAAAATATAATTTATTGTGAATAATAATAATAATGTACAAAACACACTTAATACAACTTGGTTTTGTATTGGTGTTGCCAGTTTGTCTGCCCAGCCACGTCAAGGTGCATGAAAAAGATCTGCAGAGGTCCACTATGTAAAAGTGTAAGGGACAGATTTATTAAACCGTAAGCTATTTATTTTCCTGTTATTAATGCACTATTGCTGGAGACAGGGGGTATTAAGTGAGAATGGGGTCCTTGTGTAGTCTCCAGGCAGGGTTAGGTATGTATTACCGGCGGATAGAATGCCAGCTGTCCATATTCCTTGCAGACTCGGTGGCTCGCTGCGCTCACCACAAGATCTATTCTCACTCTGCTGTCGGGATTTCGGCATCGGCATCCTGAATGCCAGGATCATGACCATAAGTAGAAATCACTGGCACTATGCCAGAGTTTACTCCACATGCGCAGGGCTCCAGGAAAGTGGCCGGCATATTTCTACTTCATATGTGCATATCTCCGTGAAAATGTCATTGCAACATTTTCCAGGTCATTTGTGCAGTTTGCAACACGGGACTATGGTAGCAGGGTGCAGACCCAGGGGCCCATGTGCACTGCACATACTCCACTCAGAGATGCACCAATGGATGAAGGTAACACAGTTATATCTGCTGTTTACTAAACTTTCAATAACAACCCCTTTGAGGATAGCGATAATGGTCTATTAAACAAATTCTGAAAAGCATAGCATTTCAGGGCTTCTCTCCATTAGTTAATGCTATCTAGTAAAAACTCAGCTAGATTGAGATATTTTAATCCATACTGTAGCTCTTCCCCTCCCTCTTTGCAAAGATTTTGCTTGGCGCATTGTCAGTGGAAAGGCTGGGTTCAAACTACAGATGAGCGGGTTCGGATCTCCGAGATCTGAACCCCCCCAAACTTCACGATCCGAGCTGGGAACAAAGTCTGGCTCGGGACTTCCTGCCAGACTCGGATCACAGAACAAGTCAAAATGTCATAATCCCGCTGTCAGATTCTCATGGGTTTTGGATTCCATATAAAGAGCCGTGCATCACCGCCATTTTCACTCTGGACTTGGAGAGTGAGGGAGACAGACCTCTGTCTCTCTCTGTGGGTGGTGGCGTCAGGTGGGGTCAGTATGTGATCTCTAGGGATGCTGTGCTGAGTGCTGTTAGGGGTGCTGTCCTGTCACTGTGCTGTCCTGTGCTGTTAGGGGTGCTATCCTGTTACTGTGGTGTCATGTGCTGTTAGGGGTTCTGCAGCTGTTCATGTGTGTTGCTGTCCTGTCACTGTGTTGTACAGGGGCACTGTCCTGTATGCTGTAAAAATACAGGGGTGCTGTGAAAATAAAGGGGTGCTGGTTCTACCCTGTATGCTGTAAAAATACAGGGGTGTTGTAAAGGTACACTGGCCCTGTCTTGTATGTTGTAAAATTTCAGGGGTGCTGTGAAAATAAATATACACTGGCCTTGTCTTATATACTGTAAAAATACAGGAGTGCTGTGAAAATAAATGTACACTGGCCCTGTTTTGTATGCTGTAAAATTACAGGGGTGCTGTTGTTAAAATAAAGGTACACTGGCCCTGTCTTGTATGCTGTAAAAATACAGGGGTGCTGTTGTTAAAATAAAGGTAAACTGGCCCTGTATTTTATGCTGTAAAATTACAGGGGTGCTGTAAAAATAAAGGTACACTGACCCTGTCTTGTATGCTGTAAAATTACAGCAGTGCTGTTGTAAAAATAAAGGTACACTGGCCCTGTCTTGTATGCTGTAAAAATACAGGGGTGCTGTGAAAATAAATGTACACTCATCCTGTCCTGTATGCTGAAAAAATACAGGGGTGCTGTTGTTAAAATAAAGATACAATGGCCCTGTCTTGTATGCTATAAAAATACAGGGGTGCTGTGAAAATAAAGGGGTACTGTTCTGTGTGCTGTAATAATAAAGGAGCGCTGTCCTGTGAAATGAAGAACAAAAATTTGGAGGAAAAAAATAGTAAAAGATCAGGAACCACTTCCAGTTCCTAGTACTAGTGCTGATGCTGTTGCTGCCACCAGTCATGACATTGATGATGCAACGCCATCAACATCGTCTGCTAAGGCCGATGTGCAATGTCGTAGAGGGCATGTGAAATCCAAGAAACCAATGATTAATAACCCCCCCAAAAAAGAAATTATCTGATAAGAAATGTAAAATTGGCAATATACCATTCACAACACGAAGTGGCAAAGAAAGGTTACGACCTTGTCCTATGTTCATGACTGGTGGTTCAGCTTCTCGTGAAGATGTATGCCCTCCTCCCTCTTGAAAAATTAAAAAAATAAAGCTTGTTAAAGCACAAGAAAAAACAACTGTGCGTTCAGAGATATCACAAATCCTCAAGAAGAGTCCAAGTGTGTCCGCGGTTGCGATGTCTAGGCCTGACCTTCCCAAGACTGTAAGGGAAGAGGAGGCTGCTACCACCATTTGCATGTCCTCTGCAAGTGCTGAGAGGAGCACCGCCAGTCCAGTTGCTGATATTGAGATTGAGGATGTCACTGTAGAAGTACACTAGGATGAGGAGGATATTAGTGTAGCTGGCGCTGAGGAGGATGTTGACAATGAGGATTCTGATGATGATGTGGTTTGTTTGAATAAGGCACCAGTGGAGACAGCTATTGGCCATGGGATGAAAAAGCCCATTGTCATGCCTGGGCAAAATACCAAAAAAATTCACCTCTTCAGTGTGGAATTATTTCTCTGTGAGGATGAGGATGTAAACACTGAAGGGGGTGAAGAATTTGGAGGATGAGGATGAGGATAACATCTTGCCTCTGTAGAGCCAGTTTGTGCAAGAAGAGATTATTTGCTTATTTTTTGGTGGGGGCCCAAACAAAGCAATCTTTTCAGCCACAGTCGTGTGCCAGACCCTGTCACTGAAATGATTGGTTTGTTAAAGTGTACATGACCTGTTTATACAACATAAGGATGGGTGGGAGGGCCCAAGGACAATTCCATATTCCACCTTTTTTTCTTATCATCATGTGCTGTTTGGGGACTGATGCACAGGACACTAGCACTGGTCTGATGTAGGACAACACAGATAATTATACAGCAGCACTGGGCATATTGCAGCAGATGACACCACCACTGTGAATGGTCACTGGACTGACTGATTCACAGGACACTAGCACTGATCTGGTGCAGGACAAAACAGATAATTATACAGCAGCACTGGGCATATGGCAGCAGATGCCACCACCACTGTGAATGGTCACTGAACTGACTGATGCACAGGACACTAGCACTGGTCTGATGCAGGATAACACAGATAATTATACAGCAGCACTGGGCATATGGCAGCAGATGCCACCACCACTGTGAATTGTAACTGGACTGACTGATGCCCAGGACACTACCACTGGTCTGATGCAGGACAACACAGCAAAACTGAAGGGACTTATTATACAGCAGCACTGGACATATGGCAGCAGAGGACACCACCACTGTGACTGGACTGATGCAGCACAATACACCACCCTGAACTGATGCAGCACAACACAGTACCCTACACAGCAGCACTGGACATATGGCAGCAGAGGACACAAGCACTGTGACTGGACACTGGAGGTGGTATGTTTGTAGCTAGCTATGATTCAGAGAACTTGGCAAAGATTTTGAAGAGGTGCAATGAGGTAGCTGTATGACTAAGCCAAGCGTCACAGACAAATCCCACTGGAATTATACGTCCAAATCACGAATTATATGTCCAAATCATTGGAATTAAATGGCCAAATCACTGGAATTAAATGGCAAAATCACAGGAATTATACTGCAAAATCACTTTAATTATACGTCCAAATCACTGGAATAACATGTCTAAATCACTGGAATTAAATGGCAAAATCACCTGAATTATAAGTCCAAATCACTGAAATTAAATGGCAGTACCACTGGACATATCCCACCCACCCTTATGTTGTATAAACAGGACATGCACACTTTAAGAAACCAATCATTTCAGCAACAGGGTCTGCCACATGACTGTGGCTGAAATTACTGGTTTGTTTGGGCCCCCACCAAAAAAAGAAGCAATCAATCTCTCCTTGCACAAACTGGCTCTACAGAGGCAAGATGTCGACCTCATCCTCATCCTCCAATTCCTCACCCCTTTCACTGTGTATATCCTCCTCCTCACAGAGTATTAATTCGTCCCCACTGGAATCCACCATCACAGGTCTCTCTGTACTTTCTGGAGGCAATTGCTGGTAAAGGACTTCCCGGAGGAATTTATAATTCATTTTGATGAACATCATCTTCTGGAACAAGCAAAGTCTAGATGCTATGTTGAGTGCGCACTCGTTAGGCAGCTCGGTAACGAGTAAAAGGTGACTCAGAAGTAACTCCCTGAAGGTACCTCCACCCCAATAGATGGGACAAATATAGAAAAATAATAGTGGCACCAATACATACAACCAAGCGCATCAGGTAGAGATCAGGGACCCACTGTAGTCAGTAGTCCTTATACATAAGATTCCAGGGAAAAAGGAAAAAAAGTGCATATAGTGAAGCACAATTTATAAAGTGCATGAGCGTTAGTATAGTATAAAAACATTTAATATGCACATCATTAAAACACACAGAATAGTCACTGGTAACAATAGGGTATAACACAAAGTGCAATGTGTCTAGCAGCAAAACAATTAGATATCCACACAGGGAGTCCAATGATGGGTAATTACCGGATATAGGTGGATTCTAGTAGCGTTTTGGGTTAAAAGTCCACAGCAACCGCAGTGCCTACTTCACTTTCCGTCTGGTCTCAGGCCCAGGGTCTCCCTCTGGTGGTTAGATAGGTATATCCAACGCGTTTCTCCCCTTTACATCAGGTCTTTATCAAGGCTTCCAGTAGTATAACATCCTCCTTCATTTCCTTCCTATTTAAATAAGCCGCCGCCAATTACAATGCGGCTGGCGCAGGTGACTCTCATATTTGATTTGTAGTACTATCAGATTAGTACCAGAGGGAGACCCTGGGCCTGAGACCAGACGGAAGGTGAAATAGGCGCTGCGATTGCCGTGGACTTTTAACCCAAAACGCTACTAGAACAGCTGCTGCTGTTGCTGTGGGAGGCCATACATCTACCCAGTGGGCTGTACTACTTGTCCACATGTCCGTGGTTAAGTGCACACTGGATACAACCGCATTTTGTAGGACACTGTTGACTCTTTTTCTGATGTCTTTGTACATTCTCGGTATCACCTGCATAGTGAAGTGAAAGCTAGATGGGATTTGGTAGTGGGGACACAATACCTCCATCGATTGTCTAAATCCCACTGCACTAATGGCGGATACCGGATGCACGTCTAACCCCAACATAAGTGTCAAGGCCTCAGTTATCCGCTTTGCAACAGGATGACTGCTGTCATATTTCATCTTCCTCGCAAAGGACTGTTGGACAGTCAATTGCTTACTGGAAGTAGTACAAGTGGTCTTCCGACTTCCCCTCTGGGATGACGATTGACTCCCAGCAGCAACAACAGCAGCGACAGCAACAGCAGGCATACCACTGAAGGATCCTCCGGAGGAATCCCGGTTAGGAGAGGACTCCTCAGTCTTGACAGTGTCATGGCCTGCAGGACTATGACGTTCCTGACTGAGGATGACGTTGATGTTGAGGGAGGTGGTGGCATGGGTTGCAGGAGCTTGGGTACAGGAGGAAGAAGGAATTTAGGTGTCACTGGACTGCTTAAGCTCTTACCCAAAGTTTCACAACTTGACACTGACTTATGATGAATGCGCTGCAGGTGACGTAAAAGGAAGGCTGTTCCTAGATGGTTAACATCCTTACCCCTACTAATTACAGATTGACAGAGGCAACAGATGGCTTGACACCGGATTTGTGGAGAAATAATTCCACACCGAAGAGGTGGCTTTTTTGGTAGTTTGCCCAGGTATCACAATGGGCTTCTTCATCCCATGGACAACAGGTGTCTCCCCCAATGCCTGACTTAAACAAACCACATCACCATCAGAATCCTCATTGTCAACTTCCTCCTCAGCGCCAGCAACACCCATTTCCTCATCCTGGTGTACTTCAACAGTGACATCTTCAATTTCAATATCAGGAACTGGACTGTGGGTGCTCCTTCCAGCACTTGCAGGGGGTGTGCAAATGGTGGAAGGAGCCACCTCTTCCCGTCCAGTGTTGGGAAGGTCAGGCATCGCAACCGCCGACACTTGGACTCTCCTTGGGGATTTGTGATACCATCTCAGAACGCACAGTTCTTTTCTGTGCTTTTTCCAGTTTTACTCTTTTAATTTTTCTAGCGGCAGGATGAGGGCTTCCATCGTCTTGGGAAGCTGAACCACTAATCATGAACATAGGCCAGGACCTCAGCTGTTCCTTGCCACTCCGTGTCGTAAATGGCATATTGGCAAGTTTATGTTTCTCCTCAGACCATTTAAGTTTCTTTTATTTGGTCTTTTTACTGAACTTTGGCTGTTTGGATTTTACATGCCCTCTACTATCACATTGGGCATCGGCCTTGGCAGATGACGTTGATGGCATTTCATTGTCTATGTCATGGCTAGTGGCAGCAGCTTCAGCACTAGGAGGAAGTGGTTCTTGATCTTTTCCTATTTATCCTCCAAAAGTTTGTTCTCCATTATTTTTCTGGAGTTATATAACACAATATGCGGCACAGGAGAGCGTACCCCTATACCTCACAGGGCAAATCCTGTAAAAATTATTTGGATTAAATATTAATAACCCCTTTATTTGGAGTAAATAATATACAGCACAGGACAGCACCACTGAATTTATATGGCAACACCATTGGACTGGATTCATATAGAATTATATGGATTTATATTGAATTTACCAGGATAACTGGAATTATATGGCATTATCACTGGAATTATACGGCAATATCACAGGAATTATACGCCAGTATCACTGTAATTATATGGCAATATCACAGGAATTATACGCCAGTATCACGGGAATTGTATGGCAGTATCACAGGAATTATACGCCAGTATTCCGAGAATTATATGGCAATATCACAGGAATTATATGCCTGTATCCTGAGAATTATACGGCAATATCACAGGAATTATACGCCAGTATTCCGAGAATTATGTGGCAATGTCATAGGATTTATATGCCAGCATTCTGAGAATTATACAGCAGTGTCACAGGAATTATACGCCAGTATTCCGAGAATTATATGGCAATATCACAGGAATCATACGGCAATATCACAGGAATTATACGACAGTATTCCGAGAATTATACGGCAATATCACAGGAATTATACGCCAGTATTCCGAGAATTATACAGCAAAGTCACAGGAATTATACGCCAGTATTCCGAGAATTATACGGCAATATCACAGGAATTATACGGCAATATCATAGGAATTATACGCCAGTATTCCGAGAATTATACGGCAATATCACAGGAATTATACGGCAATATCACAGGAATTATACGCCAGTATTCCGAGAATTATACAGCAAAGTCACAGGAATTATACGCCAGTATTCCGAGAATTATACGGCAATATCACAGGAATTATACGGCAATATCATAGGAATTATACGCCAGTATTCCGAGAATTATACGGCAATATCACAGGAATTATACGGCAATATCACAGGAATTATACGCCAGTATTCCGAGAATTATACAGCAAAGTCACAGGAATTATACGCCAGTATTCCGAGAATTATACGGCAATATCACAGGAATTATACGGCAATAACACAAGGAATAATACGCCAGTATTCCGAGAATTATACATCAATATCACAGGAATTAAACGGCAATATCATAGGAATTATACGCAAGTATTCAGAGAATTATACGGCAATATCACAGGAATTATACACCAGTATCACGGGAATTATATGTCAATATCACTGGAATTATACGGCAATATCACAGGAATTATACGCCAGTATCCCGAGAAATATACGGCAATATCACTGTAATTATACGCCAGTATCAAAGGAATTATACGGCAATATCACTAGTATTATATGCCAGTAACACTGGATATATGGCAGCAGAGGACACCACCACTGTGACTGCTCACTGGACTGATGCTACACACGAGAGACACTACCCCTGGTCTGATGCAAGACAACACAGCAAAACTGCATGGGACTTATACAGCAGCCTGCAGCACTGGGGACATATAGCATCAGAGGACACCAACACTGTGACTGGCTGGACTGATGCAGCATAAGACACTGACTACACTGGACGGAGGAGCACAAGACAGCACTAGAATCGCCACCTCACTTTCCCGCCCCCACACAGACACTGAGGACGGAGACACGTCCTCTCACTACACTTTCCGAGACTGGAGTAAAAATGGCCGCAAAGCGCGGCTCCTTATATGGAATCCAAATCCTGCAAGAATCCGACAGCGGGATGATGATGTTTTGCCTCGTTCTGGTTTCCGAGACAGGCGGGAAAACCCGAGCTTGACTTGGAACCGGACTCGAATGGTAAAGTCCGGTAGGTTTCGGTTCTCAGAGTACCGAACCTGCTTATCCCTACGCAGTACGCACCCAAACATACATATAAAACAGGAACTGGATACATATGCTAGAAAGACACCACAGGAAAACAGGGAGCCTCGTTTCAGTTGTTGTATTCTGGCATTCTAATGGCTAAACCCACCAAGCAGAACCAAGCTTTAAACCAATGAATTCCATATTACGAGAGTATTTCTTTTTTAAATCTACTACTTATTTACAGGTAGATCACCTCTTCTACTCCACTGAAGCAGACTATTTACTGTACGTCACCAGCTTCACAAGCATCATACAGTACTATAATTATCTATTGTTTATATTATTAACACTGTTGTAGTCATCCTACATATTATTTGTTTCAGAAACGTTCTTCAAAGTATGGTATTTTATTATCGTGTAGATAAATCTCACCTCATAATCTTTCATTGATTGGTTAAAAACACACAAAAATCATGATATCATAATAAAATAACTTACTACGTGAAAAACATCAGTCTTGACTCTTTGATATCTGTACTTGCTAGTGGGAGGAGGAACGTGGCTGTAAAGATGATAAGCCTAGACAAAGTACAAAGCTTTTTTGAAGGTACATGTTAAGCTTTCATATTATGGTCAATTAACTCCAAGGAGACATAGTACTTTAGACAGGATTTACAGATGATCACACAGAATTTAGCAATGTTGGTTTGTCTTAGTTCTAGTACGATGATCCCTACATTGTATGAAGATGTGGATCTATTATTAACACAAAGTTTCTGTGCAACTATGGGCGGGGCTACGGTGTTCGGCGCTATCCCTGCAAACAATAAATTTCACCCTCCCTTCAATACTTTATTAGGGGAACAGTGTATTGCAAAATAGGGGTGTGGTCTCATAAGGTATGGGAGTGGCCACACATATTTGCCACAGCAGTAGTGCCCCTTATACACATAATGCCCACAGTAGTATTGCCTCCACATATAGATAGTTAATACCCACAGTAGTATTGCCCCTTACACATAATGCCTACAGTAATGCCACTTACACATTATGTCACACAGACACAGCACTGTACTTACCTGTCCCGACACTGTGCTGCTGAGCAGCCGGCTTGGTGTTACATCATCATTTCCCTCTGCTCTCTGACCAGCCCATGGCAGAAAATGAGCAGAGTGCACAGGCATGAATGAGCCTAGTAGCTCCCTGTTCAGGATGCTAGTGCCATGACTGCCTGTCATACAGTTTTGTCCAATTTTGTTGCAGATCTTCAATCTGCATCTGCTGAAACAATCTACTGAAAGGGTTGTGCCACCGTAAACTGTCTTCCAATATTTGGCAGACAAGCTGCCACTCATGGAGATCAACTGGGAAAAGAATTGGACAAAATAGTCTCAGGAGCGTACACACTTCTAAATTGGTCTGGTTATTGGCGATCTGCCCTTCTGATTTTTCACACCAGACGACCAGGATTGGTTGAAAACAGAGATTGTGTGATTGTACATGCTCTACCAATGTCTGAACAACTGGCTGGTCTTATTGAAAGTAATATGTCGCTCTTTTTTTTTTACACATTACAGCAGCAGAGTCCCCCTTTTTACACATTATGGCAGACAGTCCCTCTTTTTTACACATTATGGCAGGGAGTTCCCTGTTTTTTACACATTATAGCAGGCAGCCCCCCTTTTTACACATTATGGCAAGCAGTCCCCTTTTTTTACACATTATGACAGACAGTACCCCTTTTTACACATTATGGGAGGGAGGGGAGAGAGAGTCAGAGAGAGAGACAGAGAGAGAGAGGCAGAGAGAAAGAGAGGCAGAGAGAGACAGGCATAGAGAGACAGGGAGAGTGAGTTATACCCACCTACGACGACCCAGCATGTGTCTCCTCTGTCCTCTTCCTGCCCTATGCTGCACATTTCACAGCGCAGGGCATTGTGGATGGGCAGGGGGCGGGCTGGGAGAAACATCATCTCTCCCAGCATATGGTGGGGAGTGGAGGTGGTGCTGCAGTGCTGCCCAGCTACCTATGTGAGAGGTAGCCAGTCGCTCTGCAGCGCCACCTCCGCTCCCCTGCATGTGCTGAGAGAGATGACATCTCTGGCGGCGACTGTGACGGAGCGCCCAGACGGGTGTTGCCGGTGGTCCTGCGCTGTGTGCCAGGCACCACTGGCACACACCTAGTTACGGCTGTGCCTGAACTCACCCAGAATATTGATCATATTTCCTGTTTTATTATCCTAGTCAGTTGCCTCAAGTGAGTCTACTTATGGGGCCATGTTCTGTGGTTCTCTGAAACAGGATGCAGTACATTTGATCTGTCAGGATCCCAGAGTTCAGGATACCGATGCCGGAATCCTGACAGCCAACAATGCCGACAGCCAGAATCCCGGTGAACAGGGGCTATTCCCACTCGTGGGTGTCCATGACACCCATAGAGTGGGAATAGAACCTGTGGCAAGCGCAGCGAGCCACTGAGCCCGCAGCATGGTGAAAGCAAAGAGCCTGCAAGGGGACTCTTTGTGTTCGCCCCGCTGCCGGCATACTGGTGGCCAGTATGCCGTTGTCAGTATTAGAGATGAGCGGGTTCGGTTCCTCTGAATCCGAACCCGCCCGAACTTCAGGTTTTTTACACGGGTCCGAGCAGGCTCGGATCTTCCCGCCTTGCTCAGCTAACCCGAGCGCGCCCGAACGTCATCATCACGCTGTCGGATTCTCGCGAGGCTCGGATTCTATCGCGAGACTCGGATTCTATATAAGGAGCCGCGCGTCGCAGCCATTTTCACACGTGCATTGAGAGTCATAGGGAGAGGACGTGGCTGGCGTCCTCTCCGTTTAGAGAAGAGAGAGACACAGTATTTTGGGGAGCATTATTAGGAGGAGTACTACTATACTGTATACTACTATACTACTTGCTGAAGTGATATTTATACTAGATTAGATAATAGATAGTGTGACTGTAAGTGTATTATCTGACTTGTGGGGGAGACACTGACAGTGGGGAGCAGTTAGAGTCTGAGAGCAGGACTCAGGAGTACATATAACGTACAGTGCACACTTTTGCTGCCAGAGTCAGAGCCACACTGCCATTGTTGTGACCACACTGACCACCAGTATAATAATATATTTTGTGATTGTCTGCTTAGGCCTCGGAGTACTAGTTGCAAGTTGCAACGTGACCTGAAGTGACCACCAGTTTAATAATCAATCACCACCAGTTTAATATATATATATATATATATATATATAATTGTATAATATATATATATATATATATATATATATAATATTGTATACCACCTACCCGTGGTTTTTTTTTTTTCATTCTTCTTTATACATACTACTATAGTAGCTTACTGTAGCAGTCTGCGGTGCTGTGCTGACCTGACAGTGTCCAGCAGGTCCGTCATCAGTCATTACATAATAAATATATATAGTACCTGTCCGGCTGCAGTACTAGTGATATTATATTGATTTCATCTCATTATCAATAATTTATCATCCAGTCTAGACTCTATATTAGCAGCAGACACAGTACGTTAGTCCACGGCTGTAGCTACCTCTGTGTCGGCACTCGGCAGTCCATCCATAATTGTATACCACCTACCCGTGTTTTTTTTTTTTTTCTTTCTTCTTTGTACATACTACTATAGAGTATAGTAGCTTACTGTAGCAGTCTGCGGTGCTGCTGAGCTGACAGTGTCCAGCAGGTCCGTCATCAGTCATCATTACCTAATAAATATATTATCTACCTGTCCGGCTGCAGTACTAGTGATATTATATATACATACATATATATATTGATTTCATCTCATTATCAATCATCCAGTCTATATTAGCAGCAGACACAGTACGTTAGTCCACGGCTGTAGCTACCTCTGTGTCGGCACTCGGCAGTCCATCCATAATTGTATACCACCTACCCGTGGTTTTTTTTTTTTCTTTCTTCTTTGTACATACTACTATAGTATAGTAGCTTACTGTAGCAGTCTGCGGTGCTGCTGAGCTGACAGTGTCCAGCAGGTCCGTCATCAGTCATCATTACCTAATAAATATATTATCTACCTGTCCGGCTGCAGTACTAGTGATATTATATATACATACATATATATATATATTGAAGAATATTGAGTGGGAAGATGATTTCCTATGGGTAACCATAGATGTTCAGTCTCTCTATACTTCAATAAAACATCATAAAGGGATCGCATCGTGCAGAGAATTCCTACTAGGTGACCACACTCTGGAAGAGGGACACAAGGAGTTCATATGCCTTTTAATCAATTTTATTCTCACACACAATTATTTCAAGTTTCTTAATGATTTTTATCTGCAGGTCTGCGGGACCGCTATGGGTACGGTCTTTGCTCCGAGCTTCGCTAATTTACACATGGGAAGCTGGGAGAAAGAATTTATATATAAGAATGACAAATACCAACCCAATATTATTTTATACCGCAGATATATCGACGATATTTTAATGATCTGGAAAGGAAATGAGGACTCTTTTATTGAATTTTTTCAATTTATCTCTGTGAATGACTACAATCTCACATTTACGCACAAAGTGCACAGCACTGAAATAGAATACCTGGACCTAGTTCTTGTATCCGAAGGAACTAGGATAACAACTAAGAATTACATAAAAGCAGTGGACAAAAATAGTTACCTTCACTTCAACAGCGGACATCTAGAAAAGTGGAAAACCAATATCCCCTTTTCACAGTTTTGCAGACTGAAGAGAAATTGCACTAAGGAAGATGACTTCCAAGCACAACTTGACACTTATTCCCAGAGATTTGTGGATAGGGGCTATCCCCAGAGAACTATCAATATGGCAAGAGAAAAAACACACCTGACCAATAGAGATAACCTGCTGCAGTACAAAAGTAAAGATACGACTAATGACAACCAACTTAACTTCATCACTACCTATAGTGCGGGAGAGAAAAGGATTGAAGGAGCATTGAAAAGACACTGGCACATCCTAAAAATGGATAAAATTCTCAACCCCATTCTACCAGAGCGACCAAGGACCATTTACAGGAAAGCAAGGAACTTGAAGGACATTCTAGCACCCAGCCTACTAAGACCTATTCAAGTGGAACCGACTGATTCATGGCTTAAAACAAAAGGTTTCTATAAATGTAACCACTGTTGCATTTGCAAATATGCACACAAGGATGGGAAAAAATTCCTCTCATCCAACTCATCTGAAGTCCATAACGTCAAAGATTTGATAAACTGTTCCACGACCTATGTAATTTACTGCTTGGAATGCTCTTGTGGACTAAAATATATAGGCAAAACTAAGAGAGTTCTCCGTCTTAGAATCCAGGAACATATCAGGGCCATTAAAAACAAAATGGAGAATCATTCAGTTCCCAAACACTTCAATAAAGCTCATAACGCAAGTCCGGATCATCTAACATTCAAAGCTATTGAACACGTAACACTTGGAGCCAGAGGAGGTGATAGGGACAAGAAACTGGCACAAAGAGAAATGTTCTGGATCCAAACCCTTGGAACCCTAATGCCAGCTGGTCTTAATGAGCACTACGAACTGACTCCCTTCCTCTAGTTTTTACTTAAGATCTTTTTAAGGTTTTATGTATCACAATTTGTCATTAATTTTTTATTTTATTTTTTATTTTATTTTTACTAAATTTAACAATGTATTCTTATCTAATGAATCACATTTATAAGTCAATAATATTCATGCTGATCCCATTGTCCCCCTACCCTTATATTTTCCATTTTAATATTTTAATACTCCACGGACTGGGGCTAAATAATTTCCTGAAATGTGTACTTTGTCCCGGCTCCACATTATGTAGCTGTCATGTGTGGACAAAAAGCCGGAACAATAGTGCACCTTCTCATTAGGAATTAGATATATATATATATTTTCTTTTATAAACCTCATTTTTTATGATCATTATTTCCAGCATCTGTTCACCACTACCTCAATTTTATCAGTGTACGGTACCAATATACCTGACATTGATGGTATATTGTGTTCATTGATATATATATATATTCCACCACTCTGACACACCATTGCTCTATGAAATGTATACTGTTTAGTGCACATTCTATGTTTGTTGTATTTATCTCAAGTGTGTCGTTCCCTGCACCAAGACTTCTGCATGCTGTATACCAGTAAAGAAGGAGCCTGCGATACGCGATCCATCAGACGGGACGCGCATGCGCAATACAAACTGTAGTTCAGTGGCCGTTTAGCAAATAACGCGCGGCTTCGAGTTCCCGCACATGCGCGCTCACTTCCTTCGCATCAGGATGGCGACGTGAGCGCGCTATACTCGTGAACATTTTGCACATGCGCACTCGCCGCCGCCACGTCACCAGTACGGCGTGAGCGATTGCGCCCTTTTCTAAATCCACTATCAGGCTATAAAAACCCTATAGGTGCAGGGCAAGCCACACTTGACCCCTGAGGAAGTCCCAACATACGTAAAGGGACGAAACGCGTTGGGTATTTCGCCGTCATTCCGCTCTCCTGAGATGACATTCAGATAAGCTTTTAATATTTATTTATGATGTACGAGTCCACCCTTATGTTTTACCTTTTTTTTGTAATTGTATTAAATCTTTAAAAAAACGTAATTACACTATCAGAGGCTTTTTTCCTGTATGGGAGTATTCCCTAATTTTAAGGCACCCTATGCTGATGGATGACTGATATGGGAAATTTACAACACAGTACAGTGCCAAACGTGAGTGCATCTTGTTAATAGGAATAATACCCCTTTCCTATTTAAACACTACAGATCGGTGCTGCACCTGTATCAAATGGTATTTGAGCACATTACCTATATGGGTTTTTTTTATCTGACTACAAATATAAGCACTCCAGCACTTTATTGCACATAGTCACTTTTTTCAGTATTTTGCACAATCTCAGCACAAGGTCACTATTAAGAGCATATTATTGACATATTGCTCTACATTTCCACACATATATACTCCTCAAACGGATTCGGACGAGCACAAGAGGAAAAGGAATTCGCACAAGGGGATCCCCCGATGCAAAGGCACCCTGTACAAAGCAGTTGATTACTCAGTATCTGGTACGCATATTATATTATTATTTAAGGATTCATTGATGAACCACTTCTGAACACTGAAGGCGCAACCGAATTACCATTAGAACATTGTTTTTAAGTCCTTTTTGGAATTGGACTATCCAGAATTTTGGTTGCGACACCAAACAATTTGGGAGTGTTCACTATTATTAACATTATTATATGATGTCTTATTAGTCATTTGGTTTCTTGTTTTATATAGATATTGAATAGAAATTATCCCTTAGGAGGAACTAAGGTATACAATATCAGGTTGTAGCGCTACTTGCACCCTTTTTTACACATACATATATATATATATTGATTTCATCTCATTATCAATCATCCAGTCTATATTAGCAGCAGACACAGTACGTTAGTCCACGGCTGTAGCTACCTCTGTGTCGGCACTCGGCAGTCCATCCATAATTGTATACCACCTACCCGTGGTTTTTTTTTCTTCTTTCTTCTTTGTACATACTACTATAGTATAGTAGCTTACTGTAGCAGTCTGCGGTGCTGCTGAGCTGACAGTGTCCAGCAGGTCCGTCATCAGTCATCATTACCTAATAAATATATTATCTACCTGTCCGGCTGCAGTACTATTGATATTATATATACATACATATATATATTGATTTCATATCATTATCATCCAGTCTATATTAGCAGCAGACACAGTACGTTAGTCCACGGCTGTAGCTACCTCTGTGTCGGCACTCGGCAGTCCATCCATAAGTATACTAGTATCCATCCATCTCCATTGTTTACCTGAGGTGCCTTTTAGTTGTGCCTATTAAAATATGGAGAACAAAAATGTTGAGGTTCCAAAATTAGGGAAAGATCAAGATCCACTTCCACCTCGTGCTGAAGCTGCTGCCACTAGTCATGGCCGAGACGATGAAATGCCAGCAACGTCGTCTGCCAAGGCCGATGCCCAATGTCATAGTACAGAGCATGTCAAATCCAAAACACCAAATATCAGTAAAAAAAGGACTCCAAAACCTAAAATAAAATTGTCGGAGGAGAAGTGTAAACTTGCCAATATGCCATTTACCACACGGAGTGGCAAGGAACGGCTGAGGCCCTGGCCTATGTTCATGGCTAGTGGTTCAGCTTCACATGAGGATGGAAGCACTCAGCCTCTCGCTAGAAAAATGAAAAGACTCAAGCTGGCAAAAGCAGTAGCACCGCAAAGAACTGTGCGTTCTTCGAAATCCCAAATCCACAAGGAGAGTCCGACTCCATTTGTGTCGGTTGCGATGCCTGACCTTCCCAACACTGGACGTGTAGAGCATGCGCCTTCCACCATTTGCACGCCCCCTGCAAGTGCTGGAAGGAGCACCCGCAGTCCAGTTCCTGATAGTCAGATTGAAGATGTCAGTGTTGAAGTACACCAGGATGAGGAGGATATGGGTGTTGCTGGCGCTGGGGAGGAAATTGACCAGGAGGATTCTGATGGTGAGGTGGTTTGTTTAAGTCAGGCACCCGGGGAGACACCTGTTGTCCGTGGGAGGAATATGGCCACTGACATGCCTGGTGAAAATACCAAAAAAATTAGCTCTTCGGTGTGGAAGTATTTCAACAGAAATGCGGACAACAGGTGTCAAGCCGTGTGTTGCCTTTGTCAAGCTGTAATAAGTAGGGGTAAGGACGTTAACCACCTCGGAACATCCTCCCTTATACGTCACCTGCAGCGCATTCATAATAAGTCAGTGACAAGTTCAAAAACTTGGGTGACAGCGGAAGCAGTCCACTGACCAGTAAATCCCTTCCTCTTGTAACCAAGCTCACGCAAACCACCCCACCAACTCCCTCAGTGTCAATTTCCTCCTTCCCCAGGAATGCCAATAGTCCTGCAGGCCATGTCACTGGCAATTCTGACGATTCCTCTCCTGCCTGGGATTCCTTCGATGCATCCTTGCGTGTAACGCCTACTGCTGCTGGCGCTGCTGTTGTTGCTGCTGGGAGTCGATGGTCATCCCAGAGGGGAAGTCGTAAGACCACTTTTACTACTTCCACCAAGCAATTGACTGTCCAACAGTCCTTTGCGAGGAAGATGAAATATCACAGCAGTCATCCTACTGCAAAGCGGATAACTGAGGCCTTGGCATCCTGGGTGGTGAGAAACGTGGTTCCGGTATCCATCATTACTGCAGAGCCAACTAGAGACTTGTTGGAGGTACTGTGTCCCCGGTACCAAATACCATCTAGGTTCCATTTCTCTAGGCAGGCGATACCGAAAATGTACACAGACCTCAGAAAAAGAGTCACCAGTGTCCTAAAAAATGCAGCTGTACCCAATGTCCACTTAACCACGGACATGTGGGCAAGTGGAGCAGGGCAGGGTCAGGACTATATGACTGTGACAGCCCACTGGGTAGATGTATGGACTCCCGCCGCAAGAACAGCAGCGGCGGCACCAGTAGCAGCATCTCGCAAACGCCAACTCTTTCCTAGGCAGGCTACGCTTTGTATCACCGGTTTCCAGAATACGCACACAGCTGAAAACCTCTTACGGCAACTGAGGAAGATCATCGCGGAATGGCTTACCCCAATTGGACTCTCCTGTGGATTTGTGGCATCGGACAACGCCAGCAATATTGTGTGTGCATTAAATATGGGCAAATTCCAGCACGTCCCATGTTTTGCACATACCTTGAATTTGGTGGTGCAGAATTATTTAAAAAACGACAGGGGCGTGCAAGAGATGCTGTCGGTGGCCAGAAGAATTGCGGGACACTTTCGGCGTACAGGCACCACGTACAGAAGACTGGAGCACCACCAAAAACTACTGAACCTGCCCTGCCATCATCTGAAGCAAGAAGTGGTAACGAGGTGGAATTCAACCCTCTATATGCTTCAGAGGTTGGAGGAGCAGCAAAAGGCCATTCAAGCCTATACAATTGAGCACGATATAGGAGGTGGAATGCACCTGTCTCAAGCGCAGTGGAGAATGATTTCAACGTTGTGCAAGGTTCTGATGCCCTTTGAACTTGCCACACGTGAAGTCAGTTCAGACACTGCCAGCCTGAGTCAGGTCATTCCCCTCATCAGGCTTTTGCAGAAGAAGCTGGAGACATTGAAGGAGGAGCTAACACGGAGCGATTCCGCTAGGCATGTGGGACTTGTGGATGGAGCCCTTAATTCGCTTAACAAGGATTCACGGGTGGTCAATCTGTTGAAATCAGAGCACTACATTTTGGCCACCGTGCTCGATCCTAGATTTAAAGCCTACCTTGGATCTCTCTTTCCGGCAGACACAAGTCTGCTGGGGTTGAAAGACCTGCTGGTGAGAAAATTGTCAAGTCAAGCGGAACGCGACCTGTCAACATCTCCTCCTTCACATTCTCCCGCAAATGGGGGTGCGAGGAAAAGGCTCAGAATTCCGAGCCCACCCGCTGGCGGTGATGCAGGGCAGTCTGGAGCGACTGCTGATGCTGACATCTGGTCCGGACTGAAGGACCTGACAACGATTACGGACATGTCGTCTACTGTCACTGCATATGATTCTCTCAACATTGAAAGAATGGTGGAGGATTATATGAGTGACCGCATCCAAGTAGGCACGTCACACAGTCCGTACTTATACTGGCAGGAAAAAGAGGCAATTTGGAGGCCCTTGCACAAACTGGCTTTATTCTACCTAAGTTGTCCTCCCACAAGTGTGTACTCCGAAAGAGTGTTTAGTGCCGCCGCTCACCTTGTCAGCAATCGGCGTACGAGGTTACATCCAGAAAATGTGTAGAAGATGATGTTCATTAAAATGAATTATAATCAATTCCTCCGTGGAGACATTGACCAGCAGCAATTGCCTCCACAAAGTACACAGGGAGCTGAGATGGTGGATTCCAGTGGGGACGAATTGATAATCTGTGAGGAGGGGGATGTACACGGTGATATATCGGAGGATGATGATGAGGTGGACATCTTGCCTCTGTAGAGCCAGTTTGTGCAAGGAGAGATTAATTGCTTCTTTTTTGGTGGGGGTCCAAACCAACCCGTCATTTCAGTCACAGTCGTGTGGCAGACCCTGTCACTGAAATGATGGGTTGGTTAAAGTGTGCATGTCCTGTTTATACAACATAAGGGTGGGTGGGAGGGCCCAAGGACAATTCCATCTTGCACCTCTTTTTTCTTGAATTTTTCTTTGCGTCATGTGCTGTTTGTGGAATGTTTTTTGGAAGGGCCATCCTGCGTGACACTGCAGTGCCACTCCTAGATGGGCCCGGTGTTTGTGTCGGCCACTAGGGTCGCTTATCTTACTCACACAGCTACCTCATTGCGCCTCTTTTTTTCTTTGCGTCATGTGCTGTTTGGGGAGGGTTTTTTGGAAGGGACATCCTGCGTGACACTGCAGTGCCACTCTTAGATGGGCCCGGTGTTTGTGTCGGCCACTAGGGTCGCTTATCTTACTCACACAGCTACCTCATTGCGCCTCTTTTTTTCTTTGCGTCATGTGCTGTTTGGGGAGGGTTTTTTGGAAGGGACATCCTGCGTGACACTGCAGTGCCAATCCTAGATGGGCCCGGTGTTTGTGTCGGCCACTAGGGTCGCTTATCTTACTCACACAGCTACCTCATTGCGCCTCTTTTTTTCTTTGCGTCATGTGCTGTTTGGGGAGGGTTTTTTGGAAGGGACATCCTGCGGGACACTGCAGTGCCACTCCTAGATGGGCCCGGTGTTTGTGTCGGCCACTAGGGTCGCTTGTCTTACTCACACAGCTACCTCATTGCGCCTCTTTTTTTCTTTGCGTCATGTGCTGTTTGGGGAGGGTTTTTTGGAAGGGACATCCTGCGTGACACTGCAGTGCCACTCCTAGATGGGCCCGGTGTTTGTGTCGGCCACTAGGGTCGCTTATCTTACTCACACAGCTACCTCATTGCGCCTCTTTTTTTCTTTGCGTCATGTGCTGTTTGGGGAGGGTTTTTTGGAAGGGCCATCCTGCGTGACACTGCAGTGCCACTCCTAGATGGGCCCGGTGTTTGTGTCGGCCACTAGGGTCGCTTATCTTACTCACACAGCTACCTCATTGCGCCTCTTTTTTTCTTTGCGTCATGTGCTGTTTGGGGAGGGTTTTTTGGAAGGGCCATCCTGCGTGACACTGCAGTGCCACTCCTAGATGGGCCCGGTGTTTGTGTCGGCCACTAGGGTCGCTTATCTTACTCACACAGCTACCTCATTGCGCCTCTTTTTTTCTTTGCATCATGTGCTGTTTGGGGAGGGTTTTTTGGAAGAGCCATCCTGCGTGACACTGCAGTGCCACTCCTAGATGGGCCCGGTGTTTGTGTCGGCCACTAGGGTCGCTTATCTTACTCACACAGCTACCTCATTGCGCCTCTTTTTTTCTTTGCGTCATGTGCTGTTTGGGGAGGGTTTTTTGGAAGGGACATCCTGCGTGACACTGCAGTGCCACTCCTAGATGGGCCCGGTGTTTGTGTCGGCCACTAGGGTCGCTTATCTTACTCACACAGCTACCTCATTGCGCCTCTTTTTTTCTTTGCGTCATGTGCTGTTTGGGGAGGGTTTTTTGGAAGGGACATCCTGCGTGACACTGCAGTGCCACTCCTAGATGGGCCCGGTGTTTGTGTCGGCCACTAGGGTCGCTTATCTTACTCACACAGCTACCTCATTGCGCCTCTTTTTTTCTTTGCGTCATGTGCTGTTTGGGGAGGGTTTTTTGGAAGGGACATCCTGCGTGACACTGCAGTGCCACTCCTAGATGGGCCCGGTGTTTGTGTCGGCCACTAGGGTCGCTTATCTTACTCACACAGCTACCTCATTGCGCCTCTTTTTTTCTTTGCGTCATGTGCTGTTTGGGGAGGGTTTTTTGGAAGGGACATCCTGCGTGACACTGCAGTGCCACTCCTAGATGGGCCCGGTGTTTGTGTCGGCCACTAGGGTCGCTTATCTTACTCACACAGCTACCTCATTGCGCCTCTTTTTTTTCTTTGCGTCATGTGCTGTTTGGGGAGGGTTTTTTGGAAGGGACATCCTGCGTGACACTGCAGTGCCACTCCTAGATGGGCCCGGTGTTTGTGTCGGCCACTAGGGTCGCTTATCTTACTCACACAGCTACCTCATTGCGCCTCTTTTTTTCTTTGCGTCATGTGCTGTTTGGGGAGGGTTTTTTGGAAGGGACATCCTGCGTGACACTGCAGTGCCACTCCTAGATGAGCCCGGTGTTTGTGTCGGCCACTAGGGTCGCTTATCTTACTCACACAGCTACCTCATTGCGCCTCTTTTTTTCTTTGCGTCATGTGCTGTTTGGGGAGGGTTTTTTGGAAGGGACATCCTGCGTGACACTGCAGTGCCACTCCTAGATGGGCTCGGTGTTTGTGTCGGCCACTAGGGTCGCTTATCTTACTCACACAGCTACCTCATTGCGCCTCTTTTTTTCTTTGCGTCATGTGCTGTTTGGGGAGGGTTTTTTGGAAGGGCCATCCTGCGTGACACTGCAGTGCCACTCCTAGATGGGCCCGGTGTTTGTGTCGGCCACTAGGGTCGCTTATCTTACTCACACAGCTACCTCATTGCGCCTCTTTTTTTCTTTGCGTCATGTGCTGTTTGGGGAGGGTTTTTTGGAAGGGCCATCCTGCGTGACACTGCAGTGCCACTCCTAGATGGGCCCGGTGTTTGTGTCGGCCACTAGGGTCGCTTATCTTACTCACACAGCTACCTCATTGCGCCTCTTTTTTTCTTTGCGTCATGTGCTGTTTGGGGAGGGTTTTTTGGAAGGGCCATCCTGCGTGACACTGCAGTGCCACTCCTAGATGGGCCCGGTGTTTGTGTCGGCCACTAGGGTCGCTTAGCTTAGTCATCCAGCGACCTAGGTGCAAATTTTAGGACTAAAAATAATATTGTGAGGTGTGAGGTATTCAGAATAGACTGAAAATGAGTGTAAATTATGGTTTTTGAGGTTAATAATACTTTGGGATCAAAATGACCCCCAAATTCTATGATTTAAGCTGTTTTTTAGTGTTTTTAAAAAAAAAAAACACCCGAATCCAAAACACACCCGAATCCGACAAAAAAAATTCGGTGAGGTTTTGCCAAAACGCGGTCGAACCCAAAACACGGCCGCGGAACCGAACCCAAAACCAAAACACAAAACCCGAAAAATTTCCGGCGCTCATCTCTAGTCAGTATACTGACGGCCAGCATCCCTGCCACCTGTAAATTATACTGATCCCTCTGAAACAAAGCACATCACTTCATGGTGGGAATACCTGGAGAAAAACAGGGTTCATGTTAGCCACAGTGTCTCATATCTAGCCAGAGGCAATCACTTGCAGCACAGTGCGTTCACAGCCTTGGCAATTGCACAGTATTAACGGAGACTACTATTAATGTCCAATAAAGAATGAGTGAGTGCGCTGTCAGTAGCTGCTAGTATAGGGGTAGGTAAATCCCCAAAGAATATAAATAGACAAATGGAAAGATATACCAGCGCCAGTTGATATTAGAAACTTAAATACTCAAATTTAAAAAATCTGGGACGGTAGGTTTACAAAATTAAAATGTGATGCATTTAATAGACATATTCATTAGTTAAAAAACAAAAATATCATAAAAACACAGCTAATTAGCAGTAGGTATTTAAGACACAATCATTTGGCTCCTTAGAAATGGCAAAGTCATTCCCCAGCTAGGACTTCCTCTGGAAGTGAATCCACAATGATTGTTCGGAGATAAAGGATGTGAACTGCTGGAGTCCTGAATTAGTCCCCACTCCAACACAGCAGTGTATGGTGACTTAGCAAATAGGGGTGACTCCTGTTCCTCCATTTATGGTAAAGTGTCCAGAGAAAAAATGCTGTCCAATTTATGCCAGGCCAGTTCAATTCAGGAGAATCCAAATTGAGGGGATGGTTTCCCAGTATTGTGTAGGTAATGTCCTCAAAAGTCAATGCGTTTCACTGGTACAAACGACCCAGCTTCTTCAGGAGCATGTGTAGGAAGGAATGTGGCTTGGGTCACAATATATACCCTTCTACATTAGTACAAGCAGAGACACCTGTGGTCTCCTTATAATTAATCTACCTAACCGTCCACAGAATTGATTTCAAAACATATTTATAACACACATATTGGTCCCACATAGATACATACCCACAAATATTCATATAATTCGACAGAGAAGCGAGATTTGCTTCTTTAAAACCTGTATGTTGTTATCTAACCAGTCCGGTCACGTGATCTGCACACATCACGTGACCGAAACTCTCGGGGATGTAATTCCCTGATAGGAGGAGCGGGGATCTCTGACCAGTGTACGTCAGTACAGAGGTTCCCTGTGTGCGTCAGACGTCAGCCGCTGCTTGTGCGCTGGTCACACGGTATAGTCACGTGGTTCAGCGTCAGAAGCAGAGGGAGCCGTCGCTTGGCAACGGGGCCGCCATGGAGACCTTGAACGACAGAAGGACGACTCGATACCCATACTTCTGGATAGTAATGATGCTGCCATGTTCTCCACATTGGAAGAACTCTGGGAACAAAATCATATTGAACAGGAAAATATCCCTGGGTTACAAAACATATTTAATATACAGAAACTCTTAAACATAGGTGTGCGCAGGGGGGGTTCCTGGTGTGCACAGGCATCCCCTAATGTCCGGCACCCCTATCTCACATGCCTGATGCAGCGATCGCCGAGCAGGCTGATTACTGTCTCCTCTGCGCTGCACCCTGTCAGGACTGTATTACTGACCGGATGCCTGGGTTAATCAAGGGTGCCACTGCCACCGGCTTTCAAACTCTTGGCTCCACTTCCATGTACAAAAACAGCATGATGTGATTAGAGATGAGCGGGTTCGGTTTCTCTGAATCCGAACCCGCACGAACTTCATGTTTTTTTTCACGGGTCCGAGCGACTCGGATCTTCCCGCCTTGCTCGGTTAACCCGAGCGCGCCCGAACGTCATCATGACGCTGTCGGATTCTCGCGAGACTCGGATTCTATATAAGGAGCCGCGCGTCGCCGCCATTTTCACACGTGCATTGAGATTGATAGGGAGAGGACGTGGCTGGCGTCCTCTCCGTTATAGTAGAAAAGAGTAAAGACTGAGTGACTTAGTTATAATTGTGGGGAGGATTGGGGACGGGGAGCAGCTGTTAGGGAGTACAGTGATTTAGATTAGGAGAGAGAGAGAGAGAGAGATTGACCTGATTTACTGGAGCTTAGGAGTACTGTAGAAGAGAGTGCAGAGTTTACTAGTGACTGACCACAGTGACCACCAGACAGTGCAGTTTATTTAATATATCCGTTCTCTGCCTGAAAAAAACGATACACACAGTGACTCAGTCACATACCATATCTGTGTGCACTGCTCAGCCCAGTGTGCTGCATCATCTATGTATATATTATCATAGGCGTGCGCAGGACATTTTATTAGGGGGTGCACGATTAGAAGGGCGTATTTAGCACCGCCTATTGGGCATGTCTAACACCACCTAATGGGCGTGTCTAGCACCACCTATCAGGCGTGTTTACCACCACATATTGGCACTCAATGCAAACTAAATAATATAGAGAATTGATGCACAGATATAAATATAAATATATATATATATATATATATATATATATAATATGTTTAATATATGTTAAATTTGTATATTTTACTACTATACAGATTATATCCTAATCTCTCGAAATATATATTGATATTGAATTTGAACTTGTCCTCCTCCAAGAGGAACGCTGTATTCTGTGGCGTTAGCACATGATTAGGAGAGAGAGAGCGTGGGTGGGAGCATGAGCGTGCATGCATGCGGCATGACATCATCATGACACATCCAACAGGTTAGAGGAACTGGGAGTAGGATTACGTCAGTGATGCTGCACCATACAAATGAATGACAGCCAGACTGAGCGGAGGGGGTGGTGGGCGCAATGGGTGGGAGGACAGAAATGAGCACACTCTGCGATCGCCGATACTGTAGCAGCAGCAGGTGTATGTGAGGGGGTAACAGACATTAGGGGGTGCCTGTGCGCACCAGGCACCCCCCCTGCGCACGCCTATGTATATTATATATCTGACTGTGCTCAGCTCACACAGCTTATAATTGTGGGGGAGACTGGGGAGCACTGCAGTGCCAGTTATAGGTTATAGCAGGAGCCAGGAGTACAAGACAGTCACATACCATATCTGTGTGCACTGCTCAGCCCAGTGTGCTGCATCATCTATGTATATATTATATATCTGACTGTGCTCAGCTCACACAGCTTATAATTGTGGGGGAGACTGGGGAGCACTGCAGTGCCAGTTATAGGTTATAGCAGGAGCCAGGAGTACATATTATATTAAAATTAATTAAACAGTGCACACTTTTGCTGCAGGAGTGCCACTGCCAGTGTGACTGACCAGTGACCTGACCACACTGACCACCAGTATAGTTAGTAGTATACTATATTGTGATTGCCTGAAAAAGTTAAACACTCGTCGTGTGACTTCACTTGTGTGGTGTTTTTTTTTTTATTCTATAAAAAACTCATTCTGCTGACAGACAGTGTCCAGCAGGTCCGTCATTATATAATATATATACCTGTCCGGCTGCAGTAGTGATATATATATATTTTTTATATCATTATTTATCATCCAGTCGCAGCAGACACAGTACGGTAGTTCACGGCTGTAGCTACCTCTGTGTCGGCACTCGGCAGTCCGTCCATAATTGTATACCACCTAACCGTGGTTTTTTTTTCTTTCTTCTTTATACGTACATACTACGACATCTCTTTATCAACCAGTCTATATTAGCAGCAGACACAGTACAGTACGGTAGTTCACGGCTGTGGCTACCTCTGTGTCGGCACTCGGCAGTCCGTCCATAATTGTATACCACCTAACCGTGGTTTTTTTTTCTTTCTTCTTTATACGTACATACTATGACATCTCTTTATCAACCAGTCTATATTAGCAGCAGACACAGTACAGTACGGTAGTTCACGGCTGTGGCTACCTCTGTGTCGGCACTCGGCAGTCCGTCCATAATTGTATACCACCTAACCGTGGTTTTTTTTTCTTTCTTCTTTATACGTACATACTACGACATCTCTTTATCAACCAGTCTATATTAGCAGCAGACACAGTACAGTACGGTAGTTCACGGCTGTGGCTACCTCTGTGTCGGCACTCGGCAGTCCGTCCATAATTGTATACCACCTACCCGTGGTTTTTTTTTCTTTCTTCTTTATACATACATACTACGACATCTCTTTATCAACCAGTCTATATTAGCAGCAGACACAGTACAGTACGGTAGTTCACGGCTGTGGCTACCTCTGTGTCGGCACTCGGCAGTCCGTCCATAATTGTATACCACCTAACCGTGGTTTTTTTTTCTTTCTTCTTTATACATACATACTACGACATCTCTTTATCAACCAGTCTATATTAGCTATATGTCTATATGTGCTGATTGGGGAGGGTTTTTTGGAAGGGACATCCTGCGTGACACTGCAGTGCCACTCCTAAATGGGCCCGGTGTTTGTGTCGGCCACTAGGGTCGCTAATCTTACTCACACAGCTACCTCATTGCGCCTCTTTTTTTCTTTGCGTCATGTGCTGATTGGGGAGGGTTTTTTGGAAGGGACATCCTGCGTGACACTGCAGTGCCACTCCTAAATGGGCCCGGTGTTTGTGTTGGCCACTAGGGTCGCTAATCTTACTCACACAGCTACCTCATTGCGCCTCTTTTTTTCTTTGCGTCATGTGCTGATTGGGGAGGGTTTTTTGGAAGGGACATCCTGCGTGACACTGCAGTGCCACTCCTAGATGGGCCAGGTGTTTGTGTCGGCCACTAGGGTCGCTTAGCTTAGTCATCCAGCGACCTCGGTGCAAATTTTAGGACTAAAAATAATATTGTGAGGTGTGAGGTATTCAGAATAGACTGAAAATGAGTGGAAATTATGGTTTTTGAGGTTAATAATAATATGGGATCAAAATGACCCCCAAATTCTATGATTTAAGCTGTTTTTTAGGGTTTTTTGAAAAAAACACCCGAATCCAAAACACACCCGAATCCGACAAAAAAAATTCGGTGAGGTTTTGCCAAAACGCGGTCGAACCCAAAACACGGCTGCGGAACCGAACCCAAAACCAAAGCACAAAACCCGAAAAATTTCAGGCGCTCATCTCTAGATGTGATGTGATTACGTCATGCTGCTTGCACTCCCACCCACCACACCCGCCACATGCCCACCTCTCTCATTCTTTGCTATGCCAATGCCAGCCACTGATGAGGATCAGCATGCAGCCAGCGTTCCTCTTAGGAAGACAAATTCAATACTGGCAGGCGGTCGGCAGCAGCATTGACACATCACTTGTTTTTCCAGCAGCAGCAGTACTAGTATGCGACTGTCAGTGTCAGTGAGTTACTGCAGCTTGCAGGGAAAAGAGAGGGGGAGCCAGACCAGGCTGAGGAGGAGCAGTGTAATTGCAGTGAGTGCCATCAGGGGTGTTTGTTTGGTGCACACCACAATATCTGACAATGTATCTGCTTTATTAGGATTGGTACAAGGGTGGTATTTTATATTGCGTTGACCGTCAATAGATGGTGCTAGACACGCCCAAAAGGTGGTGCTAGACACACCCCTATGACGGTGCACCCCCTAATAAAATGTGCTGCTCACGCCTATGCCCTTAAATTAATTTAAGTTAAAATCTGAATTTTTTTCCCATCTCTGCTAAGAGCAGCTGCATAGAATGCTTCTATAAAATTGCTCTAGAAGATTTCAAGGATTTAGTTGGGAAACAACCGAAACAAGACTATAATCAATCAAACGTATCGAGACAGGAAAAAAGAGCACTTAAAAACTCCACACAAGATAAATTGATAATAATCATGGAAGCCAATAAGGGGGGATGTTTAGTAATAATTAGTGATGTGCACCGGACATTTTTCGGGTTTTGTGTTTTGGTTTTGGATTCTGTTCCGCGGCCGTGTTTTGGATTCTGACGCGTTTTGGCAAAACCTCACCGAAAATTTTTTGTCGGATTCGGGTGTGTTTTGGATTCGGGTGTTTTTTTCAAAAAACCCTAAAAAACAGCTTAAATCATAGAATTTGGGGGTCATTTTGATCCCATAGTATTATTAACCTCAATAACCATAATTTCCACTCATTTCCAGTCTATTCTGAACACCTCACACCTCACAATATTATTTTTAGTCCTAAAATTTGCACAGAGGTCGCTGGATGGCTAAGCTAAGTGACACAAGTGGCCGACACAAACACCTGGCCCATCTAGGAGTGGCACTGCAGTGTCAGGCAGGATGGCACTTCAAAAAAAATAGTCCCCAAACAGCACATGATGCAAAGAAAAAAAGAGGCGCACCAAGGTCGCTGTGTGACTAAGATAAGCGACACAAGTGGCAGACACAAACACCTGGCCCATCTAGGAGTGGCACTGCAGTGTCAGACAGGATGGCACTTCAAAAAAATTGTCCCCAAACAGCACACGATGCAAAGAAAAAAAGAGGCGCACCAAGGTCGCTGTGTGACTAAGCTAAGCGACACAAGTGGCCGACACAAACACCTGGCCCATCTAGGAGTGGCACTGCAGTGTCAGGCAGGATGGCACTTCAAAAAAAATAGTCCCCAAACAGCACATGATGCAAAGAAAAAAAGAGGCGCACCAAGGTCGCTGTGTGACTAAGATAAGCGACACAAGTGGCAGACACAAACACCTGGCCCATATAGGAGTGGCACTGCAGTGTCAAACAGGATGGCACTTCAAAAAAATTGTCCCCAAACAGCACATGATGCAAAGAAAAAAAGAGGCGCACCAAGGTCGCTGTGTGACTAAGCTAACCGACACAAGTGGCCGACACAAACACTTGGCCCATCTAGGAGTGGCACTGCAGTGTCAGGCAGGATGGCACTTCAAAAAAATAGTCCCCAAACAGCACATGATGCAAAGAAAAAAAGAGGCGCACCAAGGTCGCTGTGTGACTAAGCTAAGCGACACAAGTGGCCGACACAAACACCTGGCCCATCTAGGAGTGGCACTGCAGTGTCAGACAGGATGGCACTTCAAAAAAATTGTCCCCAAACAGCACATGATGCAAAGAAAAATGAAAGAAAAAAGAGGTGCAAGATGGAATTGTCCTTGGGCCCTCCCACCCACCCTTATGTTGTATAAACAGGACATGCACACTTTAACGAACCCATAATTTCAGCGACAGGGTCTGCTACACAACTGTGACTGAAATGACTGGTTGGTTTGGGCCCCCACCAAAAAAGAAGCAATCAATCTCTCCTTGCACAAACTGGCTCTACAGAGGCAAGATGTCCACCTCATCATCATCCTCCGATTCCTCACCCCTTTCACTGTGTACATCCCCCTCCTCACAGATTATTAATTCGTCCTCACTGGAATCCACCATCTCAGATCCCTGTGTACTTTCTGGAGGCAATTGCTGGTGAATGTCTCCACGGAGGAATTGATTATAATTCATTTTGATGAACATCATCTTCTCTACATTTTCTGGAAGTAACCTCGTACGCCGATTGCTGACAAGGTGAGCGGCTGCACTAAACACTCTTTCGGAGTACACACTGGAGGGAGGGCAACTAAGGTAGAATAAAGCCAGTTTGTGCAAGGGCCTCCAAATTGCTTCTTTTTCCTGCCAGTATACGTACGGACTGTCTGACGTGCCTACTTGGATGCAGTCACTCATATAATCCTCCACCATTCTTTCAATGGTGAGAGAATTATATGCAGTGACAGTAGACGACATGTCAGTAATCGTTGGCAGGTCCTTCAGTCCGGACCAGATGTCAGCACTCGCTCCAGACTGCCCTGCATCACCGCCAGCGGGTGGGCTCGGAATTCTTAGCCTTTTCCTCGCACCCCCAGTTGCGGGAGAATGTGAAGGAGGAGATGTTGACGGGTCACGTTCCGCTTGACTTGACAATTTTCTCACCAGCAGGTCTTTGAACCTCTGCAGACTTGTGTCTGCCAGAAAGAGAGATACAATGTAGGTTTTAAATCTAGGATCGAGCACGGTGGCCAAACTGTAGTGCTCTGATTTCAACAGATTGACCACCCGTGAATCCTGGTTAAGCGAATGAAGGGCTCCATCCACAAGTCCCACATGCCTAGCGGAATCCCTCTGTTTTAGCTCCTCCTTCAATGTCTCCAGCTTCTTCTGCAAAAGCCTGATGAGGGGAATGACCTGACTCAGGCTGGCAGTGTCTGAACTGACTTCACGTGTGGCAAGTTCAAAGGGTTGCAGAACCTTGCACAATGTTGAAATCATTCTCCACTGCGCTTGAGTCAGGTGCATTCCCCCTCCTTTGCCTATATCGTGGGCAGATGTATAGGCTTGAATGGCCTTTTTCTGCTCCTCCATCCTCTGAAGCATATAGAGGGTTGAATTCCACCTCGTTACCACCTCTTGCTTCAGATGATGGCAGGGCATGTTCAGGATTGTTTGGTGGTGCTCCAGTCTTCTGTACGCAGTGGCTGAATGCCGAAAGTGGCCCGCAATTCTTCGGGCCACCGACAGCATCTCTTGCATGCCCCTGTCGTTTTTTAAATAATTCTGCACCACCAAATTCAATGTATGTGCAAAACATGGGACTTGCTGGAATTTGCCCAGATGTAATGCACGCACAATATTGCTGGCGTTGTCCGATGTCACAAATCCCCAGGAGAGTCCAATTGGGGTAAGCCATTCTGCGATGATCTTCCTCAGTTTCCGTAAGAGGTTGTCAGCTGTGTGCCTCTTCTGGAAAGCGGTGATACAAAGCGTAGCCTGCCTAGGAACGAGTTAGCGTTTGCGAGATGCTGCTACTGGTGCCGCAGCTGCTGTTCTTGCTGCGGGAGGCAATACATCTACCCAGTGGGCTGTTACAGTCATATAGTCCTGAGTCTGCCCTGCTCCACTTGTCCACATGTCCATGGTTAAGTGGACATTGGGTACAACTGCATTTTTTAGGACACTGGTGACTCTTTTTCTGACGTCTGTGTACATTTTCGGTATCGCCTGCCTAGAGAAATGGAACCTAGATGGTATTTGGTACCGGGGACACAGTACCTCAATCAAGTCTCTAGTTGCCTCTGAATTAACGGTGGATACCGGAACCACGTTTCTCACCGCCCAGGCTGCCAAGGCCTGAGTTATCTTCTTTGCAGCAGGATGACTGCTGTGATATTTCATATTCCTCGCAAAGGACTGTTGGACAGTCAATTGCTTACTGGAAGTAGTACAAGTGGTCTTCCGACTTCCCCTCTGGGATGATGATCGACTCCCAGCAGCAACAACAGCAGCGCCAGCAGCAGTAGGCGTTACACTCAAGGACGCATCGGAGGAATCCCAGGCAGGAGAGGACTCGTCAGACTTGCCAGTGACATGGCCTGCAGGACTATTGGCTTTCCTGGGTATTGAGGAAATTGACACTGAGGGAGTTGGTGGTGTGGTTTGCAGGAGCTTGGTTACAAGAGGAAGGGATTTAGTGGTCAGTGGACTGCTTCCGCTGTCATCCAAAGTTTTTGAACTTGTCACTGACTTATGATGAATGCGCTGCAGGTGACGTATAAGGGAGGATGTTCCAAGGTGGTTAACGTCCTTACCCCTACTTATTACAGCTTGACAAAGGCAACACACTGCTTGACACCTGTTGTCCGTATTTGTGTTGAAATAATTCCACACCAAAGAGCTGATTTTTTTTGTATTTTGACCAGGCATGTCAATGGCCATATTCGTCCCACGGACAACAGGTGTTTTCCCGGGTGCCTGACTTAAACAAACCACCTCACCATCAGAATCCTCCTTGTCAATTTCCTCCCCAGCGCCAGCAACACCCATATCCTCATCCTGATGTACTTCGACAGTGGCATCTTCAATTTGACTATCAGGAACTGGACTGCAGGTGCTCCTTCCAGCACTTGCAGGGGGCGTGCAAATGGTGGAAGGCGCAAGCTCTTCCCGTCCAGTGTTGGGAAGGTCAGGCATCGCAACCGACACAATTGGACTCTCCTTGGGGATTTGTGATTTAGAAGAACGCACAGTTCTTTGCTGTTCTTTTGCCAGCTTACATAAGTCTTTTCATTTTTCTAGCGAGAGGATGAGTGCTTCCATCCTCATGTGAATCTGAACCACTAGCCATGAACATAGGCCAGGGCCTCAGCCGTTCCTTGCCACTCCGTGTCGTAAATGGCATATTGGCAAGTTTACGCTTCTCATCAGACGCTTTCAATTTTGATTTTTGGGTCATTTTACTGAACTTTTGTTTTTTGGATTTTACATGCTCTCTACTATGACATTGGGCATCGGCCTTGGCAGACGACGTTGATGGCATTTCATCGTCTCGGCCATGACTAGTGGCAGCAGCTTCAGCATGAGGTGGAAGTGGATCTTGATCTTTCCCTATTTTAACCTCCACATTTTTGTTCTCCATTTTTTAATGTGTGGAATTATATGCCAGTATCAATAGCAATGGCCTACTACTATATATACTGCGCACAACTGAAATGCACGACAGGTATAGAATGTAGATGGATAATATACTTGACGACACAGAGGTGGGTACAGCAGTGGCCTTCCGTACCGTACTGCTATATATACTGGTGGTCACTGTGTCAGCAAACTGCAAAACTAAAATGCACCACAGGTATAGAATTAGAATGTAGATGGATAGTATACGTAATGACGACACAGAGGTAGGTACAGCAGTGGCCTTCCGTACCGTACTGCTATATATACTGGTGGTCACTGTGTCAGCAAACTGCAAAACTAAAATGCACCACTGGTATAGAATGTAGATGGATAGTATACTTAATGATGACACAGAGGTAGGTACAGCAGTGGCCTTCCGTACCGTACTGCTATATATACTGGTGGTCACTGTGTCAGCAAACTGCAAAACTAAAATGCACCACTGGTATAGAATGTAGATGGATAGTATACTTAATGATGACACAGAGGTAGGTACAGCAGTGGCCTTCCGTACCGTACTGCTATATATACTGGTGGTCACTGTGTCAGCAAACTGCACAACTGAAATGCACCACAGGTATAAAATCTAGATGGATAGTATACTTGACGACACAGAGGTAGGTACAGCAGTGGCCTTCCATACCGTACTGCTATATATACTGGTGGTCACTGTGTCAGCAAACTGCACAACTGAAATGCACCACAGGTATAGAATCTAGATGGATAGTATACTTGACGACACAGAGGTAGGTACAGCAGTGGCCTTCCGTACCGTACTGCTATATATACTGGTGGTCACTGTGTCAGCAAACTGCAAAACTAAAATGTACCACAGGTATAGAATTAGAATGTAGATGGATAGTATACTTAATGATGACACAGAGGTAGGTACAGCAGTGGCCTTCCGTACCGTACTGCTATATATACTGGTGGTCACTGTGTCAGCAAACTGCACAACTGAAATGCACCACTGGTATAGAATGTAGATGGATAGTATACTTAATGACGACACAGAGGTAGGTACAGCAGTGGCCTTCCGTACCGTACTGCTATATATACTGGTGGTCACTGTGTCAGCAAAACTCTGCACTGTACTCCTATATAATATTATACTGGTGGTCCCGACTCCCCAGTCCCCACAATAAAGCAGCACACTGAGCACAGATATGGAGTGTTTTTCAGGCAGACAACGTATACTGGTGGTCACTGTCAGCAAAACTCTGCACTATACTCCTGCTATATAATACAGCTGCTCCCCAGTCCCCACAATTAAGCAGTGTGAGCAAAGATATATGCAGCACACTGAGCACAGATATGGAGTGTTTTTTTCAGGCAGAGAACGGATAAAACTGGTGGTCACTGATCAGCAAAACTCTGCACTGTACTCCTCCTATATTAATATAAAGCTGCTCCCCAGTCCCCACAATGATATAAGCAAGCACAAATATTTGCATCAACTCAACAATGAATAAACGGAGAGGACGCCAGCCACGTCCTCTCCCTAAAATTTCCAATGCACGAGTGAAAATGGCGGCGACGCGCGGCTGCTTATATAGAATCCGAATCTCGCGAGAATCCGACAGCGGGATGATGACGTTCGGGAGCGCTCGGGTTAACCAAGCCATACGGGAGAATCCGAGTATGGCTCGAACCCGTGTAAAAAGGGTGAAGTTCGGGGGGGTTCGGTTTCCGAGAAACCGAACCCGCTCATCACTAGTAATAATGAATAGGGAAGATTATATCGGTGAGGCCTCTAGACAATTAGAGGATACCCAGTTTTATCAAAGACTTAAATTTGATCCAACTAACAAATTTCTACAATATCTTCGTTCGCTTTTGGATTGTGCTGTGGTCTCGGGAGTCATATCCAGCTTTTACTTTCTACCCAAGATTCACAAATCCCTCATTGCGCCCCCAGGGCGACCTATCATTTCAAGTATCAATTATCTTTGATAAAACTGGGTATCCTCTGATTGTCTAGATGCCTCACCGATATAATCCTCCCTATTCATTATTACTAAACCTCCCCCCTTATTGGCTTCCATGATTATTATCAATTTATCTTGTGTGGGGTTTTTAAGTGCTCTTTTTTCCTGTCTCGATAAGTTTGATTGATTATAGTCTTGTTTCGGTTGTTTCTCAACTAAATCCTTGAAATCTTCTTGAGTAATTTTATAGAAGCATTCTATGCAGCTGCTCTTAGCAGAGATGGGAAAAAATTCAGATTTCAACTTAAATTAATTTAAGGGTTTCTGTATATTAAATATTTTTTGTAACCCAGGGATATTTTATTTTTATTTTCCTGTTCAATATGATTTTGTTCCCAGAGTTCTTCCAATGTGGAGAGCATGGCATCATCATTACTATCCAGAAGGATGGGTATTGAGTCGTCCTTCTGTCGTTCAAGGTCTCCACGGCGGCCCCGTTGCCAAGCGACGGCTCCCTCTGCTTCTGACGCCGAACCACGTGACTATACCGTGTGACCGGCGCACAAGCAGCGGCTGACGTCTGATGCACACAGGGAACCTCTGTACTGACGTACACTGGGCAGAGGTCCCCGCTCCTCTTATCAGGGAATTACATCCCCGAGAGTATCGGTCACGTGATGTGTGCGGATCACGTGACCAGACTGGTTAAATAACATACAGGTTTTAAAGAAGCAAATCTCGCTTCTCTGTCGAATTATATGAATATATGTGGGTACGTATCTATGTGGGACCAATATGTTTATTATAAATATGTTTTGAAATAAATTCTGTGGACGGTTAGGTAGATTAATTACATGGAGACCACAGGTGTCTCTGCTTGTACTAATGTAGAAGGGTATATATTGTGACCCAAGCCACATTCCTACACATGCTCCTGAAGAAGCTGGGTCGTTTGTACCAGTGAAACGCATTGAGTTTTGAGGACATTACCGACACAATACTGGGAAACCATCCCCTCAATTTGGATTCTCCTGAATTGAACTGGCCTGGCATAAATTGGACAGCATTTTTTCTCTGGACACTTTACCACCAACGGAGGAACAGGAGTCACCCCTATTTGCTAAGTCACCATACACTGCTGTGTTGGAGTGGGGACTAATTCAGGACTCCAGCAGTTCACATCCTTTATCTCCGAACAATCATTGTGGATTCACTTCCAGAGGAAGTCCTAGCTGGGGTATGACCTTGCCATTTCTAAGGAGCCAAATGATTGTGTCTTAAATACCTACTGCTAATTAGCTGTGTTTTTATGATATTTTTGTTTTTTAACTAATGAATATGTCTATTAAATGCATCACATTTTAATTTTGTAAACCTACCGTCCCAGATTTTTTAAATTTGAGTATTTAAGTTTCTTATATCAACAACTAGCGCTGGTATATCTTTCCATTTGTTAATGTCCAATAGCAGTCATTCCATTTCTCCTATGGATCCTTCCTTCTCTCGCCTTGCTTTTAGTGACTTGGCAAGACAGAGGAACTGTGGGGGTAATTCAGACCTGATCGTAGCAGCAAATTTGTTAGCAGTTGGGCAAAAGTTGGCACTGCAGTTGTGGCAGATATAACATTTGCAGAGAGAGTTAGATTTGGGTGGGTTATTTTGATTCTGTGGAGGGTTAATACTGGCTGCTTTATTTTTACACTGCAATTTAGATTTCAGTTTAAACATACTCCACCCAAATCTAAACTCTCTTTGCACATGTTATATTTGCCCCACCTGCAGTGCACATGGTTTTGCCCATTAGAGAACAATTTTGCTGCTGCGATCAGGCCTGAGTTAGGCCCATAGCTTGTTAGGGAACCCAGCATTATTGTGTGAGACCCCTAGAGCCATTGAGAGGGTTTTTTGCCTATAACAGCCCCGTTTTTCCAGTGTATGATGTATACACCGCTACGTAGGTTGCCACCAGGACTTAAACCTCTAGCAGTAGAGTAGGGATTTACACAATAGGCTGGAGACTGCAGGATTATTGGGGGTAATTCCAAGTTGATCGCAGCAGGATTTTTGATAGCAATTGGGCAAAACCATGTGCACTGCAGGGGCGGCAGATATAACATGTGTAGAGAGAGTAAGATTTGGGTGGGTTATTTTGTTTCTGTGCAGGGTAAATACTGGCTGCTTTATTTTTACACTGCAAATTAGATTGCAGATTGAACACACCCCACCCAAATCTAACTCTCTCTGCACATGTTATATCTGCCTCCCCTGCAATGCACATGGTTTTGCCCAATTGTTAACAAAAATCCTGCTGCGATCAACTTGGAATTACCCCCATTGTCTGGTTTAGTAGCTGCAGGTAACACAATTTGGCAAGGATGCAGTTAACAGGAATATAACTGTAGGATACTAGATGTGTTCAGAACTCTAGAGCAGGGTGTAGCTAGGATCTTCCAGTATAACAGTATACAGACTGTGGATGTGGAGTTTACCATAAGAATAATGAGAGCTCAGTAGTTCAGCACAATACTTGAACACAGGTGAAATGTAGCTAAGGAATAAGTACAGACATCTGAACCAGAGTTTGATGCAGCGCAAGAGTATAACACCGTGGCTTCTGCTGTTTGTAATGAACGTCCCCAGTAATGGTAAAATATTCAATACCTTTATTTAAACTGCAAAGTAAATGTATGAAATAATAAACCTGGATCTCTCTGCTATACTGGGTGTCTGTGAAGATCCCTGTTTCCTAGTCTGTTATTATAATAGGGATGTTATGTCTGCAATTGATATCATCGCCCCTGTGCGTATAAGACCTTGTAAATCACAACGTCGAGCTCCCTGGTTCGACAACAGTGTTATTAAGCTCAAGAAAAGGGGGCGTACACTGGAAAGACGATGGAGGAAGACTAACCTAGTGGATGACAAAATAAAACTAATAAAGCATAACGAAGAATATCAATCGACAATCACCTGTAAGAAATCACAGTTCCTGTCAAATGAGATCACGGCAGCAAACAATAGGCCAGGTCATCTTTTCCGCACAGTGGAGATGCTTTGCAAGCCAGCATGCCTGCAGACTGATGAAACCCTCTCCCAGGCAAGATGCAATGAGTTTGAAAACTTCTTTGCAGATAAAATATCCACCATCCGGGCTGAAATATCCACAGTGCCATCAAAGGAGTGCCAAACTACAAAGCCTGCCAATATAAGCCACCAGCCTTCATGGACTAGCTTTGACCCAGTGGATGTAAAGGACACTACTGAAATTGCTCGGATATTGCGTCCCACCACCTGTGATCTGGACCCGGCCTCAACCAAGCTTCTAATAGGTTGTATGGATATAATTAGTTCTGTCTTTGCAAAAAATTGTTCAATGCTCTTTTCAGACAGGCATTTTTCCTGAACCCCTAAAGGAAGCAATTGTTAGATCTCTTCTTAAAAAAAGCTCATTTAGATCCCGACTGCATAACCAACTACAGACGAGTATCAAACCATCCTTTTCTAGGAAAGGTTATTGAGAAAGTCGTTGCAAATCAACTGGAAACCCGCCTGACAATCCATGATATTTATGATCCATTCCAATCAGGATTCAGGAGAAGACATAGCACTGAAACAGCCCTGGTGTGTGTGTTAAATGATCTTCTGATGGCAAGAGACAGAGGTGACTGTTCAATATTAATCCTTCTGGATCTCTCTGCAGCATTTGATACCGTAGACCATGGGCTTCAGTCCTAAGCTGGTTCAAATCATTTCTCACAGGCAGGTCACAGAGAGTATCATCTGGAGTATACTCATCACCATCAGTGCCATTGCCATGTGGTGTCCCACAAGGTTCTATACTGTCCCCCATGCTTTTTGCAGTATACATGCTCCCGCTGGGTGAAATAATCAGGCACCGTGGCCTGGTCTGCCACTGTCATGCAGATGATACACAACTGTACTTGTCCTTTGCTCCGGGCACTGATAACCCAATAGCAACCCTAAATGGCTGTCTAGCTGAGCTCCAGGAGTGGATGAGCACCAGTTGGCTGCGACTGAACCCGGATAAAACAGAGGTCCTTATGATAGGACCGCAACATCAAAGGACAAGACTGTAGCATATCCAACCAACTGGACTTAGGGTGTGTACACACGGTGAGATCCTTGCTATGTTCGATTTTTACTTGCGATTTCCCTTGAACTCCCCGGAGCCCAGATAGGACAGATTTTGACTAACTTTTCTTGAGATATGGACTATGTGTGCTTACGATTTTGGCTTATGTGAGATTTTGGCTTATGTGAGATGTCATTGACATGTGAGATGAACTAGATAGTACACCGATCTAGCAAGGATTGACTTGCCTGCACAGTCTATCTTTTCTTGCGATGCCGACCTGGCGGGGCCGCGCATCGGGATCGCAAGGTGACTTTCACCATGCGATCTGCACTAACTTTTCTTGCGATTTTTACTATATAGTCAAAATCTCAAGAAAAAATCTCACCGTGTGTACACACCTTAACACTCGGAGATTCAGAATTACAAACCACTGATCGGGTGCGGAATCTTGGCGTAGTCCTGGATGGTGGCTTGACACTTAAACATCAGATATCAGCCACAATCAAATCCTCATTCTTTCACCTGAGGAACATAGCCAGAATCAAGCACTTAATTCCCTCAGATTATCTGCCAAAAATCATACATGCATTTGTATCATCTCGATTAGACTACTGTAATGCCCTCTACCTTTGTCTCCCAGCAAAAGAATTGCACAGCTTACAGCTGGTGCAAAACACAGCTGCCAGGCTGTTAACCAACCAGCCCCGTTCTAGCCACATAACACCCATCCTCTACTCCCTTCACTGGCTGCCTGTAAAATGGTAAATTATCTTCAAGATAGGCTTACTGAGCTTCAAAGCACTACATGACCAGGGCCCAAGGTACCTGAAGCAGCTTCTGACCCTGTACTGCCCCACTCGATTACTGCGATCTGTAGATGAAGGACTTTTAGCAGTACCTACAATCTCCCGTAATTCATCTGGGGGTCAAGCTTTTAGTCATGCAGCTCAGATTCTATGGAACTCGCTTCCCCGCACAGTGCGAGAGGCCCTATAGAATCCTTCAAAAGTACTGTAGACTCAAGACTTTCCTGTTCATTTAAATAATGTCCATTTAGTATCTTCATGCTTCTATATTTTATGAAAAGCTATTCTGTACTTTATTATTTTCTGTACTATATTATGCTATGTATCTGTTAAGTGCTTTGAGTCCTATTGGAGAAAAAGCGCTATATAAATAAAATTATTATTATTATTATTATTATTATTATTATTATAATAAATGCATAGAGCACCCAGAATGAACTACAGCAACTACAGCTAGGTTAATCAATACAGGCACTTAGCAAAGGAAATCCTACCGCTAGGCAAAACAGGAGCTGTTACAGAACAGGGACAGGCAGACCAGGCTTCCAACATGAACTAGACATTTAGACACAGAAAATATCACCGGCAGTGTGGAACAGGTCTGGCTACCTCTTAACAGGATCCGGGACCAATAACAGAGCACAAAGCAGACTGGCCCCCTTAATGATAAACTAAAAGCATCTGGGAAGCTACAGCTGGGACCAGGAAACAGAGCAGCCAGCTGAAGTCCTAGTTACCCGCTGGGACCAGCAACCCCTATGGCTGGTGTGATGCAGCGTTCCAGTTGCCTGAAAATGACTGGGACATGTTACCAAGATGATCTGTGGCAGTGACTCATAACAGTACCTCCTCCCCCTTCAGGGTGGACTACAGACACCCAAACAGATCTGAGGGGAACAAAAAAACAAAATGTATACAAATTGATTGGACAAGGAAAATTAAAGGTCTCCAACTATACTTCTTCTTTTTACGGGATCTTTTTGGTCTTACCAAAGGAAGCAAAAAGACACTGGGCTAGATGCATCATTGCTTGGCAATGACCAGGACCCATTACCAAGATGAGCCATGGCAGCAACTCATAACATACAGTACTGTTTAAACGGGTGTGGATCATTGGGTCGACAGTAACTAGGTCAACAGTCATTAGGTTGACCACTATTGGTTGACAGTGACTAGGTCAACACCTGAAATAGGGCAACATGGTTATTAGGTCAACATGGCAAAGGTCAACATGGAAAAAGGTCGACATTAGATTTTTACTTTTTTGGAGGGGGTGTCGTTTTCTTCATAAAGTGACGGGGAACCCCAATTAATGCACCGTTTCCCCTCACATGGCTCGACACAGGTTATTATTCCTAATCGCAGTCCACGTGGATTGTAAAGTATGAAAAAGTTCAAAAAATGAGAGAACATTTGAAAACTCATGTTGACCTTATGTGTCGACCTTTGTCATGTCGACCTAATGACCATAACCTAATGCATGTTGATCAATAGTGGTCAACCTAATGAGTGTTGACCTAAGTGCTGTCAGCCTAAAGACCGGATACCGTTCAAACGTTTCAGGTGGTGTGGTAAAAATGCTGCAAAGTAAGAATGCTTTCAAAAATAGAAGTGTTATTAGTTTATTTTTAGCAATTAACAACATGCAAAGTGAATGAACATGAATGAATCGAAGAGAAATCTAAATCAAATCAATATTCGGTGTGACCACCCTTTGCCTTCAAAACAGGATCAATTCTTCTAGGTACACTTGCACACAGTTTTTGAAGGAACTCGGCAGGGAGGTTGTTCCAAACATCTTGGAGAACCTACCTCAGATCTTCTCTGAATGTAGGCTTGCTCAAATCATTCTGTCTCTTCATGTAATCCCAGACAGACTCAATGTTGTTGAGATCAGGGCTTTGTGGGGGCCATATCATCACTTACAGGGCTCTATGTTCTACTTCACGCTGAAGATAGTTCTTGAGGTCGTTGTCCTGCCCTCTCTAATGGTAATGCTTCTATTTTTGAAAGCATTTATACTTTGCAGCATTTTTTCCACACCGCCTAAAATGTTTAAACAGTACTGTATCTAAGATGCATTTAAAGTAAGCATTCATTTTCATAAGCTTATGTATTTTCCCATATATTTATGAACTGGACCTAAAAACAGCAAAGGCAGTCTGGGAAGTAGGAGTTAGTAACTCTGGGCCTGATTCATTACGGATTGCATCTGCAATCCTTTTTGCAGATCACCGCTGTTTGTGTCTTACGCACGCGCAGGACCCATTCTGCGATCACCGTGCAGATATGCGAATGCCTCTGACTGATTGACATTCGTGGGGAGGGACGGGGGTGGCCGGCGTGGAGGAAAACGGGGGCGTGTCATCCCCATTTTCTGAGAGTGGCGAGGACAAGGTCTGCATCTCGAGATGCAGTTTCCTTGACGCCACAAGCCGCACTGCGACGGCAAGGTTGAAGCTTACTCAGCTTTCCATCGCAGATGGATAAAATATGCATTCTTAGTTTCTCATTTGGAAAATATATAGTTTGACTGACATTAACATTTTCAAGGGCAGATTCTATTAGCAGCAAAGTTCCGTCATCAACCAAAATACAGGATTACCTCGATAATTTTTGCTTGCAACCTATAGATAAGTGAGATAGAATTAGCAAGGTATTCCCTCCAATAATTACCTTATATATGCACAGTGTGAGGTTCCAATGGAACCTTATGCTTAATTAAGTCTGCCCCTCAGCATAGTTTTGCACACACAGGTAAAACATTATAATGAGCAAAGTGTCAATAGAGGGTGAAACGGGTTCGGTATGAAATTCCGGTGGTCGGGATGCCAGTAGTCATATGAGCCTGACATTGGAGGGGTTAAGTATTTTTACCCTCCCCCACCCTAACCCTCGAGAGGTGGCGGCTAGGACTAACCCTCCGGGGGGTGGGGGGGGTTAGGTCTAACCCTTGGGGGTGTTGGCTAAGATTAACCCGTCCCAGTGCCTAAGCCCCCCTAATGCCTAACCCCCCCCACACACACACACACACACACACACACACACACACACACACACACACACACACACACCTTCCTGGGCCCTGACCCGAATCCCAATACTTATTTTAGAATGTTGGCTGTCAGTGTTTCGGTGCTGGTCTCCTGAGTGGTGTCGGGATTCTGACGTTGGTCACATGACCACCAGCATCCCGACCGCTGGGCGGCTGAACGCATCCCTGTCAAACAAATGTGTACTCTTACTCTTCAAATCTCATTGTGCTCCATTTATGAAGTGGCGGCTTTTATAAGCTGCTGCTTCCAGGGGGAATTTAGGTGAAAAGTTAAGATGGCACTCACAATCAATGTGCAGCGCGCTGGGCTTTACACTGTCAGTGCTGCTTTAAATTTTCACCTCCAAACCGCCATCAAGCAATGGCTTTCAAAAGTTGCCACTTTGAAAATAAAGCCCATTGTTTCACCAGTTTCACAGCTTGGCCTGGATAAAAAGAGCATGATGTGCTTAGTGACCCTACTATCGTAGCTGTGGACAGTTGTAATTGTGGTCCCTGATTAAGAATAGGTTTTTGAGATACTGGCACTCAGAAATCTTCTTTTCCTGCATACAATGTAAAGTAAGAGAAATACAGTAACAAAATACTGTAAGTAGAATTTAATAAATTTTTGAAAATGTAAGTGATTATCCAATATAAATACAGTAACAAAATACTGTAAGTAGAATGTAATACATTTTTGAAAATGTAAGTAATTATCCAATATAAAACCTATTAAGGCCTACTTCCTAAAACAAATAAAAATGTTTTTATGTGCAAAGTTAGCAGTAGTATTATTATTGAATTTGCTTATACACTTGTTTCCTTCCAGCAGCTGTACCATACAATGGTAGTACACAGTGCTATAGACAGCAATGGCTCAAGCACAAATACAATTAATGTGTCTTTCAGGAGAGCAATTGCTACATTTATAAATTGTCAGTGAATGCATCTATCATCACAACCATTTGTGAAAGTCCTTCAGCTGTCATACCGTTTCACACCCACAAAGCACATTCATATACAGTACCAGTATGCTCCTGAGTCAATGTGATCTTGTTGCATTCATCAACCTTTTGTTGTTCTACCTGTTGTTTTAAGATTTAACATACTGGAGTATTTTGTCTTTCTGATGTATCTGACAAAACACATAAAGTTACATCTCAGTCGTGTTGCTAAACGAGTGTTTTCCATTCAGTGACAAAATTGCTTTAAAAATAGGATATAGCTGTTGTCGTATAGAAATAAATCATGCGAACAAAAGAATGTGTGTTAGCCTTTCTGCAAGTATAAAAGAGAAGAGCAACTAGACCAAATATATAGCTGATGACAGTAGAGAGCAGAAGTTGGGTCTCTATTCTACAAGTACTAGCAGACAGATTTAAAAATAAAAATTGCCTAGTCATTGAATAAAATCATAGTGACAATATCCTGCAATTACTAATAATAGACTAATAAATGCTAAATTATTAAAATATATATGTCAAGAAAACAAAAAAAAACAGTGGCCTTTTAGAGGGGCGATTAAGAATAATACATTGTGAGAAGTCTAAGTGCAATGTATCTGCCAATCTGATTAAGAATTGGATTTACATGGTTTGACTGATGGTAATTCCCACTCTTAAAACAAGTTCCCTTATACCAGGAGAAAATTAACAAAGAAACATGCATCCATGGTGTTATGTCTAAAATTATGTTAAATTATAATAAGGAAAATATATTTTCCCTAATAGCCAATAAACATTCAAAATCAGCTTTTTTAACCTAGAATCACTGGGTAGTATAATAAAGAAAAGCAGTTCAAACGCGTTTCGTCCTTGGCCAGATTACATGTACACTTCATCAGAAGGATTGAAATACTAGAGATGAGAACCTGTATATGCTAATTTGCAGCATTATAAATAATTGATTTCTAAATGTCAGTAGATATACGCCGCATGTAATGCACTTGTGCCAGGAGATGGAAAAAATCTATACTCTATTTCATATAATGCAATGGCACATGTAATGCACCATAGAGAAGATGGCAGGCATTTGCTCCAAATACTTCTATTCTGTGCATGTGCCAGAAGTTAATAGTTGCAGGTCATACAGTGTTACGCACACCAGTGCTAACAGGAGTATACCGGTGTATGAACAGAGAGGGAAGCGAAGCAAACGAACTCACAGACAGTATAACATAACATACACAGGAGGTGATGGAATAACTAATAAACACAAAGTGAACGGAGAAGCCCAAAGGCTCAGGAATTGGGTGTCTCCCTAGTGTCAGGAATGCTCAGATGGAATAGAGCGGACAATGAAGCGATGTGTAGTGATTTAACATGTGGAGCACCTGAAATGATGTTGCTAAGAGCAACAGAAAAAAACCCAAAGGGTTACCAACGGGTGTGGGAATAAACTCCTTGGTCAGAGATAGAAATATAGACACAAGGAGAGTATCCACAATCCTAACCCCCACTTGCAGGGCACAGGTTCAGCTTACTGCCACTAAACTGACACCTGGACGCCCTGCACAGTGAGGGAGGATTAAGCAAGCAGGTCTGAGAGTACAGCCGCAAACCTGCTGGGTTCACAGAATAGCAAAAGAACCCCAGCAGGTCAAACAACTGACTCCAGTCTTACCGCTAGGTCCGGATTGGCAGAATGAAGTACCGAATCCCAAGGCCTATTCGCAGTAAGCAACAAGTAAGTACAAAGTCACACAGTACTAGCTAACTCTCTGGAACTGACTAACAAACAAAGATTCAGCAGCATTTGCCTAGCCTGAGAGGATGGTTTATATAGCAGGTGCTGTCCACGCCCCACTCAGACCTCACAGACTGTGAGCACAAAACCAGCGCCGGATTCCCTGCCGTGCACAGAGCCTGTAACCACTACACAGTAAAAACCCGGACCGGAGTATCAGCTGCGCTCAGGTTACTTCGCTAACACTTGCCTCCCGGTTGCCATGGCGACGTGGCAGCACAGAGCAGGAGATCCTAACATACAGTAGTACTGGATGAGTGTGTCTATACAATGTATAAATGTCATGTAAGTCCAAATAAAAATGATTTTGTAAATGGTATAATAGATTCTAAATTATAATGAGGACAAAAACTTGAACAATAATGTAGCATTGACCCCACACACACACAGACACACACATACACAATGGCCAGTATTTACTAAAAATCCGAGTTTGGCCGATTTGTGTTTTTTTTTCTAAGTCCCAATCCGGGAATTCACTAAGCACCAATCTCGGCAGTGTCTGGTCTATTCGTAATGGTTTGAATGACAACGTTCCGAAATACGAATGAATAGACCATCGGTAAGACACGGCTGTTATTTCATAGAATACGGGAATTCACTATTCATTCGTATTTGGGTGTTAGTCTTTGAGTGCTCAAATGTGGTCGTAATTTTTTGCGATTCGTTAAAAAAAGCGGCAAAAAAATAGACCTGCTTTTTTCAGTCGTGTTTACATGTGTTGCAAATAAAAAATCACTCACACCTGAATTAGGATGCCTATAAAAGGTTGTTAGGCCCATTTCAATACACCTACACTCAGAAATGGCAGCAGGACTGTGGGCCAGTGATCTTTTGTGTCCTGTGGGATTCCTCAGACTCAGACATCAGCCTGTAAGTACCCAGGGCCAAGAAACTGAACATGGTCAGCAGGTTGTACAGGTTCCGCGGAGGCCTCGTTTTTTTAGGGGGCGTTTAAACTTGAACGCATTGTCCGATGATAAGGTCATACAGATGTTCCGTCTAAATCGTAACAACATTTTCCGTCTGTATGACCTTGTCAAACTGGGCCTAGACCCTGAGACAGCACGCTCTCGCCCTGTCTCAGGCCTGCACAAACTCCTGGCTGTGTTGCACTTTCTGGCTACTGGCAGCTTTCAGGCTGTGTCTGGGGATGTCATAGGAATTTCACAGCCCTCATTTTGCAGAATCTTAACACAGGTGATGTATACCTAACTACCTCTTCTGTTTTGTGTTTGTTTTAATTTCTCGGTGGCCAGTTCTGTCCTACAATCTCATGTTTATTGTTCTTTAAAATGTACACACAGGTGTTGGCTGTTTTGCAGCCCCACATCGAGGCCTCAATCTGCTTCCCTACCCAGGAGTCTCAGTGGCATGCCGTCAGGGTAGATTTCTATGAGCTGGCTGGCATGCCCAATGTGCTTGGAGCCATAGATTGCACACACATTAAGCTGAGACCACCTAGGGGCAGGCAGCACATATATACAAACCGCCATTTCGAACTCTCCACAAATGTGCAGGTGGTTTGTGATGCAAATCTCAAAATAATGAGTGTTGTTGCTGGTTACCCTGGGGGCTGCCATGACTCCTTCATCCTCAGTCAGTCATCCCTCTTTGATAAGTTTGAGGATGGACAAATGCCAGATGGATGGCTGCTGGGTATGTCATTTGATATGTGTAGGCCTGCTGTCAAAGTCGAAAAATATCGTGATTCACAATGCCTTGTACTAACCCCAATGCACATGCCCGCTGCTCGTGTACCCACTCCCCCGTGCGTACGCATCCCCTCAGTTTGCGTAAGGGACGCTCCGCCGTCTCCTGCGCATGGAGATGTGTATTTACGGCGGAGTTTGTGAGTGTCTAGCGAGCGACTCGATCGCTACATATTTAACCTAAATAGTGTGTTTTATAGATAGTATCTCCCTTAACAATCTCATAAAGTATGTTTAGTATAAACGGTTCTTGGACAGAGAAATTCCTCTTTGCATAATATGAAGGGTCAGACAAAGGTAGAACGGTGATGTCTAGTATCCAGCTGTAGAGTATTTTAAATGTAACATTTCGGTGTTGGTTAGGAAGAGATTGTTCGCTCCTGCGTATAGTTATGTTTAAAAGTAGTTTCTAGACATTTACTGTATTTACTGTTCATTATCCATGCGGCGGGAATCCTGAGGATACCTCCCACCTGAGCAGTTGGAAATAGACACAGCCCACCTGTTCGAACCCACCTATGACCTTTTGTTATAATGCAGAGACACATTCCTGTGTCCAATGAACAATGAGATTGTAGGGACCATTGTATCGTACTGTATGCTGTGTATATAAAAGCCACCATTGCTGGACCAGCACTCACTCTCTCTACAAAGGTTTTCACACTGAAGGCTGAGGGCTGGTCCAGGACGCGCTTGCGAATCATTCCCACTTGTGTAAGTTTCTCTGTAGCCATTTTGTTATTCCTTGTGTACGCCATTCGTTCTCATTCTGTTATCCTTTAAGTGTTTGCCATTTTATTCTCTTTGTGTTTATTCTGTTTGCTATCGTTCGCTATTGTTCACATATATTTCTTGTTATTCTGTTTAGATATTGATGTTAGGTCTGTAGTGTATAAGCTGTAACTGTTTTTCCCCTTTTTATACTAAAGTATCTTCTACGAAGGTGTTGGAACCTTACCAGGTCTTGTGTGTTTCACCAGTTATTATATAGGGTTTCTGAGCGTCTCAATCGCTCAAACAGCTTTTATATTATCAAGGTCAATAAGCGTTACATTGTGGTAATATTACAGTACTAAGGTTTACAGTATAAGCATACCCTTACAGTGTGTTGTTAAACAAGGTTTACAGTGTGTCATTCAGTGAGCGTCAGCGCCGCTCGTGTCTCACTCTCACGGCACAGCGTCCGCTACGCCAACAGCGTAGCAGTACGGTACTCGGACCGCCTATAGCGTGCTCGATACCAAGCGTAAGCCCGTGAGCGTACGTGCCGCTCGTGCGTCGCGCCCACGGCTTAGCGTCTGCTACGCTAAGTGCGTACCCTTACGGTACTCCGTGCGCCAATTGCGTACTTAGTCCACAATAAGTATATAGCTTATTTTCAAAGGTAAATATTTGACTTTATCACTGCGTATACTTTGTCCAAATACAGGTGCAGATGTATTAACCTGTAGAAGGCATAAGGAAGTGTGAAACCAGTGATCTGTGCAAGGTGATAAAGGCACCAGCCAATCAGCTCCAATATGTAAATTAACATTTAGGAACAGATTGTCTGCTGCCTTTATTACCTTGCACATATCACTGGTTTTTCACTTCCTTATGCCTTCTACAGGTTAATACATCTGCCCCACAGTGTGTTACTTATGTGTTGCTGTGTCTTAACATGAATCACGTTACTATATCTGTCTTTTAGGTGATGGAGGATATGGCTGTTTCTCTTGGCTTCTAACTCCATTGTCCCGACCTGATACCCCTGCTGAACACAATTACAATCATGCACATAAGTCCACGCGGAATGTGATAGAAAGATGTTTTGGTGTGCTGAAATCTAGGTTTCGTTGTCTGGATAAGTCTGGTGGCCTTTTGTCGTATAGTCCCTCCAAGGTGACTCAAATTGTGTTCTGCTGCTGCTTTCTTCATAACATGTGTTTGCAACAACATCTGCCACATGTTGAGGAGGAGGAGGAGGAGGAGGAAGAAAGCAGCCAGCAAGCAGGGGAATTAGAGACATCTGGTGATACTTGGAGTACTGATGTAGGGAGGCAGGTTAGGCAACAGATCATCAATCGCTATTTCTAAGGTAAGCTTGGTTTGCTTATTTCATTTGTTGTGTAATCATAAATAGATGTTTTGCCTTTTTAACCAAAAACCATTACTCAGAATGTGTCTGTCTCCTTGACACATACAAACATACCCTCGCTATATGAAAAACAAATGTCGTATGTGTATTGTTTGTATTTTTAATCTCAAAACAACAGATTATGAGTGGCATGCATTAAGTCTGGATAAGTGATCGTAAACTTGCAGTGCTAATTTCTTACAAGCCCACATCATCCATTTAGTATGTCACTTTATCATTGTGTGTAACGTCCTAATGCACAGGTTCACAAACTCGGCCCTCAGGACCATACACAGTGCATGTTTTTCACGTAACCCAGTAGAAGCACAGGTGTATGAATTACTCACAGACATATGTTAAAAGGTTCACAGGTGGAGCTAATTATGTCACTTGTGATTCTGTGAGGAGACCTGCAAAACATGCACTGTGTGGGTTCCTGAGGGCCGAGTTTGAGAACCTGTGTTCCCAAAAAAACACTCCTCAACATATAATATGTTAGCCTTGAGGAATACATGTGTCCCTATGTGTGATGCACCATCATATTTAAGACTCACAAACTTACTGTAATCAGGAATAATTTATTTCCTAATGTTTGATGCTGTAAACTTGATGATGTGTAAGTACACAGTTTGCCACACATATACATTATTATACAGAGTTTGTGTTTTTTGTTGTAAAATTACATATTTGTTTGTTTCAGCATCACGTGTAAAAACATTCTTAATAATTTTTAACACACACAAACATGTCCCAACAATACTGACATTCATTTGGACAATGTTTTTCAAACAAAACAAAGGCAACATATTACAAGCTTTTTACGCAACTCAATTGTGTTCTTCTTGTAATGTTGTATAGATTAGATAGCTAAGATATGTATCACTAACATTGTAATTTGGATTGTCTGCAGGCAAAGAGAATGATTGGAATCTAGAAAGAGTAATGATTAGAAAAAAATCAAGTGGTCAGTTTACTTCCTGCTAAAGACATTCTGCCTGGCTTGCAATTATTGTATCTGCAGGCAAAGAGAATGATTGGAATCTAGAAAGAGCAATGATTAGAAAAAAATCAAGTGGTCAGTTTACTTCCTGCTAACACGTATGTGTGGCTCCATCAACATTTCCCTCCTCCAATACAAAAATAAAATGGTAATGAATAAATGTGCGTACTAAATTTATGGTTTTTTTTGGCCCACTTATAATTAATGATGTTGAAAAAAGGGTCAAGGAGCTAAGTGTTATATTATTTTAGCAACAAAAACACTTGCTAACTATTTTGAGTTACTTATCACAAATGTCTAACTTGTTTTTTTTCACGTTTTTTTGGGTGGCTGCTTGTCCTGCCCTTTGCCTTTAGCACTGTCATGTTGTCGTGCTCTGGTGGACCGTCTTGGTGGTGATGAGACTGGCGTGATATTTGGAGTAGTCGTACCAGAACTGCTGCTTGTTTGCTGTTGGTGCATGCATCTGAGTGTTTCATTCAGGTTAGTGAGGGTGGCATTGAGTTCACGTGTAGCAGCATTTTGATTGTCTACTATTTGGAATAAACTTTCATTAATCTTTTGATTGTTTTGAAAAATGCTCATATAACTTTGCTGTTGTCTGTGCTGTTCTTCCATTATGCGCTGTAAGTTGCCCATGACCTGTGTAATATCTGTACGCATGAGTTCCATGGTATTGCCTATTCTGGTTGTTTGTTCATTTTGTTTACTCAAATTTCTTGATATTCTTCTGAGGTGAGATGGTAGGCTTGCAAACATTTGTGTCTGCTTATGCAGGCAATCTTCATTAGTGGCCTGCTGTCTAGCCCAAATAGTCCAAAACACCTGATCAGGGCCTTGTGTTCCTGGTGTTGTTGGGCTGTGTTGTGGTCGTGGTGTGCTTTGCTGTGGGGGTGTACTCACAGGTGCTGGGGGACTCATTCCTTGCATTAATGGCTGCATTTCTAAGATGTTTGTCTCCTCCATGTCACTGTGTTGGTGTTGTTGCGTAGGGATGCTGTTCCCAGTACTCGAAGCTGAAATGTTAAACAAATCTCCGTTAGCTATCCATATGTTTGTGAAATGTTTAAAAAACACTACACATGGAACACATGTCATTCACTGTTGCTTTCAACTATTCTGGCTAGCAACATCATCACTCATAGCTTAAATACATACATATGCCTGTTTGAGGCAAATGTGTCTGGTTACTTAATTGGGAAAGCAAACACTTTATTTTTATTGTAGCTCACACATACTCCACCATAAAAACACATTGGAATACATAATGTGTTACCTTATAGCTTTGTTCAAACAAACATAATAATGTTTTTATATGTATTTTGCAATGTTACCTCAAGCACACGTGTGATATATGGAAAAACAACCTTACTTTTTGCAAACAAACCAACATGCTTTTTTTGTTGCAGCATCTTACACCCAATGTCATACTGTATGGCTCAAGTGGACATACATATCTTTACTGGATGTGGACAAGGCCATTTAGCTTGGATTCCATTTCAGCTTTTACGTACTGCGGTAAGTATTTTAGTTTTTGATGTGTTTTGACTTAATGCGGTTATGACTGATTTTGATTATGTTCTAACATTTAACACATTTTTTTCAGTTTGATACTCACAATCAAGATGAGGGGAGTGTGGATGACGTCTTGGAGGTGTGTCCAAAATTTGGAGTGGGGGTACAGAGCATACGGACGATAATCTTTGTGGCGGGGTAACCTGCTGTGTTTGTGCCGGGACATACGACCTTGCTTTCTTTTCGGCCACAGGTTTTTTTGTGGTGATGTCTTACAGAAGTGCCACTTCTGCTGCTCCATACTTCTTTTGATGGACCTTTTAATGAAAGTGCAATTTTGTTATGCCCATTCCTTTACAAGCATACCCTATACTACAATGGACACTTTACCTGCTTCTGCAGCGTCATCATCATCAGATGTGATAGGAGTTACTGGCCGACGAGTAGTACTGCTTTTTTCAGACACTGTATAAAAAAAATAAACAAAAAAATCATGCTATTGTGTATACATCCACCCATTATGCTTATAAACATTTATTCTTTTAGAAATGCTTGGTTTTTATTTAAAACAAACATAAGGACCAGAAATAATAAATAAAATAAAAACAATGACCAAAACACATATGCACTATGGCAACATCAACACAGGAAAACATGTACAGGACACTGACATAGGCCTGGTGATGAGCAGTGCTTGGTTTCCTCCAAACATGACTCCTGGCTTTCATGCCAAAGAGTTCAATCTTTGTCTCATCAGACCAGAAAATTTTGTTTCTGCTGCGGGGTACACTGGGATCCACAGGGAATGACATTGGGGTGTAGAGTAGGATCTTGATCCGAGGCACCAACGGGCTAAAAGCTTTGACTGTTCCCAGAATGCATAGCACCGCCTCCTCTATTACCCCGCCTCCGTGCACAGGAGCTCAGTTTTGTAGTTGATGCCATGCAGTGCAGGCATACAACAGGGGGGCTGCTCCAGCAGCCCTGAGAAAAGCTTTTAAAGTGAAAAATGAAGACTTCGAGGGCTGCAGCAGAGGCACTGTAAGTGTTAGATGTCAGTCAGACATCTCCTGCTGCAGCTCCATCACCTTCCCCAGCGGTGCTGTACACTCCCACGCCCTGGTTGCCGGGTACCTACAGCAGAGGCTCCGGTTTCTCTCAAGTTAGTCACACACACCACCGCTGCTCTCCAGGATCGCGTGGCTGCACTCAGGGAGGAGGTAAGTGGGTTCCTCAGATGGGACCCGTTGGAAATCGTGATCCCACGCGGCCGGTGGGAGGCGGGCCGTGCGCACTGGCGTGGACACTGTGGCAGTACAGAGACCCCACTAGACCACCAGGGCAAGGGCACAGGTCGGTTTTGATAAAAAAAACATTTATTATATAGCCCACAGTACCCGGTGGTGAAGTCCAGCAGGGGGATAAGGCTTTGACCTGTATCCCCTCCCCCAGCCCTAGGGCGCCATTTAGAGTAAATGTTCCCTCCCTGGAGCTGCATATATCTCTCTCCCTCACTCCCTGTCAGCGTTTGGGCGCCATTAGTACAAGCTGAGCTGGTTCTGGGACTGTTTGGGCAAATCCTCCTCTGTAAAGCCGCCTGCATGTCAGCGCTGTGCATTTTACAGGACACTTAAGTATTCTACATGTCTGCTGACAGTGTTAGTTTAGAAAGAGTGCATTTAGTCAGGGTTATATAGTACAAGTACCCTGTGATATTCATCCAATCTTTACTGTGCATTGTTATATCTACTGAGTGTATAGCTATACTTAGTACTACTTTGTATTGCTAGTCCAATGCAGTTTTATTGCATGTCATAATTTCTGCATTGTATAATGTGACTATGTGTGTGTGCATATAGCTGCTGTGTGACCTCCATTTCGTGTATCTCACTCAGATTGCTATCCCTATATTCTATAACCTGAGGGGGCTAAGTGCATCAAGTTTAACATTTAATATAGGTTTTTCACAAGATATACTCAGTGTGTATTTTTCTCTGTGATTTTTAGTCACCATATACCTCTTGAATTCCCTGTTTGTGCTGTTACACTGCACAGGGGGTTCTTGTCAGGTATTGTGCTGCTGATATTGTACTGGGTTGCCCTGCATTGAGCTTTTGAATATGTCAGCTACAAAGGGCAATGGTTCTGGGGCTGATCCCACATTGTGTGGTGGTGACGCTGCAGACATATTTGAGGAAAATATAGCAGCTGAAGGTTCTGGTTCTGGGGGCTCCTTACCCCCCAGTGGGATTGTAGCAAAGGGGGTTCAGAATGACTCACCTTGGACTACTTTCTCCACGCTATTGAATACGCTGGTAACTAGACTAACGCCCCCTATGGGACCTCCTGTGCTGGTACAACCGCTTATGGTCTCCGCGGTTAACCCGCCATGGGCAGATCAACTGTCTGCTCAGTTACAGCAATTGAACCAATCACTGACTACTCAGAAGTCTAACCCTCACCCGCCTAAGACCAAGGGGTCCTCTAAGTGGGCCATTACTTCCTCACAATCCACCAACGTCCCAGACACCTCGTCTGATGAGTATGGCATTTATACTGACCCCACAGATTCTGATCCTGATGCTTCTGATAGGCAATCTGTTTCACAGGTGGATGTTCCTGACTTGTTGGAGGCTTTAAGGCTCATTCTTCAAATTACTGATGACCCGGAGCCTGATGCTGCCCCTAAGAAACCGGACAGATTTAAATGTCAGAAAGTGGTTAAACAAGGTTTGACTCATTCTGATCATTTAGTTAACATACGTCAGGAGTTCTGGGAAAATCCAGGAAAGAAATTCATGCCTCACAAGAAGATGCTGGCTCGCTATCCCCTCACTGCAGAGCTAAATAAAATTGGGAAACACCCCCACCAGGTGACGCGGCTAGTGGTATTCTCAGCTCTGCCAGTAACTACCGTCATGTCTCTGAAAGAACCGACAGATAAGCGCGTGGAGGGTTGTTTAAAGGCGATTTACACCCTAGCAGGTGCTGCGCATCTGCCCACCATTGCAGCAACATAGGCTGCAGAAGCTATTGAAGCATGGGCTCAGAAGTTGGAAGCTGAGATGTCTTCCAATGCTTCTGATCATGCTAGACAATGCTTATTGTATATTGTCACAGCTTCCCATTACATTGAAGAGGCGGCTTCTGATGCTGGTATTCTGGCGGCCAAGGCTTCTACTGCGCCCATACTGGCTCGATGGATTCTATGGTTGCGGTCCTGGTCCGTGGATCTGGACTCTAAGAAAACCCTGGAGGTACTCCCTTTTAAGGGAGACATCTTTTCGGAGAAGACCTCAACAACATAGTGGCTGACTTAGCTTCTGCTAAAACAGCTTGTCTACCTAGTACTGCTCCTTCGGTACCGAAGGCTAAGAGTACTTCCTTTTGCTCCTTTAATCCTTCAGGGAAAGCAAAGGGTCAGGCGTACCTGAAACAGGCTTGCACTTCCAAACCCAATAAGCCCAAACGGGCCTGGGCTGCCCATCAGCCTGCTTCCAAGACTGATAAGCCTGCCGCATGATGGGGCAGGCCTCCCTCTGGGCGATCCCAGGGTGGGGTCCGACTTCTAGGGTATACCAAGGAATGGTTGAAGACCACTTCCGATGCCTGAGTACGGGAAGTCGTCACTCGAGGTTACGCCACATCCTTCAAAAATCGTCCCCCTCATCGATATTGCCTGACAGACGTCCCTTCAGATCAGGTGAAGGAAAAAACTCTTCATTCAGTGGTACAGTCCCTCCTGGACACAGGAGTGGTAGTACAGGTGCCTCTGGCTCAGAGAGGCAAGGGGTACTATTCACCGCTGTTCCTAGTCCCGAAACCGAATGGGTCATCTCAGCCCATTCTCAACCTCAAGTCCTTGAACAAATTTTGTATGGAAACTCTTCGCTCTATTGTTCTGGCATTGGAACCTGGGGATTATATGGTCTCTCTGGACATACAGGATGCAGTATCGCATCAGCAATACTTGAGGTTTGCGGTTGGCAACCTCCATTACCAATTTCGGGCACTACCTTTTAGTTTGACCACGGCTCCGCGAGTCTTCTCCAAGGTCATGGCGGTAATGATGACTGTGCTCCGCCATCAAGGGGTCAGGATCCTACCGTACCTGGATGACTTGTTGATCCTGGCAAATTCCCCAGAAATTCTCCTACGCCATCTGGATCTGACTATCCAGTTTCTGCAAGCCCACGGGTGGCTCATCAACTGGAAGAAATCTTCCCTGGTCCCTGCTCAGAGCATGGTGCACCTGGGGGTGTTGTTGGACACTCACAACCAGTGGTTGTTCTTGTCTCAGGAGAAAGTCCTGAAGCTTCAGGACAGAATTCGATGCTTCCTATCTCGTCCGCAAGTGTCGATACATTCTGCATTGCAAGTGCTAGGTCTCATGGTGTTGGCTTTCGACATGGTGGAGTACGCTCAATTCCATTCCCGCCCTCTGCAGAAGCTGATTCTTGCCAAATGGGACGGCCTGCCTCACCGAATCAGGTCTCAAATGATCTCCTTGTCTCTGGAAGTCCATCTGTCACTGAGCTGGTGGCTTCAGGACCAACGATTGAGCAGGGGTCGTCCCTTCTGAATCTCCAACTGGGTCCTTCTGACGATGGACACCAGTCTGAGAGGTTGGTGCGCGGTGTTGGAGCAACATTCCCTTCAGGGTCGGTGGAACAGGGAGGGGTCTCTCCTCCCGATAAACATTCTGGAATTGCGGGCGGTGTTCAACTCATTGAACTTGGCCCAGCATTTAATACAGAACAGACCTGTTCAAGTACTGTCGGACAACGCCACCATGGTGGCATACATCAATCATCAAGGCAGCACTCGAAGCTGCATGGCAATGAGGGAAGTATCAAGGATTCTTCAGTGGGCGGAACGCCATCTTCCAGCCATAATGGCAGTATTCATTCCAGGGGTCCTAAACTGGAAAGCGGACTTTCTCAGTCATCAGGACGTACACGCCAGAGAATGGTGCCTCCTTCCAGAAGTGTTTCAACTCCTCGTGGACAGGTGGGGCCTTCCAGATGTGGACATGATGGCGTTTCAACACAATCACAAGGTTCCGGTCTTCGGAGCAAGGACTAGGGATCCTCTAGCAGCGTTCGTGGACACACTGGCAATTCCATGGAACTTTCAGCTGCCATACGTGTTCCCTCCGGTGTCACTCCTCCCCAGAGTAATAAGGAAGTTCAAGCAAGAAGAAGGATTCCTACTTCTGATCGCTCCCACGTGGCCCAGACGGCATTGGTTCTCAGACCTTCAGGGTCTCTCGATAGAGCGTCCCCTTCTACTTCCACAGCACCCAGATCTCCTCGTTCAGGGCCCCTGTGTATATCAGGATTTAGCCCGGTTGGCATTGATGGCGTGGCTCTTGAAGCTTCCATCTTCAGGGCCAAAGGATCTTCTGAGGCAGTCATTCAAACCATGTTGAAGGGCCGGAAACTGGCTTCTGCTCAGATTTACCATAGGGTCTGGAATTCTTACTTTGCTTGGTGTGCATCTAACAATCATGACGCTTACAAGTTTAGTACGGCCAAACTTTTGGCCTTTCTACAACAGGGCCTGGACTTGGACCTTCATCTGGCCTCCATCTAGGTTCATATTTCTGCCTTGTCGGTTTGATTCCAGAGAAAAATTGCGACGTTACCTGATGTACATATGTTCACTCAGGGTGTGCTGCGGATTCAACTTCCCTATGTCCCGCCTGTGGCCCCTTGGGACTTGTCGTGGTTTTGGAGGCGTTGCAAGGGTCTCCGTTTGAGCCTCTTGAATCTGCAGACCTTAAGTGGCTTTCTCTTAGGGTGTCGTTTCTGCTGGCTATTGCCTCTGCTAGATGGGTGTCGGATTTGGTTGCCTTATCTTGTAGGTCACCATATCTGATTTTTCACCGTGGTCGGGCAGTTCTTAGAACACGTCCTGGGTATTTGGTTCCGGCCTATGCCTCTCCTGAATTGTCTTCCAGAGAGCGGTCTTTGGATGTGGTACAGGCTCTCCGTATCTATCTGAAGAGAACTGCCTCCATCAGGAAGTTGGATTCTCTCTTTGTTCTGTTTGGTTTTCGCAAACGTGGCTGGCCTGCTCACAAGCAGACCCTAGCCAGATGGATTAGAATGATGATTGCACATGCTTATGTACAGGCTCACTCCTGCTACCATAAAGACCCATTCTACTCGGTCGGTTGGACCTTCTTGGGCGGCCCACCGTGGTGCAACCCTTGAACAATTGTGCAAGGCGTCTACGTGGTCCTCAGTGAACACGTTCATAAGGTTCTATGCCTTCAATACTTCCGCCTCCCAGGATACTTACTTTGGATGCCGGGTTCTTGTGCCCGCTACAGTGCGTCCCCTCCCATAAGGAACTGCTTTAGGACATCCCCAATGTCATTCCCTGTGGAGCCCAGTGTACCCCGCAGCAGAAAACGAGATTTATGGTAAGAACTTACCGTTGTTAAATCTCTTTCTGCGAGGTACACTGGGCTCCACAGGGCGCCCACCCTGACGCACTTTGCTTCTTTGGGTTGGTATGGCATTAGCCGCTGACACTTTCTCTTGTTGTGAGAGTGTGGTGTATGTGGCTACTAACAGTTGTCGTCTCTTTTGCCTGCTACTGCATTGGACTGGATTACAAAAACTGAGCTCCTGTGCACGGAGGCGGGGTTATAGAGGAGGCGGCGCTATGCATTCTGGGAACAGTCAAAGCTTTTAGCCTGTTGGTGCATCGGATCAAGATCCTACTCTACATACCAATGTCATTCCCTGTGGAGCCCAGTGTACCTCGCAGAAAGAGATTTAACAACGGTAAGTTCTTACCATAAATCTCATTTTCTCATGGTCTGAGAGTCCTTCAGGTGCATTTTGGAAAACTCCAAGCGGGCTGCCATGTGCTTTTTACTAAGGAGTGGCTTTCGTCTAGCCACTCTACCATACAGGCCGTATTGGTGGATTGCTGCAGAGATGGAAGGTTCTCCTTTCCCCATAGAGGAATGCTGTAGCTCTGACAGAGTGACCATTGGGTTCTTGGTCACCTTCCTGACTAGGGCCCTTCTTCCCCAATCGCTCAGTTTAGATGGCCAGACAGCTCTAGGAAGAGTCCTGGTGGTTCCAAACGTCTTTCATTTACGGATTATGGAGGACACTGTGCTCATTGGGACACTCAAAGCAGCAGATATTTTTCTGTACCCTTCCCCAGATTTGTGCCTCGAGACAATCCTGTCCCGGAGGTCTACAGACAATTCCTTTGACTTCATTCTTAGTTTGTGCTCAGACATGTACTGACAAGTGTTGGACCTTATATAGCCAGGTGTGAACCTTTCCAAATCATGTCCAATCAACTGAATTTACCACAGGTGGACTCTAATTAAGCTGTAGGAACATCTCAAGGATGATCAGTGGAAACAAGATGCACCTGAGCTCAATTTTGAGGTTCATGGCAAAGGCTGTGAATACTTACGTACATGTGATTTCTTAGTTTGTTATTTTTAATAAATTTGCAAAAAACTTTTTTCACATTGTCATTATGGGGTATTGTGTGTAGAATTTTGAGGGACAAAATTAATTTATTCTATTTTGGAATAAGGCTGTAACATAACAAAATGTGTAAAAAGTGAAGCACTGTGAATACTTTCCAGGTGCACTATATATAGAGTATATATATATATATATATATATATATATATATATACACATTGTATGTATATATATATATATATAACAATTCAGAGCCCGGCACTCCAAGTAGAGTAAGATAGCTGCATTGGTGCCCTCATGAATAATTTGTATAATACATCAAACCTTGTGTTTGTACTACAGGTTGAGTATCCCATATCCAAATACTCCGAAATACGGAATATTCCGAAATACAGACTTAGTGAGATAGTGAAACCTTTGTTTTTTGATGGCTCAATGTACACAAACTTTGTTTAATACACAAAGTTATTAAAAATATTGTATTAAATGTAGTGATGAGCGGGTTCGGTTTCCGAGAAACCGAACCCCCCCCGAGCTTTACCTTTTTTACACGGGTCCGAGCAGACTCGGATCCTCCCGCCTTGCTCGGTTAACCCGAGCGCGCCCGAACGTCATCATCCCGCTGTCGGATTCTCGCGAGATTCGGATTCTATAAGCAGCCGCGCGTCGCTGCCATTTTCACACGTGCATTGGAGATGATAGGGAGAGGACGTGGCTGGCGTCCTCTCCGTTTAGTAGAAGACAGTTGATTTGATTGCTTGTGCTTGTTTATTACTATAATTATGGGGAGGATTGAGGAGCAGCTGTTAGGAGGAGTACAGTGCAGAGTTTAGTTTTTATCCGTTCTCTGCCTGAAAAAAACGCTCCATACCATATCTGTGCTCAGTGTGCTGCATGATATATCTGTGCTGAGTGCTCACACTGCTTAATTGTGGGGACTGGGGAGCAGCTATAGCAGTAGTACAGTGCAGAGTTTTGCTGACAGTGACCACCAGTATACGTTTGTCTGCCTGAAAAACACTCCATATCTGTGCTCACAGTGTGCTGCTTTATTGTGGGGACTGGGGACCACCAGTATAATTAATATTATATAGGAGGAGTACAGTGCAGAGTGCACTGCTGTACCTACCTCTGTGTCGTCATCCATTAAGTATACTATCCATCTACATTCCTATACCTGTGGTGCATTTTAGTTTAGCAGTTTGCTGACAGTGTCCACCAGGTCCAGTATACTATATATAGCAGTACGGTAGGCCACTGCTGTACTTACCTCTGTGTCGTCACTCATCATCCATTAAGTATACTATCCATCCATCTACATTGTATACCTGTGGTGGCTTTTTTTTAGACTAGTTTAGCAGTTTGCGGACACTGTCCACCAGGTCCAGTATACTGTATATAGCAGTACGGTAGGCCACTGCTGTGTACCTACCTCTGTGTCGTCACTCGTCATCCATTAAGTATACTATCCATCCATCTACATTGTATACCTGTGGTGCCTTTTTTTTAGACTAGTTTCGCAGTTTGCTGACAGTGTCCACTAGGTCCAGTATACTGTATAAAGCAGTACGGTAGGCCCCTGCTGTGTACCTACCTCTGTGTCGTCACTCGTCATCCATTAAGTATACTAGTATCCATCCATCTACATTGTATACCTGTGGTGCCTTTTTTTTAGACTAGTTTAGCAGTTTGCTGACAGTGTCCACCAGGTCCAGTATACTGTATATAGCAGTACGGTAGGCCACTGCTGTGTACCTACCTCTGTGTCGTCACTCGTCATCCATTAAGTATACTATCCATCCATCTACATTGTATACCTGTGGTGCCTTTTAGTTGTGCGCAGTAAATATAGTAGTAGGCCATTGCTATTGATACTGGCATATAATTCCACACATTAAAAAATGGAGAACAAAAATGTGGAGGTTAAAGGGAAAGATCAAAATCCACTTCCACCTCGTGCTGAAGCTGCTGCCACTAGTCATGGCCGAGACGATGAAATGCCATCAACGTCGTCTGCCAAGGCCGATGCCCAATGTCATAGTAGAGAGCATGTAAAATCCAAAACACAAAAGTTCAGTAAAATGACACAAAAATCAAAATTAAAAGCGTCTGAGGAGAAGCGTAAACTTACCAATATGCCATTTACGACACGGAGTGGCAAGGAACGGCTGAGGCCCTGGCCTATGTTCATGGCTAGTGGTTCAGCTTCAAATGAGGATGGAAGCACTAGAAAAAAGAAAAGACTTAAGCTGGCAAAAGCACAGCAAAGAACTGTGCGTTCTTCAAAATCACAAATCCCCAAGGAGAGTCCAATTGTGTCGGTTGCGATGCCTGACCTTCCCAACACTGGACGGGAAGAGCTTGCACCTTCCACCATTTGCACGCCCCCTGCAAGTGCTGGAAGGAGCACCCGCAGTCCAGTTCCTGATAGTCAAATTGAAGATGTCACTGTTGAAGTACACCAGGATGAGGATATGGGTGTTGCTGGCGCTGGGGAGGAAATTGACAAGGAGGATTCTGATGGTGAGGTGGTTTGTTTAAGTCAGGCACCCGGGGAGACACCTGTAGTCCGTGGGAGGAATATGGCCATTGACATGCCTGGTCAAAATACAAAAAAAATCAGCTCTTCGGTGTGGAATTATTTCAACACAAATGCGGACAACAGGTGTCAAGCCGTGTGTTGCCTTTGTCAAGCTGTAATAAGTAGGGGTAAGGACGTTAACCACCTCGGAACATCCTCCCTTATACGTCACCTGCAGCGCATTCATCATAAGTCAGTGACAAGTTCAAAAACTTTGGGTGACAGCGGAAACAGTCCACTGACCACTATATCCCTTCCTCTTGTAACCAAGCTCCTGCAAACCACACCACCAACTCCCTCAGTGTCAATTTCCTCCTTACCCAGGAAAGCCAATAGTCCTGCAGGCCATGTCACTGGCAAGTCTGACGAGTCCTCTCCTGCCTGGGATTCCTCCGATGCATCCTTGAGTGTAACGCTTACTGCTGCTGGCGCTGCTGTTGTTGCTGCTGGGAGTCGATCGTCATCCCAGAGGGGAAGTCGGAAGACCACTTGTACTACTTCCAGTAAGCAATTGACTGTCCAACAGTCCTTTCCGAGGAAGATGAAATATCACAGCAGTCATCCTGCTGCAAAGCGGATAACTGAGGCCTTGGCAGCCTGGGCGGTGAGAAACGTGGTTCCGGTATCCATCGTTAATTCAGAGCCAACTAGAGACTTGATTGAGGTACTGTGTCCCCGGTACCAAATACCATCTAGGTTCCATTTCTCTAGGCAGGCGATACCGAAAATGTACACAGACCTCAGAAAAAGACTCACCAGTGTCCTAAAAAATGCAGTTGTACCCAATGTCCACTTAACCACGGACATGTGGACAAGTGGAGCAGGGCAGACTCAGGACTATATGACTGTGACAGCCCACTGGGTAGATGTATTGCCTCCCGCAGCAAGAACAGCAGCGGCGGCACCAGTAGCAGCATCTCGCAAACACCAACTCGTTCCTAGGCAGGCTACGCTTTGTATCTCCGCTTTCCAGAATAGCCACACAGCTGAAAACCTCTTGCTGCAACTGAGGAAGATCATCGCAGAATGGCTTACCCCAATTGGACTCTCCTGGGGATTTGTGACATCGGACAACGCCAGCAATATTGTGCGTGCATTACATCTGGGCAAATTCCATCACGTCCCATGTTTTGCACATACCTTGAATTTGGTGGTGCAGAATTATTTAAAAAACGACAGGGGCGTGCAAGAGATGCTGTCGGTGGCCCGAAGAATTGCGGGCCACTTTTGGCGTTCAGGCACCGCATACCGAAGACTGGAGCACCACCAAACATTCCTGAACCTGCCCTGCCATCATCTGAAGCAAGAGGTGGTAACGAGGTGGAATTCAACCCTCTATATGCTTCAGAGGATGGAGGAGCAGCAAAAGGCCATTCAAGCCTATACATCTGGCCACGATATAGGCAAAGGAGGTGGAATGCACCTGACTCAAGCGCAGTGGAGAATGATTTCAACGTTGTGCAAGGTTCTGCAACCCTTTGAACTTGCCACACCTGAAGTCCGTTCAGACACTGCCAGCCTGAGTCAGGTCATTCCCCTCATCAGGCTTTTGCAGAAGAAGCTGGCGACATTGAAGGAGGAGCTAAAACAGAGCGATTCCGCTAGGCATGTGGGACTTGTGGATGGAGCCCTTAATTCGCTTAACCAGGATTCACGGGTGGTCAATCTGTTGAAATCAGAGCACTACATTTTGGCCACCGTGCTCGATCCTAGATTTAAAACCTATGTTGTATCTCTCTTTCCGGCAGACACAAGTCTGCAGAGGTTCAAAGACCTGCTGGTGAGAAAATTGTCAAGTCAAGCGGAACGTGACCCGTCACCATCTCCTCCTTCACATTCTCCCGCAACTGGGGGTGCGAGGAAAAGGCTAAGAATTCCGAGCCCACCCGCTGGCGGTGATGCAGGGCAGTCTGGAGCGAGTGCTGACATCTGGTCCGGACTGAAGGACCTGCCAACGATTACTGACATGTCGTCTACTGTCACTGCATATGATTCTCTCACCATTGAAAGAATGGTGGAGGATTATATGAGTGACCGCATCCAAGTAGGCACGTCAGACAGTCCGTACGTATACTGGCAGGAAAAGGAGGCAATTTGGAGGCCCTTGCACAAACTGGCTTTATTCTACCTAAGTTGCCCTCCCTCCAGTGTGTACTCCGAAAGAGTGTTTAGTGCAGCAGCTCACCTTGTCAGCAATCAGCGTACGAGGTTACTTCCAGAAAATGTGGAGAAGATGATGTTCATTAAAATGAATTATAATCAATTCCTCCGTGGAGACATTCACCAGCAGCAATTGCCTCCACAAAGTACACAGGGACCTGAGATGCTGGATTCCAGTGGGGACGAATTAATAATCTGTGAGGAGGGGGATGTACACAGTGAAAGGGGTGAGGAATCGGAGGATGATGATGAGGTGGACATCTTGCCTCTGTAGAGCCAGTTTGTGCAAGGAGAGATTGATTGCTTCTTTTTTGGTGGGGGCCCAAACCAACCAGTCATTTCAGTCACAGTCGTGTGGCAGACCCTGTCGCTGAAATGATGGGTTCGTTAAAGTGTGCATGTCCTGTTTATACAACATAAGGGTGGGTGGGAGGGCCCAAGGACAATTCCATCTTGCACCTCTTTTTTCTTTCATTTCTCTTTGCATCATGTGCTGTTTGGGTACAATTTTTTGGAAGGGCCATCCTGTCTTGATTGACACTGCAGTGCCACTCCTAGATGGGCCAGGTGTTTGTGTCGGCCACTTGGGTCGCTTAGCTTAGTCACACAGCGACCTTGGTGCGCCTCTTTTTTTCTTTGCATCATGTGCTGTTTGGGGACTATTTTTTTGAAGTGCCATCCTGTCTGACACTGCAGTGCCACTCCTAGATGGGCCAGGTGTTTGTGTCGGCCACTTGGGTCGCTTAGCTTAGTCACACAGCCACCTTGGTTCACCTCTTTTTTTCTTTGCATCATGTGCTGTTTGTGGAGTATTTTTTGGAAGGGCCATCCTGTCTTGATTGACACTGCAGTGCCACTACTATATGGGCCAGGTGTTTGTGTCGGCCACTTCTGTCGCTTAGCTTAGTCACACAGCCACCTTGGTGCGCCTCTTTTTTTCTTTGCATCATGTGCTGTTTGGGGACTATTTTTTTGAAGTGCCATCCTGTCTGACACTGCAGTGCCACTCCTAGATGGGCCAGGTGTTTGTGTCGGCCACTTGGGTCGCTTAGCTTAGTCACACAGCTACCTCATTGCGCCTCTTTTTTTCTTTGCATCATGTGCTGTTTGGGGCACTGTTTTTTTGAAGTGCCATCCTGTCTGACACTGCAGTGCCACTCCTAGATGGGCCAGGTGTTTGTGTCGGCCACTTGGGTCGCTTAGCTTAGTCACACAGCGACCTTGGTGCGCCTCTTTTTTTTCTTTGCATCATGTGCTCTTTGGGGAGTATTTTTTGGAAGGGCCATCCTGTCTTGATTGACACTGCAGTGCCACTCCTAGATGGGCCAGGTGTTTGTGTCGGCCACTTGGGTCGCTTAGCTTAGCCATCCAGCGACCTCGGGGCAAATTTTAGAACTAAAAAAAATATTGTGAGGTGTGAGGTGTCCAGAATAGACTGAAAATGAGTGGAAATTATGGTTATTGAGGTTAATAATACTATGGGATCAAAATGACCCCCAAATTCTATGATTTAAGCTGTTTTTGAGGGTTTTTTGAAAAAAACACTCGAATCCAAAACACACCCGAATCCGACAAAAAATTTTCGGTAAGGTTTTGCCAAAACGTGTCCGAATCCAAAACACGGCCGCGGAACCGAACCCAAAACCAAAACACAAAACCCGAAAAATTTCCGGTGCACATCACTAGTTTCGACACAATCACAAGGTTCCGGTCTTCGGAGCAAGGACTAGGGATCCTCTAGCAGCGTTCGTGGACACACTGGCAATTCCATGGAACTTTCAGCTGCCATACGTGTTCCCTCCGGTGTCACTCCTCCCCAGAGTAATAAGGAAGTTCAAGCAAGAAGAAGGATTCCTACTTCTGATCGCTCCCACGTGGCCCAGACGGCATTGGTTCTCAGACCTTCAGGGTCTCTCGATAGAGCGTCCCCTTCTACTTCCACAGCACCCAGATCTCCTCGTTCAGGGCCCCTGTGTATAACAGGATTTAGCCCGGTTGGCTTTGATGGCGTGGCTCTTGAAGCTTCCATCTTGAGGGCCAAAGGATCTTCTGAGGCAGTCATTCAAACCATGTTGAAGGCCCGGAAACTGGCTTCTGCTCAGATTTACCATAGGGTCTGGAATTCTTACTTTGCTTGGTGTGCATCTAACAATCATGACGCTTACAAGTTTAGTACGGCCAAACTTTTGGCCTTTCTACAACAGGGCCTGGACTTGGGCCTTCATCTGGCCTCCATCTAGGTTCATATTTCTGCCTTGTCGGTTTGGTTCCAGAGAAAAATTGCGACGTTACCTGATGTACATATGTTCACTCAGGGTGTGCTGCGGATTCAACTTCCCTATGTCCCGCCTGTGGCCCCTTGGGACTTGTCGTGGTTTTGGAGGCGTTGCAAGGGTCTCCGTTTGAGCCTCTTGAATCTGCAGACCTTAAGTGGCTTTCTCTTAGGGTGTCGTTTCTGCTGGCTATTGCCTCTGCTAGATGGGTGTCGGATTTGGGTGCCTTATCTTGTAGGTCACCATATCTGATTTTTCACCGTGGTCGGGCGGTTCTTAGAACACGTCCTGGGTATTGTCTTCCAAAGAGCGGTCATTGGATGTGGTACAGGCTCTCCGTATCTATGTGAAGAGAACTGCCTCCATCAGGAAGTTGGATTCTCTCTTTGTTCTGTTTGGTTTTCACAAACGTGGCTGGCCTGCTCACAAGCAGACCCTAGCCAGATGGATTAGAATGATGATTGCACATGCTTATGTACAGGCTCACTCCTGCTACCATAAAGACCCATTCTACTCGGTCGGTTGGACCTTCTTGGGCGGCCCACCGTGGTGCAACCCTTGAACAATTGTGCAAGGCGTCTACGTGGTCCTCAGTGAACACGTTCATAAGGTTCTAAGCCTTCAATACTTCCGCCTCCGAGGATACTTACTTTGGACGCCGGGTTCTTGTGCCCGCTACAGTGCGTCCCCTCCCATAAGGAACTGCTTTAGGACATCCCCAATGTCATTCCCTGTGGAGCCCAGTGTACCCCGCAGCAGAAAACGAGATTTATGGTAAGAACTTACCGTTGTTAAATCTCTTTCTGCGAGGTACACTGGGCTCCACAGGGCGCCCACCCTGACGCACTTTGCTTCTTTGGGTTGGTATGGCATTAGCCGCTGACACTTTCTCCTGTTGTGAGAGTGTGGTGTATGTGGCTACTAACAGTTGTCGTCTCTTTTGCCTGCTACTGCATTGGACTGGATTACAAAAACTGAGCTCCTGTGCACGGAGGCGGGGTTATAGAGGAGGCGGCGCTATGCATTCTGGGAACAGTCAAAGCTTTTAGCCTGTTGGTGCATCGGATCAAGATCCTACTCTACACACCAATGTCATTCCCTGTGGAGCCCAGTGTACCTCGCAGAAAGAGATTTAACAACGGTAAGTTCTTACCATAAATCTCATTTTCTCATGGTCTGAGAGTCCTTCAGGTGCATTTTGGAAAACTCCAAGCGGGCTGCCATGTGCTTTTAATAAGGAGTGGCTTTCGTCTGGCCACTCTACCATACAGGCCGTATTGGTGGATTGCTGCAGAGATGGAAGGTTCTCCTTTCCCCATAGAGGAATGCTGTAGCTCTGACAGAGTGACCATTGGGTTCTTGGTCACCTTCCTGACTAGGGCCCTTCTTCCCCAATCGCTCAGTTTAGACGGCCAGACAGCACAAGGAAGAGTCCTGGTGGTTCCAAACGTCTTTCATTTACGGATTATGGAGGCCACTGTGCTCATTGGGACCCTCAAAGCAGCAGATATTTTTCTGTACCCTTCCCCAGATTTGTGCCTCGAGACAATCCTGTCCCGGAGGTCTACAGACAATTCCTTTGACTTCATTCTTAGTTTGTGCTCAGACATGTACTGACAAGTGTTGGACCTTATATAGCCAGGTGTGAACCTTTCCAAATCATGTCCAATCAACTGAATTTACCACAGGTGGACTCCAATTAAGCTGTAGGAACATCTCAAGGATGATCAGTGGAAACTAGATGCACCTGAGCTCAATTTTGAGGTTCATGGCAAAGGCTGTGAATACTTACGTACATGTGATTTCTTAGTTTGTTATTTTTAATAAATTTGCAAAAAACTTTTTTCACATTGTCATTATGGGGTATTGTGTGTAGAGTTTTGAGGGAAAAAATTAATTTATTCTATTTTGGAATAAGGCTGTAACATAACAAAATGTGTAAAAAGTGAAGCGCTGTGAATACTTTCCAGGTGCACTATATATATATATATATATATATATATATATATATATACACATACACACATTGTATGTATATATATATATAACAATTCAGAGCCCGGCACTCCAAGTAGAGTAAGATAGCTGCATTGGTGCCCTCATGAATAATTTGCATAATACATCAAACCTTGTGTTTGTACTACAGGTTGAGTATCCCATATCCAAATATTCCGAAATATGGAATATTCCGAAATACAGACTTTTTTGAGTGAGAGTGAGATAGTGAAACCTTTGTTTTTTGATGGCTCAATGTACACAAACTTTGTTTAATACACAAAGTTATTAAAAATATTGTATGACCTTCAGGCTGTGTGTATAAGGTGTATATGAAACATAAATGAATTGTGTGAATGTAGACACACTTTGTTTAATGCACAAAGTTATAAAAAATATTGGCTAAAATTACCTTCAGGCTGTGTGTATAAGGTGTATATGAAACATAAATGCATTCTGTGCTTAGATTTAGGTCCCATCACCATGATATCTCATTACGGTATGCAATCATTCCGAAATACGGAAAAATCCGATATCCAAAATACCTCTGGTCCCAAGCATTTTGGATAAGGGATACTCAACCTGTACTTGGATTTTGGAGCTGAGTGCCATATGTATGTATGTATGTATGTATGTATGTATGTATGTATGTATATATTAGAGATGAGCGGGTTCGGTTTCTCTGAATCCGAACCCGCACGAACTTCATGTTTTTTTTCACGGGTCCGAGCGACTCGGATCTTCCCGCCTTGCTCGGTTAACACGAGCGCGCCCGAACGTCATCATGACGCTGTCGGATTCTCGCGAGACTCGGATTCTATATAAGGAGCCGCGCGTCGCCGCCATTTTCACACGTGCATTGAGATTGATAGGGAGAGGACGTGGCTGGCGTCCTCTCCATTTAGATTAGGAGAGAGAGAGAGAGATTGACCTGAGGCTGATACTGTAGAAGAGAGTGCAGAGTTTAGTGACTGACCACAGTGACCACCAGCAGTGCAGTTGTTTTATTTAATATATCCGTTCTCTGCCTGAAAAAAACGGTACACACAGTGACTCAGTCACATACCATATCTGTGTGCACTGCTCAGCCCAGTGTGCTGCATGCCTGCATCATCTATGTATATATTATATATCTGACTGTGCTCAGCTCACACAGCTTATAATTGTGGGGGAGACTGGGGAGCACTGCAGTGCCAGTTATAGGTTATAGCAGGAGCCAGGAGTACAAGACAGTCACATACCATATCTGTGTGCACTGCTCAGCCCAGTGTGCTGCATCATCTATGTATATATATTATATATCTGACTGTGCTCAGCTCACACAGCTTATAATTGTGGGGGAGACTGGGGAGCACTGCAGTGCCAGTTATAGGTTATAGCAGGAGCCAGGAGTACATATTATATTAAAATTAAACAGTGCACACTTTTGCTGCAGGAGTGCCACTGCCAGTGTGACTGACCAGTGACCTGACCACACTGACCACCAGTATAGTTAGTAGTATACTATATTGTGATTGCCTGAAAAAGTTAAACACTCGTCGTGTGACTTCACTTGTGTGGTGTTTTTTTTTTTTATTCTATAAAAAACTCATTCTGCTGACAGACAGTGTCCAGCAGGTCCGTCATTATATAATATATATACCTGTCAGGCTGCAGTAGTGATATATATATATTTTTTATATCATTATTTATCATCCAGTCACAGCAGACACAGTACGGTAGTTCACGGCTGTAGCTACCTCTGTGTCGGCACTCGGCAGTCCATCCATAATTGTATACCACCTACCCGTGGTTTTTTTTTCTTTCTTCTTTATACATACATACTACTACATCTCTTTATCAACCAGTCTATATTAGCAGCAGACACAGTACAGTACGGTAGTTCACGGCTGTGGCTACCTCTGTGTCGGCACTCGGCAGTCCGTCCATAATTGTATACCACCTAACCGTGGTTTTTTTTTCTTTCTTCTTTATACATACATACTACGACATCTCTTTATCAACCAGTCTATATTAGCAGCAGACACAGTACAGTACGGTAGTTCACGGCTGTGGCTACCTCTGTGTCGGCACTCGGCACTCCGTCCATAATTGTATACCACCTAACCGTGGTTTTTTTTTCTTTCTTCTTCATACATACATACTACGACATCTCTTTATCAACCAGTCTATATTAGCAGCAGACACAGTACAGTACGGTAGTTCACGGCTGTGGCTACCTCTGTGTCGGCACTCGGCAGTCCGTCCATAATTGTATACCACCTAACCGTGGTTTTTTTTTCTTTCTTCTTCATACATACATACTACGACATCTCTTTATCAACCAGTCTATGTTAGCAGCAGACACAGTACAGTACAGTAGTTCAAGGCTGTGGCTACCTCTGTGTCGGCACTCGGCAGTCCGTCCATAATTGTATACCACCTACCCGTGGTTTTTTTTTCTTTCTTCTTTATACATACATACTATGACATCTCTTTATCAACCAGTCTATATTAGCAGCAGACACAGTACAGTACGGTAGTTCACGGCTGTGGCTACCTCTGTGTCGGCACTCGGCAGTCCGTCCATAATTGTATACCACCTAACCGTGGTTTTTTTTTCTTTCTTCTTCATACATACATACTACGACATCTCTTTATCAACCAGTCTATATTAGCAGCAGACACAGTACAGTACGGTAGTTCAAGGCTGTGGCTACCTCTGTGTCGGCACTCGGCAGTCCGTCCATAATTGTATACCACCTACCCGTGGTTTTTTTTTCTTTCTTCTTTATACATACATACTACTACATCTCTTTATCAACCAGTCTATATTAGCAGCAGACACAGTACAGTACGGTAGTTCACGGCTGTGGCTACCTCTGTGTCGGCACTCGGCAGTCCGTCCATAATTGTATACCACCTACCCGTGGTTTTTTTTTTTTCTTTCTTCTTCATACATACATACTACGACATCTCTTTATCAACCAGTCTATATTAGCAGCAGACACAGTACAGTACGGTAGTTCACGGCTGTGGCTACCTCTGTGTCGGCACTCGGCAGTCCGTCCATAATTGTATACCACCTAACCGTGTTTTTTTTTTCTTTCTTCTTCATACATACATACTACGACATCTCTTTATCAACCAGTCTATATTAGCAGCAGACACAGTACGGTAGTTCACGGCTGTAGCTACCTCTGTGTCGGCACTCGGCAGTCCGTCCATAATTGTATACTAGTATCCATCCATCTCCATTGTTTACCTGAGGTGCCTTTTAGTTGTGCCTATTAAAATATGGAGAACAAAAATGTTGAGGTTCCAAAATTAGGGAAAGATCAAGATCCACTTCCACCTCGTGCTGAAGCTGCTGCCACTAGTCATGGCCGAGACGATGAAATGCCAGCAACGTCGTCTGCCAAGGCCGATGCCCAATGTCATAGTACAGAGCATGTCAAATCCAAAACACCAAATATCAGTAAAAAAAGGACTCCAAAACCTAAAATAAAATTGTCGGAGGAGAAGCGTAAACTTGCCAATATGCCATTTACCACACGGAGTGGCAAGGAACGGCTGAGGCCCTGGCCTATGTTCATGGCTAGTGGTTCAGCTTCACATGAGGATGGAGGCACTCAGCCTCTCGCTAGAAAAATGAAAAGACTCAAGCTGGCAAAAGCAGTAGCACCGCAAAGAACTGTGCGTTCTTCGAAATCCCAAATCCACAAGGAGAGTCCAATTGTGTCGGTTGCGATGCCTGACCTTCCCAACACTGGACGTGAAGAGCATGCGCCTTCCACCATTTGCACGCCCCCTGCAAGTGCTGGAAGGAGCACCCGCAGTCCAGTTCCTGATAGTCAGATTGAAGATGTCAGTGTTGAAGTACACCAGGATGAGGAGGATATGGGTGTTGCTGGCGCTGGGGAGGAAATTGACCAGGAGGATTCTGATGGTGAGGTGGTTTGTTTAAGTCAGGCACCCGGGGAGACACCTGTTGTCCGTGGGAGGAATATGGCCGTTGACATGCCTGGTGAAAATACCAAAAAAATCAGCTCTTCGGTGTGGAACTATTTCAACAGAAATGCGGACAACAGGTGTCAAGCCGTGTGTTCCCTTTGTCAAGCTGTAATAAGTAGGGGTAAGGACGTTAACCACCTCGGAACATCCTCCCTTATACGTCACCTGCAGCGCATTCATAATAAGTCAGTGACAAGTTCAAAAACTTTGGGTGACAGCGGAAGCAGTCCACTGACCAGTAAATCCCTTCCTCTTGTAACCAAGCTCACGCAAACCACCCCACCAACTCCCTCAGTGTCAATTTCCTCCTTCCCCAGGAATGCCAATAGTCCTGCAGGCAATGTCACTGGCAATTCTGACGAGTCCTCTCCTGCCTGGGATTCCTCCGATGCATCCTTGCGTGTAACGCCTACTGCTGCTGGCGCTGCTGTTGTTGCTGCTGGGAGTCGATGGTCATCCCAGAGGGGAAGTCGTAAGCCCACTTGTACTACTTCCAGTAAGCAATTGACTGTTCAACAGTCCTTTGCGAGGAAGATGAAATATCACAGCAGTCATCCTGCTGCAAAGCGGATAACTGAGGCCTTGACAACTATGTTGGTGTTAGACGTGCGTCCGGTATCCGCCGTTAGTTCACAGGGAACTAGACAATTTATTGAGGCAGTGTGCCCCCGTTACCAAATACCATCTAGGTTCCACTTCTCTAGGCAGGCGATACCGAGAATGTACACGGACGTCAGAAAAAGACTCACCAGTGTCCTAAAAAATGCAGTTGTACCCAATGTCCACTTAACCACGGACATGTGGACAAGTGGAGCAGGGCAGGGTCAGGACTATATGACTGTGACAGCCCACTGGGTAGATGTATGGACTCCCGCCGCAAGAACAGCAGCGGCGGCACCAGTAGCAGCATCTCGCAAACGCCAACTCTTTCCTAGGCAGGCTACGCTTTGTATCACCGGTTTCCAGAATACGCACACAGCTGAAAACCTCTAACGGCAACTGAGGAAGATCATCGCGGAATGGCTTACCCCAATTGGACTCTCCTGTGGATTTGTGGCATCGGACAACGCCAGCAATATTGTGTGTGCATTAAATATGGGCAAATTCCAGCACGTCCCATGTTTTGCACATACCTTGAATTTGGTGGTGCAGAATTATTTAAAAAACGACAGGGGCGTGCAAGAGATGCTGTCGGTGGCCAGAAAAATTGCGGGACACTTTCGGCGTACAGGCACCACGTACAGAAGACTGGAGCACCACCAAAAACTACTGAACCTGCCCTGCCATCATCTGAAGCAAGAAGTGGTAACGAGGTGGAATTCAACCCTCTATATGCTTCAGAGGTTGGAGGAGCAGCAAAAGGCCATTCAAGCCTATACAATTGAGCACGATATAGGAGGTGGAATGCACCTGTCTCAAGCGCAGTGGAGAATGATTTCAACGTTGTGCAAGGTTCTGATGCCCTTTGAACTTGCCACACGTGAAGTCAGTTCAGACACTGCCAGCCTGAGTCAGGTCATTCCCCTCATCAGGCTTTTGCAGAAGAAGCTGGAGACATTGAAGGAGGAGCTAACACGGAGCGATTCCGCTAGGCATGTGGGACTTGTGGATGGAGCCCTTAATTCGCTTAACAAGGATTCACGGGTGGTCAATCTGTTGAAATCAGAGCACTACATTTTGGCCACCGTGCTCGATCCTAGATTTAAAGCCTACCTTGGATCTCTCTTTCCGGCAGACACAAGTCTGCTGGGGTTGAAAGACCTGCTGGTGAGAAAATTGTCAAGTCAAGCGGAACGCGACCTGTCAACATCTCCTCCTTCACATTCTCCCGCAACTGGGGGTGCGAGGAAAAGGCTCAGAATTCCGAGCCCACCCGCTGGCGGTGATGCAGGGCAGTCTGGAGCGACTGCTGATGCTGACATCTGGTCCGGACTGAAGGACCTGACAACGATTACGGACATGTCGTCTACTGTCACTGCATATGATTCTCTCACCATTGAAAGAATGGTGGAGGATTATATGAGTGACCGCATCCAAGTAGGCACGTCACACAGTCCATACTTATACTGGCAGGAAAAAGAGGCAATTTGGAGGCCATTGCACAAACTGGCTTTATTCTACCTAAGTTGCCCTCCCACAAGTGTGTACTCCGAAAGAGTGTTTAGTGCCGCCGCTCACCTTGTCAGCAATCGGCGTACGAGGTTACATCCAGAAAATGTGGAGAAGATGATGTTCATTAAAATGAATTATAATCAATTCCTCCGCGGAGACATTGACCAGCAGCAATTGCCTCCACAAAGTACACAGGGAGCTGAGATGGTGGATTCCAGTGGGGACGAATTGATAATCTGTGAGGAGGGGGATGTACACGGTGATATATCGGAGGGTGATGATGAGGTGGACATCTTGCCTCTGTAGAGCCAGTTTGTGCAAGGAGAGATTAATTGCTTCTTTTTTGGGGGGGGTCCAAACCAACCCGTCATATCAGTCACAGTCGTGTGGCAGACCCTGTCACTGAAATGATGGGTTGGTTAAAGTGTGCATGTCCTGTTTTGTTTACACAACATAAGGGTGGGTGGGAGGGCCCAAGGACAATTCCATCTTGCACCTCTTTTTTCTTTTATTTTTCTTTGCGTCATGTGCTGTTTGGGGAGGGTTTTTTGGAAGGGACATCCTGCGTGACACTGCAGTGCCACTCCTAAATGGGCCCGGTGTTTGTGTCGGCCACTAGGGTCGCTAATCTTACTCACACAGTCAGCTACCTCATTGCGACTCTTTTTTTCTTTGCGTCATGTGCTGATTGGGGAGGGTTTTTTGGAAGGGACATCCTGCGTGACACTGCAGTGCCACTCCTAAATGGGCCCGGTGTTTGTGTCGGCCACTAGGGTCGCTAATCTTACTCACACAGTCAGCTACCTCATTGCGCCTCTTTTTTTCTTTGCGTCATGTGCTGATTGGGGAGGGTTTTTTGGAAGGGACATCCTGCGTGACACTGCAGTGCCACTCCTAAATGGGCCCGGTGTTTGTGTCGGCCACTAGGGTCGCTAATCTTACTCACACAGTCAGCTACCTCATTGCGCCTCTTTTTTTCTTTGCGTCATGTGCTGATTGGGGAGGGTTTTTTGGAAGGGACATCCTGCGTGACACTGCAGTGCCACTCCTAAATGGGCCCGGTGTTTGTGTCGGCCACTAGGGTCGCTAATCTTACTCACACAGTCAGCTACCTCATTGCGCCTCTTTTTTTCTTTGCGTCATGTGCTGATTGGGGAGGGTTTTTTGGAAGGGACATCCTGCGTGACACTGCCGTGACACTCCTAAATGGGCCCGGTGTTTGTGTCGGCCACTAGGGTCGCTAATCTTACTCACACAGTCAGCTACCTCATTGCGCCTCTTTTTTTCTTTGCATCATGTGCTGATTGGGGAGGGTTTTTTGGAAGGGACATCCTGCGTGACACTGCAGTGCCACTCCTAAATGGGCCCGGTGTTTGTGTCGGCCACTAGGGTCGCTAATCTTACTCACACAGTCAGCTACCTCATTGCGCCTCTTTTTTTCTTTGCGTCATGTGCTGATTGGGGAGGGTTTTTTGGAAGGGACATCCTGCGTGACACTGCAGTGCCACTCCTAAATGGGCCCGGTGTTTGTGTCGGCCACTAGGGTCGCTTATCTTACTCACACAGTCAGCTACCTCATTGCGCCTCTTTTTTTCTTTGCGTCATGTGCTGATTGGGGAGGGTTTTTTGGAAGGGACATCCTGCGTGACACTGCAGTGCCACTCCTAGATGGGCCAGGTGTTTGTGTCGGCCACTAGTGTCGCTTAGCTTAGTCATCCAGCGACCTTGGTGCAAATTTTAGGACTAAAAATAATATTGTGAGGTGTGAGGTATTCAGAATAGACTGAAAATGAGTGGAAATTATGGTTTTTGAGGTTAATAATAATATGGGATCAAAATGACCCCCAAATTCTATGATTTAAGGTGTTTTTTAGTGTTTTTTTAAAAAAACACCCGAATCCAAAACACACCCGAATCCGACAAAAAAAATTCGGTGAGGTTTTGCCAAAACGCGGTCGAACCCAAAACACGGCCGCGGAACCGAACCCAAAACCAAAACACAAAACCCGAAAAATTTCAGGCGCTCATCTCTAGTATATATATATATATATATATATATATATATAATGTATATATTAGTGATGTGCACCGGACATTTTTCGTGTTTTGTGTTTTGGTTTTAAATTCGGTTCCGCGGCCATGTTTTGGATTCGGACGCGTTTTGGCAAAACGTCACCGAAATTTTTTTGTCGAATTCGGGTGTGTTTTGGATTCGGGTGTTTTTTTCAAAAAACCCTAAAAAACAGCTTAAATCATAGAATTTGGGGGTCATTTTGATCTCATAGTATTATTAACCTCGATAACCATAATTTCCACTCATTTCCAGTCTATTCTGAACACCTCACACCTCACAATATTATTTTTAGTCCTAAAATTTGCACCGAGGTCGCTGGATGGCTAAGCTAAGCGACACAAGTGGCCGACACAAACACCTGGCCCATCTAGGAGTGGCACTGCAGTGTCAGGCAGGATGGCACTTCAAAAAAATAGTCCCCAAACAGCACATGATGCAAAGAAAAAAAGAGGCGCACCAAGGTCGCTGTGTGACTAAGCTAAGCGACACAAGTGGCCGACACAAACACCTGGCCCATCTAGGAGTGGCACTGCAGTGTCAGGCAGGATGGCACTTCAAAAAAATTGTCCCCAAACAGCACATGATGCAAAGAAAAATGAAAGAAAAAAGAGGTGCAAGATGGAATTGTCCTTGGGCCCTCCCACCCACCCTTATGTTGTGTAAACAGGACATGCACACTTTAACGAACCCATCATTTCAGCGACAGGGTCCACCACACGACTGTGACTGAAATGACTGGTTGGTTTGGGCCCCCACCAAAAAAAGAAGCAATCAATCTCTCCTTGCACAAACTGGCTCTACAGAGGCAAGATGTCCACCTCATCATCATCCTCCGATTCCTCACCCCTTTCACTGTGTACATCCCCCTCCTCACAGATTATTAATTCGTCCCCACTGGAATCCAGCATCTCAGGTCCCTGTGTACTTTGTGGAGGCAATTGCTGCTGGTGAATGTCTCCACGGAGGAATTGATTATAATTCATTTTGATGAACATCATCTTCTCCACATTTTCTGGAACTAACCTCGTACGCCGATTGCTGACAAGGTGAGTGGCTGCACTACACACTCTTTCGGAGTACACACTGGAGGGAGGGCAACTTAGGTAGAATAAAGCCAGTTTGTGCAAGGACCTCCAAATTGCCTCTTTTTCCTGCCAGTATATGTACGGACTGTTTGACGTGCCTACTTGGATGCGGTCACTCATATAATCCTCCACCATTCTTTCAATGGTGAGAGAATCATATGAAGTGACAGTAGACGACATGTCAGTAATCGTTGTCAGGTCCTTCAGTCCGGACCAGATGTCAGCACTCGCTCCAGACTGCCCTGCATCACCGCCAGCGGGTGGGCTCGGAATTCTTAGCCTTTTCCTCGCACCCCCAGTTGCGGGAGAATGTGAAGGAGGAGATGTTGACGGGTCACGTTCCGCTTGACTTGACAATTTTCTCACCAGCAGGTCTTTGAACCTCTGCAGAATTGTGTCTGCCGGAAAGAGAGATACAATGTAGGTTTTATATCTAGGATCGAGCACGGTGGCCAAAATGTAGTGCTCTGATTTCAACAGATTGACCACCCGTGAATCCTGGTTAAGCGAATTAAGGGCTCCATCCACAAGTCCCACATGCCTAGCGGAATCGCTCTGTTTTAGCTCCTCCTTCAATGTCTCCAGCTTCTTCTGCAAAAGCCTGATGAGGGGAATGACCTGACTCAGGCTGGCAGTGTCTGAACTGACTTCACGTGTGACAAGTTCAAAGGGTTGCAGAACCTTGCACAACGTTGAAATCATTCTCCACTGCACTTGAGTCAGGTGCATTCCCCCTCCTTTGCCTATATCGTGGCCAGATGTATAGGCTTGAATGGCCTTTTGCTGCTCCTCCATCCTCTGAAGCATATAGAGGGTTGAATTCCACCTCGTTACCACCTCTTGCTTCAGATGATGGCAGGGCAGGTTCAGGATTGTTTGGTGGTGCTCCAGTCTTCTGTACGCGGTGGCTGAATGCCGACAGTGACCCGCAATTCTTCGGGCCACCGACAGCATCTCTTGCACGCCCCTGTCGTTTTTTAAATAATTCTGCACCACCAAATTCAATGTATGTGCAAAACATGGGACATGCTGGAATTTGCCCAGATGTAATGCACGCACAATATTGCTGGCGTTGTCCGATGTCACAAATCCCCAGGAGAGTCCAATTGGGGTAAGCCATTCTGTGATGATCTTCCTCAGTTTCCTCTTCTGGAAAGCGGTGATACAAAGCGTAGCCTGCCTAGGAACGAGTTGGCGTTTGCGAGATGCTGCTACTGGTGCCGCCGCTGCTGTTCTTGCTGCGGGAGGCAATTCATCTACCCAGTGGGCTGTCACAGTCATATAGTCCTGAGTCTGCCCTGCTCCACTTGTCCACATGTCCGTGGTTATGTGGACATTGGGTACAACTGCATTTTTTAGGACACTGGTGAGTCTTTTTCTGAGGTCTGTGAACATTTTTGGTATCGCCTGTCTAGAGAAATGGAACCTAGATGGTATTTGGTACCGGGGACACAGTACCTCAATCAAGTCTCTAGTTGCCTCTGAATTAATGGTGGATACCGGAACCACGTTTCTCACCGCCCAGGCTGCCAAGGCCTGAGTTATCTGCTTTGCAGCAGGATGACTGCTGTGATATTTCATCTTCCTCGCAAAGGACTGTTGGACAGTCAATTGCTTACTGGAAGTAGTACAAGTGGTCTTCCGACTTCCCCTTTGGGATGACGATCGACTCCCAGCAGCTACAACAGCAGCGCCAGCAGCAGTAGGCGTTACACTCAAGGATGCATCAGAGGAATCCCAGGCAGGAGAGGACTCGTCAGACTTGCCAGTGGCATGGCCTGCAGGACTATTGGCTTTCCTGGGTAAGGAGGAAATTGACACTGAGGGAGTTGGTGGTGTGGTTTGCAGGAGCTTGGTTACAAGAGGAAGGGATTTAGTGGTCAGTGGACTGCTTCCGCTGTCACCCAAAGTTTTTGAACTTGTCACTGACTTATGATGAATGCGCTGCAGGTGACGTATAAGGGAGGATATTCCGAGGTGGTTAACGTCCTTACCCCTACTTATTACAGCTTGACAGAGGCAACACACGGCTTGACACCTGTTGTCCGCATTTGTGTTGAAATAATTCCACACCGAAGAGCTGATTTTTTTTGCATTTTGACCAGGCATGTCAATGGCCATATTCGTCCCACGGACAACAGGTGTCTCCCCGGGTGCCTGACTTAAACAAACCACCTCACCATCAGAATCCTCCTTGTCAATTTCCTCCCCAGCGCCAGCAACACCCATATCCTCATCCTGGTGTACTTCAACAGTGACATCTTCAATCTGACTATCAGGAACTGGACTGCGGGTGCTCCTTCCAGCACTTGCAGGGGGCGTGCAAATGGTGGAAGGCGCAAGCTCTTCCCGTCCAGTGTTGGGAAGGTCAGGCATCGCAACCGACACAATTGGACTCTCCTTGGGTATTTGTGATTTCGAAGAACGCACAGTTCTTTGCTGTGCTTTTGCCAGCTAAAGTCTTTTCATTTTTCTAGCGAGAGGATGAGTGCTTCCATCCTCATGTGAATCTGAACCACTAGCCATGAACATAGGCCAGGGCCTCAGCCGTTCCTTGCCACTCCGTGTCGTAAATGGCATATTGGCAAGTTTACGCTTCTCCTCAGACGCTTTTAATTTTGATTTTTAGGTCATTTTACTGAACTTTTTTTTTTTTGGATTTTACATGCTCTCTACTATGACATTGGGCATCGGCCTTGGCAGACGACGTTGATGGCATTTCATCGTCTCAGCCATGACTAGTGGCAGCAGCTTCAGCACGAGGTGGAAGTGGATCTTGATCTTTCCCTATTTTAGCCTCCACATTTTTGTTCTCCATATTTTAATGTGTGGAATTATATGCCAGTATCAATAGCAATGGCCTACTACTATATATACTGCACACAACTAAAATGCACCACAGGTATAGAATGTAGATGGATAGTATACTTAATGACGACACAGAGGTAGGTACAGCAGTGGCCTTCTGTACCGTACTGCTATATATAGTATACTGGTGGTCACTGTGTCAGCAAACTGCAAAACTAAAATGCACCACAGGTATAGAATGTAGATGGGTAGTATACTTAATGACGACACAGAGGTAGGTACAGCAGTGGCCTTCCGTACCGTACTGCTATATATAGTATACTGGTGGTCACTGTGTCAGCAAGCTGCAAAACTAAAATGCACCACAGGTATAGAATGTAGATGGATAGTATACTTAATGACGACACAGAGGTAGGTACAGCAGTGGCCTTCCGTACCGTACTGCTATATATAGTATACTGGTGGTCACTGTGTCAGCAAAACTCTGCACTGTACTCCTCCTATATAATATTATACTGGTGGTCCCGACTCCCCAGTCCCCACAATAAAGCAGCACACTGAGCACAGATATGGAGTGTTTTTCAGGCAGACAACGTATACTGGTGGTCACTGTCAGCAAAACTCTGCACTGTACTCCTGCTATATAATACAGCTGCTCCCCAGTCCCCACAATTAAGCAGTGTGAGCACAGATATATATGCAGCACACTGAGCACAGATATGGAGCGTTTTTTTCAGGCAGAGAACGGATAACTGGTGGTCACTGATCAGCAAAACTCTGCACTGTACTACTCCTATATTATACAGCTGCTCCCCAGTCCTCCCCACAATGAATTAAGCAATAATGCACAATCAAATTCAACAATAATGGAGAGGACGCCAGCCACGTCCTCTCCCTAACATTTGCAATGCACGAGTGAAAATGGCGGCGACACTGCACTGCACTATATATTTTCTCTTTGTCTTTGTGTCCAACCACCGTTAACCATTGTGTGGAGGTGGTCACTAGTCTCTATGTCTATTACAGCAACGGTGGACCATTATCATCTGGAATACTTAGGGTGATTATCATCTTAGTATTATTTCTGATTTATGGTGGAATAATTTGTCCTTTGAGCGCCACATGTCTGTGTAACACTTTTTTTTTTATACCATTTGATCTCAGTGCTTTGGATGTGCACTTTTGTTATACTCATTTGGGCTGCATCTCTGGTCTTTATTGCTCACTGGAGTTCTCACTTTTTCTAATATTTTAAAATTGCCAATGCACACCATCAGTTACCCACAGAAAAAAAAACCCACACATTGGCCCTCACAGTAAAAAAGACAACACACATACATTGGCCTACACAGAAAAACCAATTACATTGCTCCCCACATAAATCCTATTGCTCCCCACATAAATCAATCACATTGCTCCCCACGTAAATCATGTTGCTCACACATAAATCAATCACATTTCTCCCCACATAAATCCTGTTGTTTCCCACATGAATTATTCCCATTATTCCCCAAATAAATCCTTATTCTCCCCACATAAATCCTATTGTTCCCTACAGGAGAAATAAAATAACAAATATTAGCTCCTACCGGTCAGCTGTCCTACTCCCTGTCTCTCAGTGGCGGGGGTTGTGCATAGTGGAGTGTGCGAATACTGAGCAGCGGGCGGTCGGGCAGGTGTGGATGTGGGTGGGCAAGGAAAGCTGTGTATGCAGGCAGGAACTGGAAGATGTGTAGGCAGGTGGGTGGACTTGCTGGTGAGATGCAGCATCCGTGACCTATGATATCACACCGCCGCGTTTTCAAGGCATAGGTCACAGTTGGAATATGACTGATCCTCTAAAAAAAGCCCGGGCCAACAGTTCACTCTGAAGGTGCAGGAAGCTGCTCTGGCTCCGCGGCACACCTTGCAACTGGTTGCGGCACACTGGTAGAAAAAGCCTGTTCTAGAGGTCATACTTGACCTCTAGTGTCTGACTGCCGAAAAGTGGTGCCGGGACCCGGGAGTGCGTAGTGCTAGTGGCTGTGAAATCCCTGGCAACGAGCATTATCCCCTAGCAATGTGCATGATACCCAGTGCATGAGACCCCTGGCAAGAAGCATTAACCCATGGAAACAAGCATGACACCCAGCGCATGAAACCCCTGGCAATGAGCATTACTCCCTATCAATGAGCATGACACCCAGTGCATGAAACCCTTGGCAACAAGCATTACTCCCTGGAAACAAGCATGACACCCAGAGCATGAATTCCCTGGCAACAAGCATTACCCCCTAAGCAATGAGCATGACACCCAGTGCATGAAACCCCTGGCAACAAGAATTACCCCTGGCAAAGAGCTTGATACCCAGCACATGAAACCCCTGGCAACGAGCAATACTCCCTGGCAACAATCATGACACCGAGCGCATGAAACCCCTGGCAACAAGCATTACCCCTTTCAATGAGCTTGATACCCAGCACATGAAACCCCTGGCAACAAGCATGACACCCTGAGCATGAAAACCCCTGGCACTGTGCATGGAACTAAGAGCATGAAACCCCTGGCAATGAGCAGGCAATTTAAAAGTATTAATAAGCCTTATGGGCCATCATGACTGCACGATATGAACGATCTCGTTCATTAATGAACGAGATACCGTTCATATCGTGCAGTGTGGAGGCTCCAGCGATGAACGATGCGCGGCCCTGCGCTCGTTCATCGCTGGTCCCCTGTCGGCTGTACATGCAGGCCAATATGGACGATCTCGTCCATATTTGCCTGCACTTCAATGCAGCCGGGTGACAGGGGGAGTGAAGAAACGTCACTCCCCCCGTCACTGCCCCCCCGCCGCCGGGTCGCCCGTCGGCCGTATCTGCCGTCGGGCAGCTCGGCAGCAGATCGGCCAGTGTGTAGGGCCTATTACTGTGGGGCATAATGCGTAATGGGCATTGTGGTGTGTGGCATAATGTATCACAGGCATTACAGTGTGTGGTATACTGTATCACGGGCATTGTGGTATGTGGTATGTGGTATAATGTCTCAGGGGCAGTGCGGTGTGTGGCATAATGTATCATGGACATTGCGGTGTGTGGCATAATGTGTAACGGGCATTGCACTGTGTGTCATAATGTGTCACAGGCATTACAGTGTGTGGTATACCCTATCATGGGCATTGCAGGATGTAGTATAATGTCTCAAGGGCATTGTGGTGTGTGGCATAATGTATCACAGGCATTATGGTGTGTGGCATAATGTATCTTAGGAATTACGGTGTGTGGCATAATGTGCCAGGGGCATTGCGGTGTGTGTCATAATATATCACAGGCATTACGGTGTGTGGCATAATGTGTCTTAGGCATTACGGTGTGTGGCATAATGTGTCAGGAGCATGGCGGTGTCTGGCATATTGTGTAATAGGCATTGCAGTGTGTGGCATTATGTGTAAGGGGCATTACTAGAAGGAGGAAATATTACAAACAATGTAAGGGGCATGAATCAGGTTTTTATTTCCTGTAGTGGCCTATGTCTCGTCGTGCAGGTTGCAAAACTGGGGTATAAGGTAGTCTTTTCATGCAATGCCATGCCCCTTGCAGTGAAGCTACACCCATTTTAGTGAAGTCACAGCCCTTTTTGAGGGGCACGTGCCAAAAATCTTCACTTTTCTAATGGCAATGGGGGGGGGGGGGGGAGGTGTCAGAGAATTTTTTGGCTTCAGACGTCAACCACCTGTTGCCTCAGAGGAACATCCACTGAAACTCCTCTCTGTGTCCACATCTGATCTGAGAATGCGGTTGCTGAATCACAACACATTCACAGTGCAACTCAGGTGCATGCACAGTACAAAGAACATTGGGGAACTGTGTAAGTATCGCCATGATGTCCACCACTGAATTAGGCCCACAGTTTCCCAATGCTCCCATGTCCTATGCACAATATTTATGATAATGAGAGTTTCTTTGCTATTTAAGCATGGTGTTGATTTTGTTACCTAAAATTTTTATTAATATTTACATTTTTAAATACTCCATTTTAGTGCAAGTTGTTTGTAACCTAATTATTCCTACTGGCTGTCCCAAACTTCATCTCTATTCTTAGCGACGTTGGGTCTGCTATTGAGTCGCACACAGTGGCGATGTCGGATGGAGTGGAGTAATGTTTTTGTATGCACATGCTTCTGAGTCACAACACAATTTTTTCCCACAGTGTCGCAGATCAAATCTGGATGCACTGAAGCAGAAACAAGGGGGGTCATTCCAAGTTGTTCGCTCATTGCCGATTTTCGCAACGGAGCGATTAAGGCAAAAATGCGCATGGTTCGCAGTGCGCGTGTGGTTAGTATTTTAACACAAAACTTGTTGTTTACTCACGTCCGAATGAAGAATTTTCATCGTTGAAGTGATCGTAGTGTGATTGACAGGAAGTGTGTGTTTCTGGGTGGAAACTGGCCGTTTTCTGGGAGTGTGCGGAAAAATGCAGGCGTGTCAGGGAAAAACGCGGGAGTGTCTGGAGAAACGGGGGAGTGGCTGGCCGAACGCTGGGCGTGTTTGTGACGTCAAACCAGGAACGAAACAGGCTGAGCTGATCGCAGTGTAGGAGTAAGTCTCGAGCTACTCAGAAACTGCTAAGAAATTTCTATTCGCAATTCTGCTCATCTTTCGTTCGCAATTCTGCTAAGCTAAGATACACTCCCAGAGGGTGGCGGTTTAGCGTGTGCAATGCTGCTAAAAGCAGCTAGCGAGCGAACAACTCGGAATCACCCCCAAGGTGCGGTCCTGGACCGTGACTGGAAGGTAACATGGTGGTGGCTAAAACAACGCACAGAGATGATACATCTTAATGGAGTGTCACAGGCGTGTTGTGGAAAAGTCACTGAAAGCGGTTGCGTACAGAGATGCATATAGGAGATGAGACGGCGTCTGTGTCTGACTCAGAATGAGGCCCATTGATTGCAGTAGTTGAAGACAAGCACACGTATAGGCAATTTCATAAATTTTCAGCATTTGCTCTGAGAAAAATGTGCATTGATCACTACTATAATCTTAAATGACTTCAACTGGGAGTTTGGTGGAACTGTATCATCATACGTGACCAGTGTTTCTCTTCTGGCTCTGTGTATGGGTCTGGATACTTTTAAAGTACACAAACAACAGTGGATCCACTTACCACCATATTGCATTTATTCAGAAAAATACACTTTAATATAAAAAAAAATTAAAGCAATTTTATTGACAGGTATGCAACATGAACAGAAAAAATTACACATTTGGGTTTGCAAGAAATAAAAGAAAAAGTATATTGATACCAATAGAAAACAATGAGAGTGGAATATGTAGGGCGCAGAATTACAAGGTGCAGAAATTAGGACACGCACAGTGCAAGAACAATTTCTCGAATATATCCAAATACATATAACAGCAAGTCAAATGTCATCACAATAAGAATATGAAAAAGAAAACTATAGATTGACATCAAAAGGGGGCACCCGTCTCAGGAGTTTAATATAATTTTTATATTAAAAATGTGAGGGTCCTTGCTGCCCTAAGCGCCAACCCCTCGGATTTAGTATTATTAATGTGTACATATCACAAAGTGTCCATAGAGCCGTACACTGAAAATATAGTAGTACACACAAGTAAAACAATATATTCAAAGAGACAGTACAGGGGACAAAAAACTACCAATGAGATCTCTATGCAGTTGACTGACAGGAGGCAACAATGGCGGTCAGTGACCCAGTTCCCTGGGAGAGCAGATATACAGGATCAGAGATGCTGAGTGATTGGGGCCACACTGGAAACTTGAAAAGTGCAGGGTAGAACAAGAAGGTGGAGGGCCCTACCATGACAGCTTTCAGAATAAGGGAATGGGGCTACAATGGGCGGTGAATTGGGTAGAGATAAGGAAGTAAGCTTTGATAAACAAGGCAAGAGAAGAAACACATATACAGTAAGAGAGGAGTGGTTGGATAGAGGAAGTCCAGAGAAGAGGAAGTTGCAATTGTCAATACAGCAGTGCATGACGGTTGCTTCCCTGTCACTGGGCAGGGCTACCAAGAAGGAGGGGAGGAGTGGGTACTAATTATCTGGGCCAGGGCATGTTGGAGGTGCCTGGCAGAGGCCTTGGTCTGCCATTGCAGCCCCTGCCTGCAAGAAGCAGCAGCCTCTCTCCCCAGCCCAGCACATGTGCTACAGTAACTTTTTTCTATTTTTTTCTAAGAGGACGTGGTTACATCTCCTGTAATTATGCCGCCACCCCCAAAAAGTACCCAGGTCCGGCGAAGCTCTCTATGGGTCAGCCACTGGATATACCACATAGCATATCACTTCTTAACTAGACATCATAGCCAAGCATCACACTTTCAACCCATACTAACATGGTGAGGCAGCATCTGGTACCTACACAGGTTATAAGTTGCCAGCTGTTGTCCTTCTTTTGGCAATCCTAGTGTGACTGTGTCAAAGTGGTAAGACTGAATGATTAATATTGCCTCATGTATTGAGGTTTAGCTGTTCCCTACAGCCTGGCACCCTATGTGACCACCTAGGTTTGAAAAACTTGTTTTAAGTAGGATCTGAGAGAACCTCAAGCACCCATGTCTATTTAAGTACACAGTTCTAATTTATTAAGTCAATATTTGTTAGATATTTAATACTGCACATTTTGCTGGTTTGTGCTCGCTGTGAATCTGTAAGGGGTTCAGGGTGTGCAGTTCAGACATGCCTGTGAGTCTAGGGGGCCCACACTGTTGACCCTGCACCCAAAGACTATACTTATCTGTCTGCTGTTGCTGCTAAAAAACAAAACACCGACTTTGCCACAGAACCAGAGTCAACTCAGTACAGACACAAGAGGGAGGGCCTACACAGAGACTGCCTAGGGGCCCCTCTTCTCTTAAAATGCCATGTTTGTCCTCTTTGTCAGGGGCGGTTTAAGAGAGGAGGGGGTCCATGTGCAGAATCTGTGCAGGCCCCCTCCTCTCTGTGGTGCAGAATACTTTGACATTCTGCCAGAGTCTACTGCGCATCCAGCAGGTCTCTGGAAACATGGCTTCTGCGCCTTGCTCCTGGTCAAATTTCTACTGCGCATGCACAAATCTTCAGGAAAATGGCCACTTCACCATTTGTCCAGTGATTTGTGCTGCTGCATGACGCTCCAGAGGAGGTAAGTATTAAACGTGAGTGCAGGGTGTATGGTAGGGGTATCCAATACAGATACACCAATGCTCTTTGTCTCTAGCCAATGACTAACAACATATCTAGAATATTAATTGTAAACACTATGGTAATATAAAACTTTAATTACAAGTAAATATGTTAATTATAAAAAGCTGAAGTTTGTGTTGAATATGACGCGAAAGAAAATGTACAATTTCTTTTGAAAATGACGGAGAACTCACGTAGTCAGGTAAATGTATAGTCTCCATAACTTTGTACTTGTCTTGCTGTGGGTATATTCTGAAGCCAAGAACTCTGTGCATGTTATAGATTTAACAGAAGACTAGTACAATACGCACACATCTCATAGTGAATGAGAGGACTAAGACATCTGTCTTCATGTGTTGTCTGTTTGACTTTTGCCATCATAAAAAACATACATGTATCAACATATTTGTAAACTCAACTTGTGGAAGGATCCAAGCAAACCTCTTTATTCTCCCTTCTGGCTCTATTTGCTCAATATCATGCATGGAAATGTAATGAGACCCAATAAATAAAACTCTTCATGGTTTGTGCTTTTTGCTGCATTTGCAAACAACCTTGTCAGTTTAGAGATACCCACTAAACGTGAAGGGTGTGAGTGTTTAAACAACACATTACACACCTTGTTGTGCTTTGTTGCTGGCTTGACCCATTGCAACCTACTGTAGTCAACTGTTTGTTGATCTTTGCAGATTTTCAAAAGCCTATATTCTTTTTCCTTTTGCACATCTGTGGGAAAAGCTCATTTATATAATAGTCATTCTTGAGTTTACTCGTTTTTCCTTCTATAGAATCCGGTTTAACTACAATGACATCAAACATTTTCTCACTTTATATGTGCCAAGTATAATGGTAATTGCTGAATGGTAATCTTGTGGAAATGATCTACAGTAAATGCAATATTCAATTGACAATGTGCTTAATGACATCATTTGTATGCTGAGATTCATTACGTATCTTGTATTCATTTTCATGTCTACAATAAGTTACCCCCAATGAGGATAGCAGAGGTCACTTGATGCAGGGCCGGATTAAGCCTTGGGGGGGCCCAGGGGACTTAAAACAGGGGGACATGGGAAGAGAGGGGTGTATATTGGATTGTGTATATTAAATTCAAACCAATAGTTTAGATTAGATTTAAAGAAATAGTTGAATATTGCCTGGGTACTCTTTATAGCTCTATCTAATTAAGAGACAACTATTTTTTAAAGTTTTTGTGTAGTCTAAGACAATTCAAATTACCTTAAAATACACAAAGAAAAAATATAATCTATAATTTATCTTGACACATGCTAGAATAGCTGTAGCCTCTTTACTACTTACACACTGGGACAGGACTCAGGAGGACTTTCTGTGTGTGTGTGTGTGTGTGTGTGTGTGTGTGTGTGTGTGTGTGTGTGTCTCTCTACACCTGAATGCTCTCAATAGATAACATGTTACAGCTGGGATACCTGTGTCACTTACAGCTCTGGTTCTGCTGCTCAAAGGGAGAGCTAGTGATGTCAGTGTGCTTTGGCTAGGGTGCCCCCTGACAGAGGGGCACCTGGGGTACAGTATCCCCTGTGGTACCCTCTTAATCTGGCTAAGATTTGGTGCATTCGGTTTGCAGTCTATGAAGGGAATTCATTCTGCGTGTTGGGTCACCAGACATCACTGCTGTACACTTTGGGTCGTAGGACGCAGCATCAGATAACTGACACACCATCGGGCAGTGGCATGCATGGTGCCGCGCAAGCTGGCCTTCACAGAGGCTGGGAAATCTCCATCCAATGGTGGAGATCCCTGGCCTCTTCCGACCGCCTAAACGGTGGCAACACACCCCCATTTTGGGAAATGGAGGCCGTTGCTGCCCCCTCCCCAGACGGCAGCAGACTGTCGATCACTGCTAGTCTGCTGCCATCCTGCATCCTGTGTCGAAGGACTAATTCGCACACATGCAGAAAGGGCCTGCGCTTGTGCAAAGTACTGATAATCTGTACTTTGTGCATCACGACGCAGCTCCATCCACATCTGAATAACCCCCTACATGGAAAAATTATTTGTTAAGTTCTAAAGTTCTCATTTCAGTGTTTACTCTTTGTGCCTTCTAAATATACATGAGGTCATTAACTGCATAAATTATGTTAAGAGATGCGTAAATTGTATAAACTGCCTGTTAATTATTTGCTTCTATTGTCATTACTTTAGTATTTGACTGTAAAACTTGATGAATAATGTACTACATATGTAATACTGTACTTTAATCTGCATAAAAAACACTCAGGGCCAGAGGCAGAATTACATGCATTTCATGGATAGAGCTTGTTATTTTGTGCACTGCACAAGAATACGCAACTACGACAGTTACGGGCAATTCAGAGTCCTACGCACCTCAGTTGCATCTTCCCTTGTGATTAAATGGGTGTAATTGTGTGGCAGCTTGAAAGTTGCAGGTAGGCTACTTATTCTGAGGGCTTGTCATGGGCATGAATTGAGGGCTAGTTAAGTATAAGCAGAGATCTATCTGATTTCAGACAGATCAGTACATTAGAATCTTTTATTTTTTAGGGTGCAATAGAGAAATAAAAAGCTATAATCTGATTGGTTGCTATGAGCAACACCACCACTTTTCATTTTTAGACACTTTAGTAAATCTACCCCTTTGTAGTTTTGTTCTTTTATATAGTTATGGATATTATGGCAAAGTCACTTCCAATATTGAATAAATATACACTAGGGAATCTTTTGACCTTGATAAAATGTTTACTGGTCATTTCAGCATTCACTCATTACCCTGAGGTATTACATAGAATAGCATAACCCCAATTTTAGGTAAGAATTCAGCTAGAAGTTACCAGGTTGATTGTTGCGTCATTATTCTCCAGCTCAGGGTATATTTTATTTCTTTTAAGCATACTTACTTTTATGTTCCAGGAAAAATAGTTATCAGAATTTATTTCAATGTGTCCTGTTAATTTGTATTGAAAAAAGTGAAATATTTTTCTGTGAAGTTATTTGCAAGTTGTTGAGGTTACTAGACAGATATGTTTGGGTACTTGGAACTATTGTATGTTGTAGCAGTTACTGAAGATTTGGCTTTATACAGTATGCTGATAAAAATATAATACTGTACTGGAGAATGCTCTAGTACTATGGGATACAACGTATGTGTGCTAAACTTTAATTTAATGTAAGTTGTATTAATTGTTCCTTTAATGTAGTTCTATACTATAACACAATGTGGGGGAAATGTACCAAGCCATGGAGAGTGATAAAGTGGAGAGAGAGAAAATACCAGCTCCCAACTGCCATGTTACAGGCTGTGTTTGAAAAATGAGTTAGGAGCTAATTGGTTGCTACTTTATCTCTCTCCACATCATCACATTCCATGGTTTAGTACATCTACCCCTATCTATATACCAATATTTATTAGAATTCTGTGTTGTTGTTGTTTTTTATATATAAGCTGGGGTCATGAAAAGAGAAGTAATTGTTTATGACCTGAGTGAGAATTGTTAGTTGGGTATCAATATTTTGTTACAATTTTGTGTATAGAATATAAGAAAAAATATAATTAAACTATGTTCTATTTCTCACTAAAGTTTTAAATGTAAATACATCTAGACATAGGATATGTTGTGTAAGGTAACCTAGACATCACTGCTTTTCTATCTCTGTTTATTTAGTCATAATTATCGCAAAGGATGGTAATCAGTTAAGTTTGCTGCAATCATGTATTATTACTATAGGACCCAAAATGTGATATACTGTATCTTTGTATCTAGAATAAATATTTTGATACTATTTATGTACCAGTTTTGAGAACAATTTTACTGTACATTTAGCTGTTTTCTTTAGCTGAACAAACAATTCATTAAATCATAACTGTGCTATAAAAACTAAATAGTGCTAGAATTTTTTTCCATGGCTGCGAAGGCTTTGCAACTGCTCTTACGTCTATCAGTATTCTCCAATAAAAGGAGTTAATAACTGAACATTTTAATTGCCCTCCCTAAATGGTTGGAGTCTCCATAGTTGAGCACACTATTATTGTACTAAACAGTGTCCTGATGCAGGAGAGATCCAACACAGTGGGCAGGATGGCATTTTTTGAGTTTTGACTGCATTTGTCATGTGTACAAAGCAGTGGCGTATCTATAATGGGTGCAGTGTGTTCAGTGCACATGGGCCCCTGGGTCCAGAGGGGGCCCACACTGCACCCATTTCTTCTATACTTACCTTCCTGGTGTCCATGCGTGGATCCCCTCCTCTCCCATCACTGTAGCCACAGCAGCAAAATGGTGTGGCGGCCATTTTTCCGGAGACCTGCGCATGCACTGTAGACTCTGGCACTGTGACAGAGTCTCTAGTGCTCAGACAGAGCGCTAACACCAGCACTGCTGCCAGCTACAGGACGGGAGAGGATGGGGCCCACACCCAAAGACTGCACACAGGTCTCCTCCTCTCTTATACACCCCTGGTGCAAAGCTTGTACTCAATAGCCAACACCATCTACAGATGGATTCAGTATTATTTACCAGGGCCCGGGATGCTGGCTGTCAATATACCGATAGCGGCATCACGGCCGCCAGTATGCCATCAGTGGGACAAGTGCAAACAGTCCCCTTGTGGGCTCGCTGCGCTTGCCACGCTGCAGGCTCGGTGACTAGCTGCACTCGCCACAGGGTCTGTTTCCACTCTATGGGTGTCATCAACAGCCACGATTGGAAATAGTCCTGTAGCGCCGGTATTCTGTCTGGTGGCATTGACGGATGGCAGGATTCCGGCGTTGGTATCCTGACCACCGGGATCCCGACAGCCAGAAAATTAAATGGATCCCCTATAGATGGCCTAAAAGATGCCTGTGGGTTTTTTTTTTTTTAACATAGTTCCTCAAGAAGGATCCAATAGGATTACTTCCAGAGGTCCCCACAGCTCATGCATGCACTGGCCAATGGCCGAACATGTGCAGAAAGATTCCCGGTTTGTAAACCCTGAAGTCCTCATATCACAAAGGACAGCTCTTATCAGAAGAACTGTCCTTTGTGATTTTAATCGCAACTGTTAAATGCAGGCCACAGTTATGTAATGCGGTAAGTGGCATCCAGTCCAGTGGCTGAATATTAAATACAAATGCTGTTTACAGGAAGATCATTTTCAAATCATTGCTAGCAAATGTTCTACTGAAAAAAAAAATGATATCCAATGTACAGAAGAACAGAGGAAGCTTTCTGCTTGCCAAGCTCTTTTTTTAATGATGTCATATTAAGTAAGGGGGATGTGAAAGTCCAGGTTAAATGAGTTGATTGGAAGGTTCTGCATGCAGAGTTGTGTCAAAACAGTTTTAGCATGTGCTCTATTTCCAGCATAAGGCAGCAAAAAAAAAAAATAAAAAAAAAAATAGTAATGATTTGTTATTTATGTAGCCATCATTTGGGATAAAATTAAAGAGGAAAAAGTTGTTGTCCATTGTTGTTCTATGTTCAAAATGATTATATGGTTACAAAAAAATGGACTATTGTTTTTAGTCTATAAGCAATTTGTAGCACGTATTAGAAATAGAGATGAGCGCCTGAAATTTTTCGGGTTTTGTGTTTTGGTTTTGGGTTCGGTTCCGCGGCCGTGTTTTGGGTTCGAACGCGTTTTGGCAAAACCTCACCGAATTATTTTTGTCGGATTCGGGTGTGTTTTGGATTCGGGTGTTTTTTTCCAAAAACACTAAAAAACAGCTTAAATCATAGAATTTGGGGGTCATTTTGATCCCAAAGTATTATTAACCTCAAAAACCATAATTTACACTCATTTTCAGTCTATTCTGAATACCTCACACCTCACAATATTATTTTTAGTCCTAAAATTTGCACCGAGGTCGCTGTGTGAGTAAGATAAGCGACCCTAGTGGCCGACACAAACACCGGGCCCATCTAGGAGTGGCACTGCAGTGTCACGCAGGATGTCCCTTCCAAAAAACCCTCCCCAAACAGCACATGACGCAAAGAAAAAAAGAGGCGCAATGAGGTAGCTGACTGTGTGAGTAAGATTAGCGACCCTAGTGGCCGACACAAACACCGGGCCCATCTAGGAGTGGCACTGCAGTATGTATGTATAAAGAAAGAAAAAAAAACCACGGTTAGGTGGTATATACAATTATGGACGGGCTGCCGAGTGCCGACACAGAGGTAGCCACAGCCGTGAACTACCGCACTGTACTGTGTCTGCTGCTAATATATAGACTGGTTGATAAAGAGATAGTATACTCGTAACTAGTATGTATGTATAAAGAAAGAAAAAAAAACCACGGTTAGGTCACTGGTATATACAATTATGGACGGGCTGCCGAGTGCCGACACAGAGGTAGCCACAGCCGTGAACTACCGCACTGTACACTGGTTGATAAAGAGATAGTAGTATACTCGTAACAACTAGTATGATGACGGTATAAAGAATGAAAAAAAAACCACGGTTAGATGGTATATAATACAATTATGGTTGGACGGACTGCCTGCCGAGTGCCGACACAGAGGTAGCCACAGCCGTGAACTACCGCACTGTACACTGGTTGATAAAGAGATAGTAGTATACTCGTAACAACTAGTATGACGACGGTATAAAGAATGAAAAAAAAACCACGGTTAGGTGGTATATAATACAATTATGGTTGGACGGACTGCCTGCCGAGTGCCGACACAGAGGTAGCCACAGCCGTGAACTACCGCACTGTACACTGGTTGATAAAGAGATAGTAGTATACTCGTAACAACTAGTATGACGACGGTATAAAGAACGAAAAAAAAACCACGGTTAGGTGGTATATATTATAATACAATTATGGATGGACGGACTGCCTGCCGAGTTCCGACACAGAGGTAGCCACAGCCGTGAACTACCGCACTGTACACTGGTTGATAAAGAGATAGTAGTATACTCGTAACAACTAGTATGACGACGGTATAAAGAACGAAAAAAAAACCACGGTTAGGTGGTATATATTATAATACAATTATGGATGGACGGACTGCCTGCCGAGTTCCGACACAGAGGTAGCCACAGCCGTGAACTACCGCACTGTACACTGGTTGATAAAGAGATAGTAGTATACTCGTAACAACTAGTATGACTGACTATGACGGTATAAAGAATGAAAAAAAAACCACGGTTAGGTGGTATATATTATAATAATACAATTATGGATGGACGGACTGCCTGCCGAGTTCCGACACAGAGGTAGCCACAGCCGTGAACTACCGCACTGTACACTGGTTGATAAAGAGATAGTAGTATACTCGTAACAACTAGTATGACTGACTATGACGGTATAAAGAATGAAAAAAAAACCACGGTTAGGTGGTATATATTATAATACAATTATGGATGGACGGACTGCCTGCCGACTGCCGACACAGAGGTAGCCACAGCCGTGAACTACCGCACTGTACACTGGTTGATAAAGAGATAGTAGTATACTCGTAACAACTAGTATGACACTATGACGGTATAAAGAATGAAAAAAAAACCACGGTTAGGTGGTATATATTATAATACAATTATGGATGGACGGACTGCCTGCCGACTGCCGACACAGAGGTAGCCACAGCCGTGAACTACCGCACTGTACACTGGTTGATAAAGAGATAGTAGTATACTCGTAACAACTAGTATGACTGACTATGACGGTATAAAGAATGAAAAAAAAACCACGGTTAGGTGGTATATATTATAATAATACAATTATGGATGGACGGACTGCCTGCCGAGTTCCGACACAGAGGTAGCCACAGCCGTGAACTACCGCACTGTACACTGGTTGATAAAGAGATAGTAGTATACTCGTAACAACTAGTATGACTATGACGACGGTATAAAGAAAGAAAAAAAATACCACGGTTAGGTGGTATATAATTATACAATTATGGATGGACGGACTGCCTGCCGAGTGCCGACTGCCGACACAGAGGTAGCCACAGCCGTGAACTACCGCACTGTACTGTGTCTGCTGCTAATATAGACTGGTTGATAAAGAGATAGTATACAACAATATACTACTATACTGGTGGTCAGGCACTGGTCACCACTAGTCACACTGGCAGTGGCACTCCTGCAGCAAAAGTGTGCACTGTTTAATTTTAAATTAATATAATATTATGTACTCCTGGCTCCTGCTATAACAACCTGCAGTGCTCCCCAGTCTCCCCCACAATTATTATAAGCTTTTATACATTGATGTGCAGCACACTGGGCTGAGCTGAGTGCACACAGACTGAGTCACACTGTGTGACTGCTGTGTATCGTTTTTTTCAGGCAGAGAACGGATATAGCAGAGAACGGATATATTAAATAAAAGTTAACTTAACAACAACTGCACTGGTCACTGTGGTAAACTCTGTCTGCACAATCTCTCTCTCTCTCTCTCTCTTCTAATCTATTCTAATGGAGAGGACGCCAGCCACGTCCTCTCCCTATCAATCTCAATGCACGTGTGAAAATGGCGGCGACGCGCGGCTCCTTATATAGAATCCGAGTCTCGCGAGAATCCGACAGCGTCATGATGACGTTCGGGCGCGCTCGGGTTAACCGAGCAAGGCGGGAAGATCCGAGTCGTTCGGACCCGTGAAAAAAAAAAGTGAAGTTCGTGCGGGTTCGGATTCAAAGAAACCGAACCCGCTCATCTCTAATTAGAAAAGGACATGGTAATGACGATTTATGTAGGGAATTAGTAATCAAATACACATTTGAGTCTTTAAAAGTAAGAAAGTTGCTCTGTATAGGAAAGCTCTGAAGTTATGACTGGTATATGTTAAAGATTGCCATATTAAATGAGTGCAATAAAAAGTACCTGCAGCATGCACCAATGGAAGTTATTTAATTATATATCTCAGCAGCAAAAATACCGGGAACACTCTTAGATAAGTGCAGGTGTAATGTGTCAAATTTCCTATTTACAATGTTATTAACTATTATTACCCTACTGATATGACAGATCAGGCATCACACAACTTGCTAAACATATCAAAATGAATGTTACCAGAGAGGTGGTTCCTTCATATAAATCTAATTCATTGCAGTTCTTTTCTCCAGTGTTAAAAAATTGAGCTGGAATAGTGTTTGGAGAAGGGCCAGGATCTGCTACAGACCATTTCTCTTAACACACACTGGTCTCTGTGAAAACTAGATTCTGTTTGTCATTTAGTTTCCTCTCCCAGCATTGTGTCATTATGATGGTAATGTTGATGGATTTCAAGCTTGCCTCATAGAGTAACGCACACGGTTTTCATAAGCACATTAATCTTGAAAGAAAAACTGTCAGCTAAACAAAATATCCCTGCAAATGATGATGTTAAGACACCATAGTTGCTTCATTTTATCAGTCAGTTAAAAAAAAAGGCTTCAAAATTCTGCATAATAGCAGTTTTCCTTCTTTTATTTTTTGACCATTTAGCAAATCTTATTTTTAAAGCCTGAAAGAAATCAGTTTGTTCAAAGCTACTTTTAAGGACATATGTTGAAAACGTAAATGCTATACCTTAAAATAATACACAAACACCAAATTAGTTAGATTTGTCCGAACGCTCCTTTGAACACTTCCTTGTTGGGCTTTGAGCCTCAAGCTTTTATGTGGTTACATTTATTCCATATAGACACCGATAGAGCCATTAAACCACTTTGCAGATGAAATATCTAATTTCTTACTTCTCCAGCTCTGAATATTATTTAAGCCAGATAGATAATAATATTTATGTGCATGCCCTTTTGTTTTATTGTATGAAAGAAAGATATTTGGTATGAATTAAACATCTGAGATTGTTTTGGGATTTTATTTTATTTTTTTGAAGTTGTGCCAGGTTCTAGGCAAGAACAAGCAAGTAGCTGAGCTTGTTTTAATTTAACGGTGTTAAAGTGTTCCACTGCAATTAGGTATCCCAGAGCTAAACAGAAACAGACCAGGCTATAGAGATGTAGTAGACCATAACCCATAAATTATTTGAAACTTTGAAAGTCTTACAAACTGTGTTTATGATGGCAATGGGGCATTTATTCATTATGAAGAGTTATTTTAGATGATACAGAAATAATCCTATCACAAGGAACGCCTACTACTGTTCCATTTTTGAAAGATTTAGTGTCAGGGAGATAATCTTGTATTTTTAACAGCAGATGAAGCCATGATGTTTTGATCTTTCCTACTTAACTGTTTTTTTTTTCAGTTACAGAAACCTCCTGATATTTCTTCACAACGCCAATAATCAGGGCCGGATTAACAATGGGGCGGATGGAGCTGCAGCTCCAAGCCCCCCATTGAAAATAGGCCCAGAGGATCCTCTGCAGTACAGGCAGCCAGTGCTGACAGGAAAAAACTATTTCCTGTCACCACATACAGTAGCTCACTCACCTCCTGATTCACCCCCACCCAAACTGGTTAGCTGTCCTGATCACCCAGATATAGCCTTTCCGTATCCGAGGCTCCGCCCCCGGGTCTGTCCGAAGCTCCGCCCCCATGCAGCCCGAGGCTCCGCCCCCATGCAACCCGAGGCCTTCCTCATCCAAAATAAATGCTTATGGTTACCATTCCTGCTGCAGTTTCCCAACTATAAAATGCCTCATGAGGAGGGGAAGGGTCTGTGCAGGAGGCTGCTGTCTTTCAGGAGAGCTGGGTCGGTGGATGTCAGAGCTGAGGGCATGCAAAACCATGTGAGTAGCAGCCCACACCAGGCCCTGAGGTCTCCTCTCTTCCTATGTAAGTGCATACCCTCAGTTTTGCGTTTTGTGTGTGTGTGTGTGTGTGTGTGTGTGTGTGTTTCAGTACTGTAAGTGGTGTCTGTGTCAGTAAGTTTTTGGTTTTGTGTGTGTGTGTGTCAGTAAGTAGTGTCTGTGTCAGTAAGTTTTGCGTTGTGTGTGTGTGTGTCAGTAAGTAGTGGCTGTCAGTAAGTGGTGTCTGTGTCTGTAAGTTTTACGTTGTGTGTCAGTAAGCAGTGTCTGTCAGTAAGTGGTGTCTGTCAGTAAGTTTTGTGTTGTGCTTGTGTGTGTCAGTAAGTAGTGTCTGTGTCAGTAAGTTTTGCGTTTTGTGTGTGTCAGTAAGTAGTGTCTGTCAGTAAGTGATGTCTGCGTCAGTAAGTTTTGCAATGTGTGTGTGTCGGTAAGTAGTGTCTGTGTCAGTAAGTATTGTGTTGTATGTGTGTGTGTGTCAGTAAGTGGGTTCTGGCAGTAAGTGTTGTCTGTGTCAGTAAGTATTGTGTTGTGTGTGTCAGTAAGTGGGTTCTGTGTCAGTAAGTTTATCTGTGTTGTGCATGTGTGTCAGTAAGTAATGTCTGTCAGTAAGTGGTGACTGTGGCAGTAAGTTTGTGTGTGTTGTGTCTGTCAGTAAGTTGTGTCTGAGGCAGTGTCAGTAAGGGGTAGCAGTCATTAAGTGATGTCTGTGTCAGTTTATCTGTGTTAGTAAGCAGTATATGTGTGTGTGTGTGTGTGTGTGTGTGTGTGTGTCTGTCTGTCAGTAAGTAGTATCTGTATCAGTAAGTTGTATCTGTGTCAGTAAGGGGTGTGTATTAGTATGTATGTATGTGCCAATAAGTGGTATCTGTCAGTAAGTATTTTCTGTGTCAGTAAGGTGTGTCAGTAAGTGTGTCTGTGTCAGTAAGGAGTGTCTCAGTAAGTGGTCTGTGTCAGTAGGTTGTATCTGTGTCAGTAAGGGGTGCCTGTCAGTAAGTTTGTATGTCCCAATAAGGGGCATCTGTGTCAGTAAGTGGTGCCTGTGTCAGTAAGGGCTGTCTGTGTTAGTAAGTGGTATCTGTCAGTAAATGTGTTTGTATCAGTAAGGAGTGTCTGTGTACAGTATGTAAATGTGTGTGTGTCAGTAAGTATATATCTGTGTGTTTGCGTCAGTAAGTGCAATCTGTGTTAGTAAGTGGTATCTGTCAGTGTGTCTGTCAGTAAGGGGTGTCTGTGTCAGCAAGTGTGTCAGTGTCAGTAAGAGGGGTCTTTGTCCGTAAGGGCTATCTGTGTCCATAAGAGGTGTCTGTATAGGTAAGTGGTGTCTGTCAGTAAGGGGTGTCCGGGTCCAGGGCTGCCATCAGGGGAGGGGGCTGCTGGGACAGGAGTACCTGGCCTGGATAGAGAGGGGGGCTACCTCTGGCTCCTATAGTAGGGGCTGACACTGCACTTAAACTCTGGCTGGCCCGCAAAGGGCTCATCTTTCAGCTCGGATGTGGCCCGGTAACCACCCTCTTGTGTGTTCCCAGCCAGCCTGGCAGCCCACCATGTGCAATCTGTGGATGCCTGAGATGTCCCTGGGCCAGTAGAGTGCTTTGCGGCCAGCATCAAATCACTGGTGAGGACCTTTGTATTAATGTTGCCGCTGAGAGGGGAGTGTGTGTGTGTGGTGGGGGGGAGGTCACTGAGAAACAGAGGGGAATGTCAGTAAGGGGTGTCTGTTATTAAATATATATGTGTCAATAAGTGGTGTCTGTGTCCGCAAGTGCCAGCTGTCAGTAAGTGGTCTGTGTCAGTAAGGTGCGTCAGTGTTTCTGTCAGTAATAGTGTTCCCTCTAGAAATTGTAGAGGGCAGGGCGCCGGCCTGCAGGGGCATATGTGTGCATGTGCGTCAGGAAAGGGGGCATGGCCATGCAAATTAGGGGGGGGGGTCAGCGAACGTCATTTAAGTGGGCGATGCGGCCCACAGACGTTACTACAGGGGGGCGTGGGTGGCCGGCGGCGTCACTGTTGGGGGCGTGCCCAACACCTACGGAGGTACTGCGCTTTCCCCAAGCTGTCTCCTGTAGCGTGAATGGATGCCATGCGCATTCACACGGCCTCTTTACACGCTGGGAGGGCAGGAAGTAGACGGCTGTTTTAGCAGGGCGCCACAGAAAGGGTGGATTTTGCCCTTAAAAAATCGGGCAGGGTGTGGCGCCCTGCTAAAACAGCCTAGCGTGAACACTAAGTAAGTGGAAAATTTAATTAAGGGGTGCCTGTGCCCATATGTGATATCTGTCAGTAAGTGGTGTCTATGTCAGAAATGTGTCTGTGTAGGTGTCAGTAAGTATCAGTAAGTGTGTCAGTAGGTGGTGTGTGTTAATAAGTGTGTCAGTAAGTGTCTGTGTCAGTAAGTGGGTCTGTATCTGTATTTATGTCAGTAAGGGGTGTCTGTTGGTAAGCGGTGTCTGTCTGCAAGTGTGCCTGTGTCAGTAAGTGGTATCTGCATCAATAAGTATCTGTATCAGTAACTGTGTGCCATGAGCCCTCAGCTGCTCTCTATTGCCCCCATCTTTTCTAATCTTTCCATACCTGCTCTGTTTTGCCCCATTGTTTCTCCCTTTTCCACCTAATTTGCATGTTGATACAGCTCTTTGTTTCATATGGCGGTCACTGTGATGCTCTCTGTATTATATGCTGGTCACTGAGATGATTTCTGTATCATATGGTGGTCACTGTGATGCTCTCTGTATTATATGCTGGTCACTGAGATGATTTTTGTATCATATGGTGGTCACTGATGCTCTGCATTATATGCTGGTCACAAACTTTTTCTTGTTATAGCGCCACTATTAAGTTTAAGGTAGGCACTAGCTAGGACCTCTATCGAGATAGCACAGGCTACACCCCCTATTTAGGCCACACCCACACCACACTGGTTACCCCCCACATCACTAGTCACACCACCACATCGCTTGTCACACCTTCTGCCTAGGCACACAATAGGCCCTTCCTAAATTTCAGCTCCAGGCCTATGTGGACCTTAATCTGGCACTGCCAATAATTCTATATGTAGAAAAGGACAGAGCAGGAACTGTAGTTACTACAGACTTTTACCTTTCTAACTGAATGCGGATACATGTAGTATTATTGTAGTTATTTCATAACTATTTTACAAATGGTATACATGTACTTCAAAACAATGCAAAGCAAAACAAGAAAAAAATAATCTATATATTAAAATTGCCTGCTGATAAAAATGATGTCATAAAATTGTAATGTATTGACAGTCCGAACAATGGCCTCTCCCACCAGCGTCAGAGATGCACAGGAGATAATGAGGAGGTAGAGATAGAGAGACAGTGGGGGAGTGAGAAGGAGAGGTGGGGAGAAAGTGTTTTATGGGAAAGAGAGCAAAGTAGATGGAAGAGAGTGAGGTGGAGAGAACGACAGAAAATGAAAGGGAGGCAGAGGAGTAATTGGAGAGAAAGAGTGGGGGTAGAAACAATGAGAATAAATAAATAAATGCCAGGCAACATTACAATTGGAATTACAGTTATGCTGGATACAGTGGTGAATTTCCCATTAGGCACGTGCCTAAGGGAGCACTTGTTGGGGGTGTGGCACTTGGATGCATGTTTCATTACCGTCAGCCCAAAATTATCAGTAACTACAAAATATTTCCACTCTAACATACTGTACACAATATTGAGTGAAGTGAGAACAGGTAGGACATAGGCAGGCTTCCCTATAAGCTGTCCTAATTGGTAAATATGTATATACAGTATAATTAAATATAAATGCAATGTCATAGCGCATGGCTTATTTTATTATTAGATTATATTAGAGATGAGCGGGTTTGGTTCCCTGAGAACCGAACCCCCCTGAAGTTCATGCTCCGAGCCCGGATCCGAATCTGACTTGGGACTTCATGCCAGACTCGGAAATCAGAACGAGGCAAAACTTCATCATTCCGCTGTCAGAATCTCGCTGGTTTTGGATTCCATATAAACAGCCGCGCGTCGCTACCATTTTCACTCCGGACTTTTAAAACTGCCATCCTGTCTGCCACTGCAGTGCCACTCCTAGATGGGCCAGGTGTTTGTACAGTCCATTGTGTCGCTTAGCCTAGTTATCCAGCGACCTCTGTGCAACCTTTTGGCCCAAAAACAATACTGTGAGGTGTGAGGTGTTGAGAATAGACTGGAAATTAGTGGAAATGAATGTTATTGAGGTTAATAATACCATAGGATAAAAATAGGATTTTAGCTGTTTTGATGTTTTTAAAAAAATCATCCAGATCCAAAACCAAAACCCGAAAGAGTGGTTTTGGCAAAACCATTCCAGATCCAAAACACGAGTGGGGATCCAGATCCAAAACCAAAACACAAAAAGTGCCCGCCGCACATCTCTAGATTATATTATACTAAACTACCAACCAATCACAAAATTGAGGGCTTATAATCAAGCTTTGAAATTGGATGGCGGGATGGCCCATATTGTTGTGCCTAGGGGCGCCTTAACCCTTAAATCTGCCCCTGACTGGTTACATACTTCAATGATATATCATTAATTCGAGCAACAAATGATATATCGCTAGTTCATCTTACAGATATCTTGGCATGTCTTGCTGTGTGTATGGCCGAATCGCTGATCGCCTCATATGCTGGCTGCAGAAACTGCCGACATTGATGTCACAGATGGACAGGCAAATTCAGTGCCGACCCAGCTGTTATGTCTAGCCAGACATGTTGCATGGCTAATTGGTAAGTGTGTATGCTTACCAGATGGTCCACTCTACTGGTGTATCCGGTGGTTGTGGGATCTGTCGGCATAATGTATACCCAGCTATAGTCAATAATAAAAACACGGGCTAGTGTACTGCTGTATGTGGTCTGAAAATGGGTCCTGCAGCTCAGGCATAACACCTTGTAAAAGGACTGACTTCTTTTAGGTTAAGTATCCTGGAAAGATAAGAGACCATTCACATTACCAACTGGGTATAAATCCTGTCTCTGACTTGCATTTTGAATACAAGTGCACAGTATGCCACTGTATGGTAAATAAAACCAATGATGTGCTTATACAATTGTGTGCTTGCATCTGAATATGATTGTGTAATGGTTTGTATTATGGATGCTGTAATTCCATTTCTGTACATTCGTAATGTGCAGTGGTGGAAGTCCTTTCATGTCTATGAGAATACGATGTGTGCTTACTTACTCACTTGGGATTTACACAAGCAGTTTAACCAGCAGTATGCTTTATTTTTATTCATTGAATTGATGGCCCATTCATTCACAGAAGTCATTCATGTCAATGGAGTAGTACATACAGACCCGTCATCAGGGGTCCCATGCTGTCCCATGCCTGCCCTCTCTAACAGGGAGGTTTTTTTACTTGAAGTTGTGGAAACGTGGAATAGTCTGCTGCGGCTGCGTCAACGATGGCTTCAACAGCAGGGAGTCGGGGGGGAATCCCCTGACATTAAGCAGAACCCCTGGCAATGAGAAGAACCCATTAAAACGTACAGGTACTGCATCTACTGGTGACAAGGGCATTATTGTGGGGGCATAATATGTTGTCAGGGCATTACTGTGTGGGGCATAGGAATTGTATTGTATTTTTTTAAATATATATTTATTTTTATTATTTTTTTTGGGTGGGGGATCTATTTTGTCAGTCCCGGACGCCACAATTTCTGATGGCAGCCACGGGTACGTATAAAATGTACATAGAAATGAATAGGCCACGTTATTTTGCAATTTATTTGTGCATAATGGTTTATGTTACCATCATGTTACACAGCTTTAATAGTACAGAGAATATATAATCATTCATATCATTCTCTGCCCAGTCTATCTCATACAGTAGTTCATTTTTTTCAAACACACTAGGGACCATTTTGTATCAGTAGCTAACTAACCAACCAACCAACCAACCAACCAACCAACCAACCAACCAGAGCATCCACAGGAAATTCACACAAGAAACAAGAGAACACTATAATAAGTCCATTCTGCTGAGTGGAACATGTTGAATTGCCTATTATGATTGATTTTATTTCAGTGGATTGAAAGACATTTTTCTCAAAGATTACCTTTTGTGTAAAAATATTTCACTTTTGAATGACAATTTAAGGACATTTTACTTTGGATTAAAAGTAGCACATCTGGGTTGGCTTTCCTGTTTGCATTACATATTAAATACATTACACTTTGGATTAAAAGAAGTCTTGCTATGTCTTTTTTTTTTTTGTATTACTAAATGAAGATCTTTCACTTTGGACATTCCACTAGATTGTGGCAGTATAAACGTTGAAACTGTTTTAGACTATATTTGTATAATATGCAATGATAGGGGTTCAAAAACATTATAGTGGGTTTTTATTTTATAACCACAGCCTGTGGGTGCTGGTAAAAGGCCCAGAGTTTTGTAGTGCAGTCCTAGTGGGTTTTGCTTTTGGCTAAAAACAGCTAAAAGGTGGGTCCAGTTCTCAGAGAAACAGATCCGCTCATCTCTATTTTAGCGTGACTGCAGCTAGTAAAGACACACTTCTGCAGTGCTAAAGAATCCTTTGGTGATTTGCACACAGACCACTTTAGATGGTGTCAGAAGTCTGGCTATGATGGCAAAAGTTCTCCGATACATAGATCCGCTGGTTTTCCACAAGGCCATTGCATGGCTTAAGTTCAAGAAGGATTGGCACATATACTGCTGTTTGTGCCATCTCTTAGGGATACCTCCATGTCACCTGACTAAGGGGGATATGTACTGAGCAGCGATAAATGTGGAGAAGTGAGTCAGTGGAGAAGTTGCCCATGGCAACCAATGAGCTGCTCTGTATAATTTGAAAGTATGCAAATTATAAATGTTATGTCAATGCTATTTGGTTGCCATAGGCAACTTCTTCACTGGCTCCCTTCTCCTAGTTTAACACTGCTTAGTACATTTCCCCCTGAGGGTGTTAGAATGACATCAACTCGACTAGGATGCACTAGGAGACTGTGCTGATTAATGTGAGACTTGTATAGCTGTATGAGTCTCTGAATCTATATACGAAGTGCTACAATTTAGTGACCGTGGCTTTTGCCATGTCAAGTTTCTTTATGCTTCATATACAGACTCAGTTGCACACAGATATGCAAATATTGCATATCAAATGAATCAGTAGAGTCTCCAGGTGCATCCTAGATGCATCGCGTCAGGCATCTCCTGCTGTGTGGAGTATTGACATTAGATGTACTGTATGATGACACATCTGTACTTGTTAATTGTTCTTTACATACAGAAAAAGCAGGATGTAGATGTGTGCTCTAAATCAGGGGTGTCAAACTCGCGGCCTGCAAACTGCATGCGGCCCCTACCGCATCCTTTTACGGTCCATGGGCAGGGGTCAGGCAGGGGTCCTTTTGCGGCCCGACCGCCTTGTTTGCAGTGAGGGCAGGAGAGAGCAGCACGTGCCTCACCTGCTCCTCAGTCAGGTCACCAGTGGCAGCGCGGGTACCTTAAATAAGGCACTGGCTCGTGAGCCAATCAGAGCTCATGCGCCGGCAGCCAATCAGAAGCTGCCAGTCCGCAAGCTCTGATTGGCTCATGAACTGGCGCCTGATTTAAGATATCCGCGCCGCTGCCAGAGACCGGACTGAAGAGCAGGAGAGGTGCGCGCTGTGCTCTCCTGCCCTCACACACAGCCAGTCAGCAGATCCCAGGCAGCAGCAGGGTGAGCACATTGGGGGCATATGTTATCTGGCACTGTGTGGGCATAGGTTATCTGGCAATGTGGGGGCATATGTTATCTGGCACTGTGGGGGCATATGTTATCGCACTGTGGGGGCATATGTATATCTGGCACTGTGGGGGCATATGTGTATCTGGCACTGTGGGGCTATATGTATATCTGGCACAGTGTGGGCCTATGTGTATTTGGCACAGTGTGAGCATATGTGAATCTGGCACTGTGGGGGCATATGTGTATCTGGCACTGTGGGGGCATATGTATATCTGGCACTGTGGGGGCATATGTATATCTGGCACTGTGGGGGCATATGTATATCTGGCACTGTGGGAGAATATGTGTATATGCCACTTTTAGGCACATACTGTATGTGTATCTGGCACTATTGGGGGCATATGTGTATCTGGCACTGCACTACTGGTGTCATATGTGTATCTGGCACTATTGGTGGCATATGTGTATCTGGCACTGCACTACTGAGGGCATATTTGTATCTGGCCCCCATGTGTGTTTCTGGCCCCCATATGTGTATCACATGTGTAGGTACACATGTGGCCCACCACATGTGTACTGCATGTGTATCTGGCACTATTGGGGGTGTATGTGTATCTGGCACTGTCGGAGAATATGTGTATATGCCACTTTTAGGCACATACTGTATGTGTATCTGGCACTATTGGGGGCATATGTGTATCTGGCACTGCACTACTGGTGGCATATGTGCATCTGGCACTATTGGTGGCATATGTGTATCTGGCACTGCACTACTGAGGGCATATTTGTATCTGGCCCCCATGTGTGTATCTGGCCCCCATATGTGTATCACATGTGTAGGTACACATGTGGCCCACTACATGTGTACTGTATCTGTATCTGACACTATTGGGGGCATATGTGTATCTGGCACTGCACTACTGGTGGCATATGTGTATCTGGCACTGTGGGGGCATATGTGTATCTGGTACTGTGGGGGCATATGTATATCTGGCACTGTGGGGGCATATGTATATCTGGCACTGTGGGAGAATATGTGTATATGCCACTTTTAGGCACATACTGTATGTGTATCTGGCACTATTGGGGGCGTATGTGTATCTGGCACTGCACTACTGGTGGCATATGTGTATCTGGCACTATTGGTGGCATTTGTGTATCTGGCACTGCACTACTGAGGGCATATTTGCATCTGGCCCCCATATGTATAAACGTTTACCTGTAAATCCAAAATTCCAATATATTCACCTATTATCCAGTGATGATCGGTCCTCTTCTTTCCTGAAGAAATATTCGGCCTTGTTTAAATAAAAAAATGAAAGTCAGATCAAAGCCACTAAAGGGATTCCATGTTTACATACACATGAAACCCCTTTCCCCAAATGCCGGGACCCCATGTGACTCCTGTCACTGGAGATCCAGCAGGCAATCAGGGAGCGCACATCATGGCGCTCTCCTGCTTGGCTGTGCGGTACTAGCCTGTCAATCAGGCAGAGCACAGCGGCTAGAATGGAGCATAGCGCAGCTCCATTCTAGCTTATGATGGGAACTTTGAGGTCTGTGGCTAACTGCGGGGTTAATTGGGGTAACTTTTGTGGGTGATCCCAATTAACTTTGCGGTTAGCCGCAGACCGCAAAGTTCCCATCATAGGCTAGAATGGAGGAGCACGATCCTCCATTCTAGCTGCTGCGCTACTCCTGATTGACAGGCTAGTAGCACACAGCCAAGCAGGAGAGCGCCATGATGTGCACTCCCTGATTGGCTGCTGGGATCTCCAGTGACAGGAGTCACGGGGGATCCTAGCATTTGGGGAAAGACGTTTCATGTGTAAACATGGAACCCCTTTAGTGGCTTGGATCTGACTTTCGTTTGTTTTTTTTATCTACTCTTTGGATTACTACAGGACCGAAGAGGACCGAGCTTCACCAGATGGTCCGTAAGTATAATTTTATTCCTTACAGGTACCCCGTGGATTCTACTGGACAAGTGGATGTGATTCTCGGCGTGGAATGTAGGTAAGTATGTATGAGTGTGTAAGTGTGTTTGAATTAAGTTATACTTTCAAGGTGTGTGCGTGTTTTGTTTTATTTGGGTATTTTTCTTGTGGTAGAACTACAGGTAACAGCGGGCCTGTTATATCCCCGCATGCTGGTACTTGTGGTTCTCCAAGTACCAGCTTGCAGGGTAGGCTTGCTGGGACTTGTAGTTCTAAGACAAAAAATAATATTATTATTATTATCCTTTATTTATATGGTGCCACAAGGGTTCCGCAGCGCCCGATTACAGAGTACATAAACAAATAATCAAACAGGAAAACAGCAACTTACAGTTGATGACAATATAGGACAAGTACAGGGTAAATAAACATAGTTACATCAGCAGATGACACTGGAAAAAGTATCAGGTGGCAGAAGACTGCTGGATTTGGTGTAGTTGAAGATTATTAAAGTAAGAAAAAGGATAAGCACATGAGGGAAGAGGGCCCTGCTCATGAGAGCTTACATTCTAAAGGGGAGGGGTAGACAGACAGGGGTGACACAGATGGGGTACATAAAAAGCATGGAACAGAGGGTTAGGATGAGATTTGGCTGGGTTTGGTGAAGAAGTGGGTCTTGAGAGCCCGTTTGAAGTTTTGTAGAGAAGTGGAGAGTCTGGGGGGGAGAGGTAGGCAATTCCAGAGAAGTGGTGCAGCACGGGAAAAATCTTGGAGGTAGGAGTGGGAGGAAGTAATCCGTAGGCAGGAGAGTCGGCGTGCATTAGCAGAGTGAAGAGAACGGGTGGGAGTGTAAAGGGAGATAAGGTCAGAGATGTATATGGGAGAGGAGTAGGTGAGGGCTTTGTAAAGCAAGTGTGAGAAGCTTGAAATGGATTCTGAAAGGGAATGGGAGCCAGTGAAGGTCTTGTAAGAGAGGAAAGGTGGACGTAGTGCTTTTGGTGAGGAAAATGAGCTGGGCAGCAGCATTGAGGATAGACTGGAGTGGAGAGAGTTATTTGTCAGGAATGCCAGTCAGGAGGAGATTACAGTAGTCCAGTCTGGAGATGACCAGTGAGTGGATAAGAGTCTTAGTAGCATCCTGGGTCAGAAAGGGTCTGATCCTGGAAATATTTTTTAGATGAAAACAGCAGGTTTGTGAGAGGTGCTGAATGTGTAGTTTGAAGGAGAGGGAGGAGTCGAGGTTTACTCCAAGACAGCAAACTTGGGGGCTAGAGGAGATAGTAGTGCCATCAATAGATAATGAGATTGTAGGAAGTGAGGTTATGCGGGAGGGAGGGAAGATGATCAGCTCGGTCTTAGACATGTTAAGTTTAAGAAAGCACTGGGACATCCAGGAAGAGATAGCAGAGAGACAGTTGGAGATATGAGTGAGGAGAGCAGGGGAGAGGTCTGGGGAGGAAAGATAGATTTGAGTATCATTAGCATAGAGATGATATTGGAAACCAAAAGAACTAATGAGCTTACCTAGTGAGGACGTATATAGAGAGAAGAGAAGAGGACCAAGGACAGAACCTTGGGTACACCTACAGTTAGTGGAAGTGAGGGGGAGGTGGAGTCATGAGAGGAGACAGAGAATGAATGGTCAGAGAGGTAGGAAGACAGCCAAGAGATGGCAGTATCACGCAGACCAATGGAGTGAAGGATTTGCAGTAGGAGAGGATGGTCCACAGTTTCAAAAGCAGCAGAGAGATCAAGAAGAATAAGTAGAGAGTAGTGTCCCTTAGATTTAGCAGCATGAAGGTCATTGCATACTTTTGTAAGGGCAGTTTCAGTGGAGTGGAGTGGAGAGGATGGAAGCCAGACTGGAATGGGTCAAGCAGTGAGTGTGAAGAAAGAAAGGAAGTAAGGCGGTTGTAGACAATACGCTCAAGGAGTTTGGAGGCAAAAGGGAGGAGAGAGATGGGGCGGTAGTTGGAGAGTGTTTGGATCAAGGGTAGGTTTTTTAAGAATAGGAGAGATGATTGCATGCTTGAAGGCAGAGGTGACAGTGCCTGATGAGAGGGAGAGATTGAGAAGGTGGGAAAGATGGGAACAGGCAGAAGGAGAGAGGTAGCGGAGGAGACGGGAGGGGATAGGGTCAAGTGGGGATGTGGTGAGGGGACAGGAACGAATGAGGGCCATGACTTCCTCTCCAGATGCATGGGAGAAAGATGTCAGAGTTGGTGGGAGGGATGGGGAGGGGTGGTAGGGGATGGGAGGAGGCTGGTTACTGATGGTCTGGTGTGATGTGATATTCTGATGTATGGAGTCAATTTTGGATGTGAAGTGGCAAAGTCAAGAGCAGAGAGTGAGGAAGGGAGACGAGATGGAGGTGGGCAGAGGAGTGAGTTGAGAGTGGCAAAAGGCGCCGGGGGTTGGAAGACTGGGAGGAGATGAGGTTCTTGAAGTATGACTGTTTAGCAAGAGAAAGGGCAGCACTGAAGGATGAGAGCATAAGTTTGAAATGGAGAAAGTCTGCATTAGAGCGTGATTTCCTCCAGTGTTGCTCAGCAGTATGTGAGCATTTTTGCAGATATCTGGTGCATTTGGTGTGCCAGTGTTAAGGTGTTAATTTGCAAGGGTGAATAGTGGTTGGTGAAGCAACAGAGTCAAGAGCAGAAGTAAGGGATGCATTGTATATGGAAGTGGCTTGTTCAGGGAATGAGAGAGAGAATAGGAGAGAGAAGTTAGTCAAACAGGGAGGAAAGGAATGTGGTGTCAATAGCCTCAATGTTACGCTTAGTGATGGTAGCCATAGGAGGTAGAGATGGGGAAGTCGAGAGAGATAGGTTAAAGGAAAGCAAGTGGTGGTCAGAGATGGGAAATGGGGAGTTGGAAAAATCAGAAATATCACAGCGGTGAGTGAAGACCAGATCCAGTGAGCTCCATTCACATGGGAGGGTGAGGAGGTCCACTGAGAGAGACCAAGTGAAGAGGTGAGGTTAAGGAGTTTAGAGGCAGGTGATTGTGTGGGGATGTCAATAGGGATGTTGAAATCGCCTAGGATAATGGAGGGAATGTCAGAAGAGAGGAAGTGAGGAAGCCAGGAAGCAAAGTTGTCGATGAATTTGGAAGCAATGCCAGGGGGGCGGTAAATGACAGCTACTCTAAGATGGACTGGTTGGAAGAGGCATATAGTATGGACATCAAATCTAGAGAATGTAAGGGATGATTCTGGTGGTATGAGTTGGTAGGAGTAACTAGAAGGTAAAAGGACCCCAACACCACCCCCATGGCGACCCCCAGGGCGGGGTGTGTGTGTGAATGCAAGGCCCCCAGCAGAGAGAGCAGCAGGAGAAGTAGTGTCAGAGGGCGTAATCCAAGTTTTAGTAATGGCTAGTAGGTGTAGGGAGTTGGAAATTAAAAGGTCATGAGTGGGGACCAGTTTGTTACAAACAGATTTGGCATTCCAGAGGGCACAGGATAGGGGGTATGAGTTTGTGGGAGACATGAGATTATCAGGGTTGATGTAGCGAATCTAGCGATGAGGTGAGATTAACTTTGAGGGCAGGGATGATGAGAGAGTAGTGACGGTGCGGGTGCCTGAGCTAGGTGGGGAAACTGCAGGAGGTGGGCGGGGGGGAGGGGGTGAGTTCAGTGTGATGTGGATGGCGGTGTGGGGAGGTGACAGGAAAGGGAGGGAGCAGGGCTGAGTTGTGGGGTAGCGGGACCATGGGGCAGAGGTGAGTGAAAGTGGGGTAACAGGAAAGGAGGGTAAAGAATACAGAGAGATGGAAGGGAGACAGAGGAGGGGAGAGAGGAGGAGGTGTAGGAGACTAGGGGGGAAGGATAAAAGATACATTATTAGGTAGACACTGAGTGATGTGGGGAGTATAAGAAAGCCTTGACATAGTGTTAAGTAGGTAAATAGGTTGATGGAAACTGGAAGCAGGAGTGGAGGCTGTAAGGGAATCAGAGCAGAAGAATTGCAGAAATGCAGGTGAGAAAAGCAGTGTAGGCTCAATGGGTGTAGATTTAGTATGAAATGAATCAAAAGCATAGATAAAGTGGGTGCAGAAATATTTTTGGACTGTAAGAAATGAGAGGATTGTGAGAGGGTTAAGAAGCAATGGTAATTCTGTAAGATTTTCTAAGTGTTTGTAGGTAAAATTGCATTGGTACAGCTGTGCATAATTTTTTACAATAATACAGATATAAACATTTGTTGGTGAAATGGATGGTTTTTGAAATGTCCAAGTAAGGTAGTTCCGTGCTATTTAATCAGATGCAACAATCAGGAGGTGAGTGATCTGAAGAGAAAGTGACTAACATTTGTTATTAGTTCTTAGGTTTTATGTGTTTTGTTACATTGCTGTGCTTCTGTTTTCCTTCTTTTTCACTTCGATTTAACACTGATGGAACACTGCTATGTGTCAGTTTTATCACCCTTTGATAAAAATGCACACTTCGATAATAAATGCACAGCAAACCGGCTTTGCAGAGCCTACTGGATAGAACTTAAGTAGAGGAATACTACAAGTGAAACCAATAATTGAAATATGTAACCACACCCCACCCCCTCAAATGCCAGGCAGTAAATTACCTTACAAAAATAAACAGGCATACCACATAGATAACAACTGGGTCTATATCAGTTAAACTAAAGAAAGTACATCAGAATGAGATACTATGCAATAATGTTTCAATTTGCATTACCTAGCAAAATCAGCCTGGCCTATAGAAGTATAATGCAGCAGAATATATTGGTGGTTGTAATCAGTCAAGTAACCTAGCAAAATCAGCCTGGCCTTTAGAAGTACAGTATAATGCAGCAGAATATGTTGGCGGTTGTAATCAATCAAGTTAAGTAACAAAATCAGCCTGGCCTATAGAAGCACAGTATAATGCAGCATAATATGTTGGTGGTTGTAATCAATCAAGTTACCTAGCAAAATCAGCCTGGCCTATAGAAGTACAGTATAATGCAGCAGAATATGTTGGTGGTTGTAATCAATCAAGTTACCTAGCAAAAACAGCCTGGTCTATAGAAGTACAGTATAATGCAGCAGAATATGTTCTTTATTTTACACAAACAAAGGCTATCAGCCCCCCATCCACTGCCCAGGGATGGGAGGGACAGCCTCTAGCTTCACCCTTGGTCCTTGTGTGCCTGGAGGGGGGGCCCCTTGATTTAAGGGGCCCTACTCCCCCAGGGTACCCCAGCCAGGGGTGACTAGTTGGGGAGGTAATGCCACGGCCGCAGGGACCAGTATAAAAGTGTCCCCCGACTGTGGCATAATCTCTCTGGCTAGTGGAGCCCGGTGCTGGTTTTAAAAATACAGGGGACCCCTACATCTTTTGTCCCCCATATTTTTGGAACCAGGACCGGACACAGAGTCCGGTGCTAGTTGGCTAAATACGGTGAACCCCTGTCCAATTTCCCCCTGGTATTTAAACAACCAGGGCCAGCTCAAATAGCCCAAGGCTGGTTATGCTTAGGAGGGTGGACCCCACACATTTTTTTTAACACTTTTAACTCTTTTAATACTATGCACAAAGAAGCTCTGCATGGATCTCACTGATCCAGCCGGGCTTCATTGTGTTATGTCCGGCATAACACAATGATGGGGGATGGGGGTAGGGGGAGGTGGTAGGAAGGGGGATGGGGGTAGGGGGAGGCTGTGTAAAATACAGTGTTTTACGATATGAGCGTCTGAGTCCCCTAACAGCATAAAGGGGAGGGGGAATGGGGAGGTGGGGATTAACCAGCAGAGGTCAGAGACGCTGTCGAAAATATTAATTGTCTTTCAGGACCCAAAAAAAGAAACCAATAAATCAATAAATAAAAGTAGACTCAAATGAACGTGTTAAAGCAATGGTCCATTGACGTTCGGTTTATGTGAGCTATTAAATTAAATTCTATTAAAATGGGCTTAAAGCTTAATATCTCTGGTTCTGAGGGTCCAATCAGCTCAGAATTAGGTTGATATGGAAGGGGAGACACTTAGCTATCGAAGGATAGCAACCCCGAGTTTCTGTGATCCCCACAAGGCTCATGGCAAGCATCGGAACCCATGGTGGGTCTGAATTAATGGGCCCATTATAGTCTATGGGAAAATGGGTCCATTTTGCATACTGATATCTTTAGTTCTGGGTGTTCCAGAGACTCGGGACTGGTATCATACAAAAGAGGAGATTCTTGGCTTTCTGGGTAGCCCAACCACTTGTTTATGTGACACTGCAAAGGGAAACAGCAAGCAACTGTGTGTCGGGTCCCCTCCAGTTGTCCGCCCAGCTTGCATGGGATGCGGGGTTTCTGGCTAGACAGAAAATACTGTATAGAAATGCTAAGCACAGTAATTTAGCATCCAGGAACTTAGGGAGGAGCTTTTATCTGTCTCCATTATACTTAGAAATATTACACTTGCAGCTGTATTTTACAAGCTGTTCGTGCTATTTAGTACTCTAACAGAACATACTGTACAGAGATACTAAGGATGGTGATTTGGGATCCAGGAACTTAGGGAAGAGCTTTTATCTCTCTCCATTATACTTAGAAATATTACACTTGTCGCTGTACGTTACAAGCTGTTCGTGCTAGTTAATACTTTAATAGAACATACCATACAGAGATATTAAGGATGGTGATTTGGCATCCAGGAACTTAGGGAGGAGCTTTTATCTCTCTCCATTATACTTAGAAATATTACACTTGCCGCTGTACGTTACAAGGTGTGCATGCTATTTAGTACTCTAATAGAATATACTGTACAGAGATACTAAGGACAGTGATTTGGCATCCAAGAACTTAGGGAGGAGCTTTTATCTCTCTCCATTATACTTAGAAATATTAAATTTGCCGCTGTATGTTACAAGCTGTTCGTGCTATTTAGTACTCTAATAGAACATACTGTACAGAGATACTAAGGACGGTGATTTGGCATCCAGGAACGTATCAAGCTGTTCATGCTATTTAGTACTCAAATAGAACATACCATACAGAGATACTAAGGACGGTGATTTGGCATCCAGGAACTTAGGGATGAGCTTTTATCTTTCTCCATTATACTTAGAAATATTACACTTGCGCTGTACATTACAAGCTGTTTGTGCTATTTAGTACTCTAATAGAACATATTGTACAGAGATACTAAGGGCGGTGATTTGGCATCCAGGAACTTAGGGAGGAGCTTTTATCTCTCTCCATTATACTTAGAAATATTACACTTGCCACTGTACGTTAGAAGCTGTTCGTGCTATTTAGTACTCTAATAGAACATACTGTACAGAGATACTAAGGACGGTGATTTGGCATCCAGGACTGTTACAAGCTGTTCGTGCTATTTAGTACTCAAATAGAACATACTGTACAGAGATACTAAGGACAGTGATTTGGCATCCAGGAACTTGGGGAGGAGCTTTTATCCCTCTCCATTATACTTGGAAATACTACACTTGCCGCTGCACGTTACAAGCTGTTCGTGCTATTTAGTACTCTAATAGAACATACTGTACAGACAGAGATACTAGTAATCCAAAGGGTAGATAAAACCCCCCCAAAATCACGCTCCATGCCACTAAAGGGGTTCCATGTTTACACATGGAATCCCTTTCCCCGAAAGCCGGGAGTGACGCCAATTGGGGTCAAAAGAGTGACCCCAATTAACCCCACAGTTAGCCACAGACCGCAAAGGTCCATTCTAGCCGCTGCACTCTGCCTGATTGACAGGCTAGTAGTGCACAGCCAAGCAGGAGAGCACCATGATGTGCGCTCCCTGATTGTCTGCTGGGATCTCCAGTGACAGGAGTCACGGGGGGGGGGGGGGGGGGTCCCGGCATTCGGGGAAATACAAATTCTTAGTAAATGACTGAGTTGTATAAAGTACAACACAGATTCTCTAACGCCGACGATCCACAGTACTGTGTTGCTCAAAAAGTTAGTTGCGTCAGAATACACTAAGTTATATTTACTGGTACTGTATGTCTACGGGTGCTCATTACCACTGTGTATTTTATATAGCGGAATGAGTCGCTCCTGCAGATTTACTCTGATTTATGTGAAACCTGTGTGCACCCTTCCACTGAATGTATTACAAAGAAAAAAAATCAATAAAGTGAATGTCAGGGGGAAAAAAAAATATAGATTAGCACTTTGGGAATCGAACCCGGGACTCTCAACGTGGGAGGCAGGAGCCTTCACCGCTTGCTCACCGACATCACTGCATGGAAGTTACACAAGTTCATGTGTAAAAGTAATGCAAGCAGTGATTCCTTCGCATTTGTGTTTGTTTATGCTGTTAGGGGACTTGGACGCTCATAATCAAAACACGGTATTTAGTGCTCTGTACATACTTTAAAGTCAATGAGCTACATTATTCCTTTCACACATTAGTTGAGTCTGCATACACAAGTGTTTTAACACGTTCATTTGCGTCTGAATAAACTTTTTTTTTTACTCTCTCCGTCTGACCATTGGTCAGCATCTGTGTGTACACTATGCAGTACAGGACTGTATATTAACATTACAGTTGTCACTGACCATTTGCCAGAGCATGTACTGTAGATCAATCTGCTGCTATTCAAACTAAAGTACTGGGTTAGTGGAGCATTAGCCATCCAGTGGTGTAGATATGTATTGCATGCTCGTGCCTCAACGCGCCTGTCCGTGATTAAACTCAGCAACCTAAGCTATCGCCTAGGCATGACTAAACCTCCATCTAGGCACAGAAACAGCCAAGATAACGGAAGACCCATCTGTACTGTGATTTCTACTAATAGCTTCATCCCAGCTTATCACTCCACAGTAGATAGTTATGTTTTTTTAAGAAGTACAGATTGATCCACTTGACTCAGCTTTCAAGTTTTAGCCTTTTTCATACCTCCAAAAAGACCAGCTGCTACAGTACTTCCGAATGCCTAGTCCTACATTGTCCACCTACTATTCCTTATACCTCTCCACCATACCTTTCTCCTCCAAGCAGTCCCTGGTCTCCACCATTTTTAATCAACCATCCCTTGAACTCTACTCTTTATAAAACTATCAACTCATCTTCTGTCTTGCACATTAAGGGCCTGATTCAGTGGTGGATGCTGCTAATTCTACTGTAGTGTCTGTTACTTACTCTAACAAAGGAAACCCAGAAATGATTTCCAGAAGAAAAAAGTCCCTTTGTGGAGCACTCTTTTGTGTGTATAATTATTGATTTAATAAAACATAACTTTTATTCACTCTTGTTAAAAAACTAACTGGACATGAACATACAATACAAGTACAATAAACATCAATACAAGTACAATAAACATATATATAATGCGCTCACCAAATAATAATGGTAGTGGTGGTATTTTTAAAACATCAAACGGGTAAATACATGTAACACATTAATACACCAATTGTTAGATTTTAATTATAAAACTTTAGATGCTATTTCATAATCATCTCCAGCTAATGGTACCCTTGAAACGAATCTTAGTGAATTAAACATTTTTCATACAAATCATTCATAGGCTATCTGTTTATGATAACATATATTAAATCATAAACAATATGTCGCAGGTGCTGCATAAAAACATGATACCATGATCTACATAAAGCCATATAAAAATAAATCATAACTCATGCTCCCAATGATCAGAGAAGATTGTCATCCTGAACATATGACTTGAAAAATTATTATGCGAGCTACCCAAAAAGCCAAATATCTGCATTAAAGGTTGTTTCTTATAACAGTTATTGTCATAGCCTGGCTTCCATGCCCTCTCCCTTGTGTAAGTGTCATATATAGGTTTCAATGCACTAAAATAGGATAGAAAGAGACAGCATGAAGATATGCCGCCCCTTCTGCTGCCGCCGTCTTCCGTGAGCGGACGGGGGTGAGAGCGGGACATGCAAACGCTGATCACGAAACCGGAGATACAGTGATAAGCCCTTAATCCTCCGTTTGCGGTGTTAGATGGCCCTGATTACACTAGGCATCGCAGGGACCAAATTCATCAAAGTACATCATTGCATGCATGCCCAGTTAAAGCTTTCACCTGCCCTATAGCAGATGCAGTTTCTCCTTTTAGAATGGCCTCTGTGGAAGTGGCTCTGTGCCTGAGAATGCAGTCACTTTCACCGACATCACTGCAAAACTCTCTTGATGCACACACAAGACTGACATTTTTTGTGCTCACTTCAGGCCACCTCCCAGTCACCGAGCATGAATGTCATTCATTTTTCCACTTTATTTCCGATCCCATCTATTTCCCATCTATTTCCTACATTGATTACTGTAACTTTACTGTAATATGCTCTTCCATCAGCCTGCCAATCTCCTGCCTCACACCATTTCAATAATTCTTTAAGTATGCTATCTGCCAAATTTTTCTCTCTGGGCACTCCACCTCTGCTATCTCTTTCTGCCTATCGCTCCACTACTCCTTGGTCCACTTAGAAATAAATTCAAACTCTAGTCACCCTTTTACAAAGCTCTCAAGCACTCTTCCCCTCCCTACACCTTCTTCCTCATTCACATATATACTACAAGAAGCCCACTGCTCTTTCTCCCTAACCACCTTCCCTCATGATTGGCTCCAGGATTTTTCCTATACTCCATTGTGCACTCCCATGGTCTATGAGACTCTCCTAACTTCACAGCCTTCAAATGTGCCCTCAACACTCTTCTCTTCAACCTTTCTTAGACTTTCCAACCTCTGCAATTCCCAACTGTGCTCCCACTCCTTGTGTTTCTGACTAGATCAGCTTTAGGTTATAAACTTTACCAGACAGGGCCCTCCATCATCTGTAGTTCCTACATAAATCTGTGAATTTTTATGATGCTATTAAGTACATTTACATATCTGTAAAGTTGCAACCCTGGCTTTAATGCTCATCTTTAATGTTCCATTTATTAAGAACAATATAATTTTGCTGTGTGGTCCATCCACTATGTACGTCATTACAGAACATTTATGACAAATCAATGAAGAGATCGGAATAGATGGACATAACTTGAGATAATATAGCTGCTAGATATTACGGCTGGTCTCCTCATCATCAGAATATATGGTTAATATGAGATCTAGGAGGCAGTTTGTGTTTGTTTATAAGTGCACTGATATTGGACCAGAGAGGACCTGCACAACACTCTTTCCCCTGTCCTCCACTTTTTTTGATTAGCTCCTTCTAACTCTCCTAATTATAAAAACTTTATTAATATAACTTTGCCACCCTCTTTTCCTGAGGCTATAAATTGTGTTATATAAAATTCATGCTCAGTGTGTAATACACTTACCTCTATCAATGGCCTGATAGGTAATAGTTTAAATTTTTTGGAGTCACAGAAATGTAGCTCACTTCCCCTAATGTTGTGTTCCCTGATCCACTTTTCTGTAGAGGTCTTCAGTTTGGTGACACCCATAGACCAGGGACCAAGTAGACTTTTGTGGTTGATCCTCACAGAACATCATCCTTTTTCCTTCACTCTCCATCACCACCTTTAAGGTTCACTGTGTTCAGCTTTATTCTTCTGCACTAGAAACTGCAATAACCATCTTAAACCTGACTCTCAATTCAAAGATAATTTCTCTGGCTGGGTATAATCCTCTTCACTAATACTACTTACCATTAAATGCTATTTTAAAGTTGCTATTGACAGGCAATGGTGCTACCACCAAACTTCCTCTTGTAACACCCCTTAATCTGGGTCTTCTTGGTGATGCTTGGTATTATGGCCTCCACCCATATCTTGACATGTGGATCTCTAGGGGCAAGGTCATTTATTTATGGGGTAGGATCAGTGATGGAACTAGCAAGTGGTGGGCACAGGTGCACTAATATGCTTTGCCACCTTCTCCCTACACACACACATACGCAGCCCCGAACCTTAAAGTAGAGACTCTTTGCATGTGCCTGAGGCGTGCGGCCGAAAAATTGGTGCGGCCTTGCAACACACCAGGGTATTGGTATTATTCAGAATAGTCTTCAGTCAAGTCAGGACAATCTCAATTTGATTGAAGACTATTTTGCATTGTACAGTATATAATAATACTGATACTCTTTTGCGGAATGTGTGCTGTCTATCTGAATGAGTCAGCTGGCACAACAGAAGTATGAATGGGGTGGGCTGAGATTCCAAAGAGTCTTTACTTACCTGTGCTCATGCCAGAACAGCAATGCATGGAGGTTGGCTCCTCCTCTCATTTCTGGATTTTGTCCAAGGGATGGTAATGAGATCATGACATCAGATCCTCAGCATAAACAGCAAGAGCAGAACTGCCTGAGAAAGGTAGAGAGGAATAGTCAAGAACTCAGAGAAATGAGAGGTCGATAGGGGAAGGGTCCTCCTCCATCCTACCAGCATTCAGTGTGTGGCAGCCCAGCTGAGAGCTGCAACAGCGCCGACTTGAAGGGTGATGGTCAATATCAAAACCCTTTATTTGAACCAAGCTACATCTGCAGCTGCCCTGCTGGTGCCCCCTCCCTCCATCACCTGGGACATTTCTTTGTGAAGGTCCGCAGTGCAGCAGCGAGTGGTGTATAATGAGTCAGTCTGACTCAATATAATGCCACTGGCTGCAGGCCCATTCAATGTGGTTGGCTCTGATGCCCACGCTAGTTCAGCCCCTGGGTTTGATAACAAATGCTTTTGTTCTTTTATATATCAGAAATATACAGTACATTACATACAAAACAAGATTATTTTCCCTTAACACAGAGTTTCCCAAACTCCATTGTTACAGTATAGGTTTTAAGGCTATCCTACACACAATATCCCATAATGACAATGTGAACAAAGTTTTTTTGAGACTTTTGCTAATTTATTTAAAATAAAAAATGAAGAAATTATATGTACATACGTATTCTTCATAGCCTTTGCTCAATACTTTGTTGATGCACCTTTGGTAGCAATTACAGCCTCAAGTCTCCTTGAATATGATGCCACAAGCTTGGCACACATATCTTTGAGCAGTTTCGCTCATTCGTCTTTGCAGCACCTCTCAAGCTCCATCAGGTTGGATGGGAAGCATCAGTGCACAGCCATTTTCAGATCTCTCCAGAGATGTTCAATCGGATTCAAGTCTGGGCTCTGGCTGGGCCACTCAAGGACATGCACAGAGTTGTCCTGAAGCCACTCCTTTGATATCTTGGCTTTGTGCTTAGGGTCGTTGCCGAGCTGAAAGATGAACCGTCTCCCCAGTCTGAGGTCAAGAGTGCTCGGGAACAGGTTTTCATCCAGGATGTCTCTGTACATTGCTGCATTCATCTTTCCCTCAATCCTGACAAGTCTCCCAGTTCCTGCTGCTGAAAAACATCCCCGCAGCATGATGCTGCCACCACCATGCTTCACTGTAGGGATGGTATTGGCCTGGTGATGAGCGGTGCTTGGTTTCCTCCAAACATGACGCTTGGCATTCACGCCAAAGAGTTCAATCTTTGTCTCATCAGACCAGAGAATTTTGTTTCTCATTGTCTCAGAGTCCTTCAGGTGCATTTTGGCAAACTCCAGGCGGGCTGCACTTCTGCTTTATTACTAAGGAGTGGATTCCATCTGGCCACTCTACATTGCAGGCCTGATTGATGGATTGCTGCAGAGATGGTTGTTCTCTCTCCATAGAGGAATGCTGTAGCTCTGACAGAGTGACCATCGGGTTCTTGGTCACCTCCATGACTAGGGCCCTTCTCCCTCGATCGCTCAGTTTAGATGGCCAGACAGCTCTAGGAAGAGTCCTGGTGGTTCCGAGCTTCTTCCATTTACAGATGATGGACGCCACTGTGTTCATTGGGACCTTCAATGCAGCATATATTTTTCTGTACCCTTTCCCAGATTTGTGCCTCAAGACAATCCTGTTGCGGCGGTCTACAGACAATTTCTTTGACTTCATGCTTGGTTTGTGCCGAGACATGTGCTGTCAAGTGTAGAACCTTATATACCCAGTGTGTGCCTTTCCAAATCATGTCCAATCAACTGAATTTACCACAGGTGGACTCCAATTAAGCTGTAGGAACATCTCAAGGATGATCAGTGGAAACAGGAAGCACGTGAGCTCAATTTTGAGCTTCATGGCAAAGGCTGTGAATACTTATGTACATGTGATTTCTTAGTTTTTTATTTTTAATAAATTTGCAAAAATCTCAAAAAAACTTTTTTCACATTGTCATTATGGGTATTGTTTGTAGAATTTTTAAGGAAAAATGTATTCCATTTTGGAATAAGGCTGTAACATAACAAAATGTGGAAAAAGTGAAGCGCTGTGAATACTTTCCGGATGCACTGTAAGTACTGTATGCACTTTTCTAAGCTCTCTCCCTTCTGAATATACTGTATATCACTTAACAATCTCATATTATTAAAATGAAAACTGATAGAAGTATAAGCAATACAGAGGTCTAAGGGGGTCATTCCGAGTTGATCGCTCACTAGCAGTTTTTAGCAGCCATGCAAACGCTATGCCGCCGCCCACTGGGCGTGTTTTTTCAGAGTAGCTCAAAACCTACTCAGCGCTTGCGATCACTTCAGACTATTCAGTTCCGGATTTGACGTCACAAACCCGCCCAGCCAGGCCTGCGTTTTTCCTGGCACGCCTGCGTTTTTCCACACACTCCCTGAAAATTGTCAGTTGCCACCCAGAAACGCCCACTTCATGTCAATCACTCTGCGGCAAGCAGTGCGACTGAAATGCATCGCTAGGCCCTGTGCAAAACGACATCGTCTGTTGTGCCTGTACGTCGCGCATGCGCATTGCTACGCATATGCATGCGCAGAACTGCCATTTTTTAGCCTGATCGCTGTGCTGCGACCAAATGCAGCTAGCGATCAACTCGGAATGACCCCCTATGTACTAAGCCTTTGAGAGAGATACAGTAGATGGAGCTAAAGTGCCAACCAATCAGCTCCTAACGGCCATGTTACAGACTGTGTTTGAAAAATGACAATTAGGAGCTGATTGACTGGTACTTTATCTCTCTCTCTTTCTCCAAGGTTTAGTACAGAGACCCCACAGTTATTTTCCACATAGCTCCCAATTTTGTCTAAGTATTTGTTCCATCGGTACACCAAGGCATCTATCCCAGCATAGAAGAAATCAGTGGCAAGCGTCTGAAGCCAGGACTATACAGCTTGCTGAACTTCAGCATCTGTTGTGAATTGCCTTCCACCTAGGAGATTTTTTAATGGACCAACAAGATGGAAATTACCAGGTACCATGTCAAGGCAGTAAGGATGATGGTCTAGTACCCGATAGTGCCTTTGTCGCAACTCACATGTGTGGTTGCGGTCTGGCGTCATTGTGCAGCAATATGACCACTGTGCGTTTTAGAGTATTTATTTTTAGAAAATTAAAGGAGCCCTTCCGTACTGTTGCTTCTTCCATGAGTGATTTCACAAATTAAGCCACTGTAGGGAAGATAAAGGGGGATATGTACTGAGCGATACATGCTTAAATATGGAGCAGCTGCCTCTCTGTTATCACCACTTCCTGGATAACTCACCATCTATTGTCTCTCCACTCTTCCTCTACCTGTAACTACACCATTTGAAAATATATGTGTGTGTCTAAGAAGATATTTTTGTTAGACAAAAATACTTGGTCTGTTATTGATTTTCAAGAGCTCTCATGTATCTCAGTTCTCTCAGGACAGAATACATTTCTGCAACAGGAAATCTAACTTAGAATGATTAGTTTACCAGAATTTGGACTCTTGATTACAATAATAGGAATATTATCCTACAGTATAACTGATTTGAGTGACCTCTTTACATTTTCCTTTATTTTTATTATATTCATTGTAGCTATTTATAATTTAGCCATCTGTAAGGAGGATAACTGAGAGGAACATGTTTTATGATTGTCAGTCATTTTTGATAGGTCCTGCTCATAGCTTTATGCAAAGGCACAGATGTTTTCCATGGGAGGTGAATTAGTCTGGAAAACATTGATCGGCCAATACACAAGTCATTTGCATAATAATATCCATATTTTTCATATGATATTTGCTTTAAGCTTAAGTCCATCATTGAAATGTACTCTTGCACCAGGGAAGTGCAGTCAGGGTAGGCTATGCATCTCCTGCCATACTCCCTTACAAACTCCTGAGATTTTGTTTACAAATGATTTAGAATAACACAAAGAAGATATTTATAACATATAAATATCTTCTTTGTTTATTGTAATCCATTTTTAACCCTAGAACTGCAGGGAGATATGAGGTGAGGCAGCAACAGCTCTGCCTCTGTTCTACAGTCAGACACTACTTTGTAGAGCTGGAGGCGGGGCTACACCACAGGCAGTGACATACCTCCCAACTTATGGAGGCTGCAAGTCGGGACTCCAAGTGCGGCAAAGCTGCGCACCGCCCAAAAGGGGATTGGCCTATTGAGATGGGGGCATGGCCTCATGTAAATGACGCGACTGCGAGCCACGCCTCACAGATTCGTCAATGTGGGGGCACGCCCAGCGCTCTGTGAGCTGCTGGCCATGCCCCCAGTCCCTCTGGCTCACTGGAATAGACACTGTGCGCACAGCGTCTATTCACCGCTGCTCTGCTCTGAACTGAGCAGAGCAGCGAGTGATCAGGAGCCTCCCAACTGCTCCCTCCCCCCCACCGTGGGACACTGTGGCCCGTGGGAGGGACAGCGGGACAGTCCAAAAAAAACAGGACTGTCCCGTGAAAATCGGGACAGTTGGGAGGTATGCAGTAACACTGCATAAAAAGGGAGTGCACTGATGGACACTTGGATGTGTCATGTGACCAGGAAATGCACTGTAGTCGGAGCTTAGTCAGCAGGTACAAGAGAAGATACAGGGATGCAGGTAGGAGACTCAATGGACACTGTAGCTTAGTGTAGTGAGGGGAGAGCTACAGTGAGTAGGGGGTGAGACAAGCTCCCAGCATTCAGATCCATCCCCATGTGTGCCTCCCCAGCCATTCACCCCACCACATGTCACTCTCTTGCACAAGCAGATCTGCATCAGACTGTAAGTGACTGACATTCTGATGCAGTTTGGGGGTGGGGAGGGGACAGCGATGCCATTTCTCATAACGGAGGCGTGTCAGTGCCGTTGCAGGGGAGGGTTGAGGCCAGGATCTCTGTCAGAGGGTGGAGATTTCCTGGCCTCTTGGCAGCTCCTGCAGCGGCTGGATTGCTTTACCCCTTAGGTCACGCAGCTGGACGATGGTGCTGGAGATGATCCGATACTGCGTTCTATGATGCAGTTTAAATCATAAATGTAGCAGGAGGCGTCATGCCTCCTCCTGTATTACCATATTAGTGCTATCGATGCTGCTTTTATGTAAGTAGAATCAATAGCACCTCCAACCACATCAGAATGAGAGCCTGGCTTGGCATAATGCCTACTACCATTACTGACTGTATTAACTGTGTGATAATAATAATAATAATAATAATAATAATAAATAATGGATTGTATGTTACAGTTATCCAATGGCTGTGACATGGCCAAAGACCTGCTACAATTAGAGGTCAGGTATCTACACCAGTTACATATAGTGCTCCCATATGGGCTTAATGAAGCTCAGTTTCTTTCAGAAAAAAAGTATTTCTCTGTTATCTGATTCATTAACCCTCATTGTGGATAGCCACCTATATAGATATATGCAATTTACCTGTTGGATGACCTAATTTGCCTATTAGTGGTTGAAATATGAGTGATACTGTATGTCCTTTTGGAAACATCTAACCTTAAATTTCCACAACTGATAATTGCCATTATTCAGTTTAGCCATTGTTAATTTCCTTTCTTTAAGATACATTATTGAATTACACACAAGCACTTTGCAGATTTCACCAAAAGGTTGATTATTTTTGTCTTCTGTTGTGTTGTGTCTGAGCCCATAACCTTTTGAAGAATATAATACACAGTTCAACCCACAGGGTAGATGATGGGATAAAGTTAACTGTGGCAAGAACAGAAAGGCCTCTGATTAATTACGGACCACTGTCATGTTACTGTACTTGTAGAAATTGTATAGGAGATGAAAAACATCTAATCCAGGTTTTAGAGGTAATAATAATAATAATTTTATTTATATAGCGCTCTTTCTCCAATAGGACTCAAGGCGCTTAACAGATACATAGCATAATATAGTACAGAAAATAATGAAGTACAGAACAGCTTTTCATAAAATACAGAAGCATGGAGATACTAAAGGGACAATTATGGGAATGCTTGCGTAAAAAGGAAAGTCTTGAGTCTACTTTTGAAGGATTCTATAGTTGGGGCCTCTCGCACTGTGCGGGGAAGTGAGTTCCATAGAGTCGGAGCCGCATGACTTAAAGCTCGACCCCCAGATGAATTACGGGAGATTCTAGGTACTGCTAAAAGTCCTTCATCTACAGATCGCAGTAATCGAGTGGAGCAGTATGGGGTCAGTAGCTGCTTTAGGTACCTTGGGCGGTGGTCATGTAGTGCTTTGAAGCTCAGTAAGCCAATCTTGAAGATGATTCACCATCTTATAGGAAGCCAGTGAAGGGAGTAGAGTATGGGTGTTATGTGGCTAGAATGGGGCTGGTCGGTTAATAACCTGGCAGCTGTGTTTTGCACCAGCTGTAAGCGGTGAAATTCTTTTGCTGGGAGACCGAGGTAGAGGGCATTACAGTAGTCTAATCTAGTGATGTGCACCGGACATTTTTCGGGTTTTGTGTTTTAGTTTTGGATTCGGTTCCGCGGCTGTGTTTTGGATTCGGACGCATTTTGGCAAAACCTCCCTGAAAATTTTTTGTCGGATTCGGGTGTGTTTTGGATTCGGGTGTTTTTTTACAAAATCCGCTCAAAAACAGCTTAAATCATAGAATTTGGGGGTCATTTTGATCCCATAGTATTATTAACCTCAATAACCATAATTTCCACTCATTTTCAGTCTTAGTTTTAGTTCTAAAATTTGCACCGAGGTCGCTGGATGACTAAGCTAAGCGACCCAAGTGGCCGACACAAACACCTGGCCCATCTAGGAGTGTCACTGCAGTGTCAGACAGGATGGCACTTCAAAAACATAGTCCCCAAACAGCACATGATGCAAAGAAAAAAAGAGGTGCACCAAGGTAGCTGGATGGCTAAGCTAAGCGACACAAGTGGCCGACACAAACACCTGGCCCATCTAGGAGTGGCACTGCAGTGTCAGGCAGGATGGCACTTCAAAAAAATTGTCTCCAAACAGCACACGATGCAAAGAAAAATGAAAGAAAAAAGAGGTGCAAGATGGAATTGTCCTTGGGCCCTCCCACCCACCCTTATGTTGTACAAACAGGACATGCACACTTTAACAAACCCATCATTTCAGCGACAGGGTCTGCCACACAACTGTGACTGAAATGACTGGTTGGTTTGGGCCCCCACCAAAAAAGAAGCAATCAATCTCTCCTTGCACAAACTGGCTCTACAGAGGCAAGATGTCCACCTCCTCCTCATCGTCCGATTCCTCACCCCTTTCACTGTGTACATCCCCCTCCTCACAGATTATTAATTCGACCCCACTGGAATCCACCATCTCAGGTCCCTGTGTACAGATGTAGCCACCTTTATCTTGAGTGGCTGAGGCGTTTGTCCCGACCGAGCATACGCAGCGTACTGGGGCGTAGGGGGGCGCGCCTAGTCACAGAGAGGCTATCTAATCGCATGGAGACAGACGTTTGGCGTTACCTTTACGTGTAATACCTGCGATCATCCACCAGGTGTCGCTTTTTACAATCACCACTGCGCATGCGTGTGGGCTCCCGTAAAATATAATACTGAAATACTGTATACTGTATAGTAAGGACTACTTTACTAGTGCGTCTTGTTACGCTGAATCCCGCAAACAAAGCAACATAAAACCAGTAGTGTACACTGACTAGAGATGAGCGAGGTTCGGTTTTACTCGGTTTTACTCGGTTCTCAAAACGGCATCTTATTGGCTATCCAAAACACGTGACATCCGTGAGCCAATAAGATGCCGTTTTGAGAACCGAGTAAAACCGAGTAAAACCGAGTAAAACCGAACCCGCTCATCACTAACACTGACGCAAATGGACGTGTTAGAGGTTCATTATTGCCTAATGATATTAGGATATTGTACAGTATGTTAGCATCCTAATCCCGTAGCCATTATGGCTTAATCAAAACTAATGGATTTATTCATCTGTCTGCGGCGAAGTGGTGAAGTGTTCCGCTTCCTATACTCAGAGTCCCGTGTTCGATTCCTAAAGTACTGTACAGTACGAACGCATGTTAGTTTTTTCCAGACACTTTATAATTTTTTTTATTCACATAAACCAGGGCAAAGCTGCAGGAGCAGATGTACTGCTAAGGTTCTTTGCACCATACGGTACACATACAATTCTGTAGCAGGGCAGACTCAATCGAAATGGCTACTGCCTGTGACTCCTTGCCCCATGGAGGCCCTCAGCTATGGAGCGAGTGATGACATAGATTTTGCGGACAACGGGGCAGTGCTGAAGGTGCGTCACAATCCCCTCGCTAAAATACATAGGGGAGATAGGAATAAGCGAGGTCTATGCACATTACGGTACACTGTCAAAATGGCCGTCGCCCCTGAACCCCCACCACGTGGCAGGCAGCGCTCGGAGATGGAGTGAGAGATAACAGTAGTCTTGAAGGCTACGGGGCAATGCTGAAGGAGTGTCACAATCCCCTTGCTAAAATACACGGGCGATAGGGATAAGCGAGGTCTATCATTACGGTACACCGGGCTCGATCGCATAGCACACTGTCAAAATGGCCGTCGCCCCTAAACCCCCACCGCGTGGCAGGCAGCGCTCGGAGATGGAGTGAGAGATACAGTAGCAGTAGTCTTGAAGGCTACGGGCAATGCTGAAGGACCATCACAATCCCCTCGCTAAAATAACAGTACACAGAGGCAATGAGGTCCCGAAGAATGATCAAATAATAAATGCTATATAATGTACAGTATGCAGACCAAAAACAAGGACCCCACACAGTGCATGTTTTGCAGGTAAACAAGCAAGTGCACAGGTGTACTGTATTAATTACTCACTGACACATTTTAAAAGGTCCATACAGTAGGTGGAGCTAATTATTTCACTTGTGATTCTGTGAGACCTGCAAAACATGCACTGTGTGGGGTCCTGAGGACTGAGTTTGAGAACCTGTGGTCTAATGTAAATAAAGATCAATGTGGTGGGGTGTAATGTGAATAAGGGTGTGAAAAAGGCTGTTAGGAGTAATAAGAGACACTACTGCATGATATAATGTGAATAAAGCTGCAGTACTGTGTTGTGTCATTTCATCTGGGGGTATTATTGTGTTACCATGCCCCTTCCCAGCAAGAACATGCACTGTTTTGGGCTGGCACTAAATGTGCACATTGTTCCTATTTAAATTATAAGGGGTAGGAGCGCCAAAATGGGTGATGGTGCTGGTAAAGGGGTGCAGGGTTAGAGGCGGAACTAGCATCTGTGCAAGAGGGCATCAGCCAAAATCTAGCTTAGGGCATCATGTTGGTCAGGTATGGCTCTGATAATACTGTATACTGTACTCTTGCTGTACTATGCATTCAATAGAGATACTGTTTGCACACAGGTTTTACATGAATCATTGGCAATGCTGCAGGAGTGTCTCATTAGGCAATCTAAAATATACCACTACTATGGGTGGGGATACAGTAGGTAAGTTCTGTCACCATAAGCTGTCTGCTGTGTATAGCAGATTTCCATCTGGGATGCATTTGTGTGTTTTTAATAGGAAAAAAAACATTTTACTGTACATTTAGTGGATACAGTATTTCTCCCACATAACGGCACATCATACTGTACAGTTACCCCCATGTACTGTACCATACTGTATAATGGAATATTTATTGGAAAAGCATCAATATTAATGTAAAAAAAAGTATTTATTACAACATCCGATTGCATGTACTGTACTGATCAAAATGTACAGTACTCTTATTCAGGACTTATAAAACAGAAAATAACTGTTCATACACATCAATAACATTACTACTGTATAATATTCTACATTAGTTTATGCAATAATCAGACAAAGGCAATTTTAATTTTTTTTTAATAATGCACCAATTTAAAATTTTAAACAGAAAATACAGTACAGTAACAGAACTACATATTTGTGGCTTGACCATTTCTTTCGACTATAACAGGTAATACTTTATACAGGTGATTTATATAATTATTACAATGTTCAGGTGTGAGTACTTCTAGCCAAAATTTCTTTATACCATCCAACAGCTGCTGTTTTGTTGTTGGCTTCGCAACACTCCTAATGTACCTCTTCAATTGAGCCCACACTAATTCAATTGGATTCATGTCTGGTGATCTATAAAAAAAAGAGTATAGAAAAAAAGTTAGTCAATTAATGACATTAAATAGAGAAAATTAAACATACGGTATTGTACTGTTTATTAAACCCAATTTTTTTTTTACAGTACTAGAGTGCTATCCAAAATTTTACTTGTACACTGTTGAAAGAATACTCACTCTGGTGGTGTGCGTTCCCAATTCATACCTTTCTCTTCCATAAATTTGGCTGAGGCGGAGTGTTTAGGATCATTGTCTTGGAATATCCTATGGTGAGTTGGGTAATATTTATTCACAAATGGCACCATACATCCCTCTACTATTGTTTCTTAGAAAAATTTCTTATCCATGATCCCTACAGAAATAAAAAAATGTTGTTCCTTAATAAGCAACTCATTTTATTGTACAGTTACATGTACTCTACAGTACAACATTTATTTTTAAAGAACACAGGCACAGAATAAAGTATAGTACTGTACCTTCGAAAAATAATAGGGGACCAGCTCCTAATCGTGATATGCCTCCCCATACATGGACTTTCAATGGATGCTTTGGGCGTGGTTTTAATGAGATATGGTTACGTTTCCGGAATGACATTCTGGAGAATTGCTCAAGGGCAACAGACGATTCATCTGTGAAAATGATATCATGAAATGTTTCACCACTCTCAATCCATCGCCGTGCCTGTTCCACTCTCTTTTCTTTATTCACATCTCTTATCATGGGAGATATCCTGTGAAGAGTCAAAAATAATGAAATCAGATACAGTAATGAAAGAGATTACTGTATATACAGTAGACTGTATGTGCAGTATACTGTATTATATACCTACTGTATACATTAAACTGTACATACATTACAGTATATACAGAGTAATATATATATATATATATATATATATATATATATATATACAGTATGTAATCATCACAATAAGCCAGCAATGCTTCATTGCTGTCTCTGAGTGCCTATACAGTAGGTATCTCTTTTGGGATAGATTTTATATATATATATATATATATATCCACACAATAGGCACGGCACTCCAGGGACTCGTTCCAACAAAGCTTTTATTTAAGGTGCTATTATCAACATGTTTCGAGGCATTCGCCCCTTCGTCAGGACACACCAAAACTAACAAGACATACATACAAATGACATTTATATACCTGATACCGAACCTCACCTGCTGCCGGCGTCCGCATCCACAGCTGCTCCTGCTGATTCACTCCCGGTGTCTCACTTCCGGGTTACGCAAGACGTGGTTGCTAAGCAACCATTAGCTTGCGCTCCTGTCCTGTAAGCCCGGCTTCCGTGTCATCGAGCAGTACGGCATATGGGCAGACCTGGCAGAATAAACGTGATGTGTTTAAAAACAAGGTTTAAAACGTTTGCTTGACAGTACATAAACCTGGATTATCTAAATATTAGCATACTCTAATGTTTCTTCTACAACAGTCGGTTAACCATATTGACCCCACTCACCCATTAGCTCTCAGAGTAATCTATAGATACACCTAGTTCTATCTTTTAGTAGTTATGCTGTATGCATAACTCGACCTTCAGGGACACATCATCTCAGGCTGTTCCAATTGATTTTGTCATTTAGCCCGTCCGGTGACATAGTGCCCAGCCGGACAATCCATCTGGATTCTAGTAAACACAGAGCTTTAATACGATCACCTCCACGGGGAGATTCCGCCACATGATCAATTAAAAAATGCTTCAGATCAGACAAGGTGTGTCCCATCTTTCTAAAATGACGGGCCACAGGCTGGTCCACGGCTTTACCTTCGGATGATAAATGGATGGCAGACCTATGCAGAGCCATACACTCCCGAAATTTACGAGAGGTCTGACCCACATAATATAAACCACAGGGACATGTGATCACGTACACCACAAAAGAAGAGGTGCACGTGAGCACATGACGGATGTCATACTTTTTTTGTGAATGTGGATGCTGGAACGATCTGCAGGTCACCATATATCTGCATGTAGTGCAATTAAGGCAACCATAACAACCTGCCGGTTTCACATATACGTTGGGCATTTTAGGAATCCCTCTCCCTGTGATGTCAGTAATCATCAGCCTATCTTTCAGGTTACGACCCCTTTTAAACGCTGCTATAGGGCGTACATCCTTGAAACAAGCCAGATCTTTGTCAGAGGCTACAATTGGCCACAAAGCCTTGGTTGCTCGATTAATTACTGGGCTAGCTGTTGTAAAACTGCTCACCCATGGGAAAACCTTAGCTGGTGTTTTAATACGTGACTGTAATAATTGGGTTCTTGGTATATTTAACACCCGGTGTTTATTATCCTGAAGCATTTTAGGATCATAGCCCCGTGCTGTAAACTTGGCTATTAGATTATCAATGGAGACCGCAGCTTTTACTGGATCACTGGAGATTCTAGCCACCCTCATCATTTGAGAGCGGGGCAACCCCCGCTTCAGTGATGATGGGTGATGGCTTGAAGCGAGCAGAAAGGTGTTTCTATCCACATCTTTATGAAACACCTCTGTCGCTATCCTCCCTTCAATGACATTTACTTGTACATCTAGAAAATGTGCTTGAACTTCACTGCACTGAATAGTGAATTTCACCGCAGATATCCCACCATTGATCTCATCTAATACATTAATTAATGCATCTATGTTTCCGGTCCATAATACAAAAATATCATCGATGTAGCGGGTGTATAGTTTAATACTCCCAGATATCGCTGCATGATTTAGAAACAATTTCTCTTCTTGCTCAAACATATAGATGTTGGCATACGACGGGGCCACAGGGGACCCCATCGCACACCCCCGTTGTTGCAAATAGTATTGACCATCATAGAGAAAATAATTTCTATAGAGGGTCAACTCTAACAATTTCAAAAAAAGATCATGGTTAAATAATGCTGGATCTAGAAATTGTTGTAAAATTTTTTTCATGGCCTGTAGTCCACCCTCATGGGGGATCGATGTATATAGACTACACACGTCTAAGCAGCATAGCCATGTTCCATTAGGCACTTCAGAAATACCACCTAACAACTTCAGAAATTCTGTGGTGTCTTTCAAGAAAGTCTCCTTCTTGCTCAACAGCGGTTGAAGCAGATGGTCCAGCAATTGTGCCACAGGGTAATATAAGGAACCTCGTGCCGATATAATCGGTCGACCAGGCGGATTCCTGCTATCTTTGTGTAGCTTCGGCAAAGTGTATAACACCGGGACCTTCGGATGTTCCACTATCAGTGCATTACAGATCCTAGAGGTGATATGTTGTTGTTGTACAGCTACTCCCAACATCTCACGCAATTCCTTCTGGAATTTGCTGGTAGGGTTCCCAGGTAAACGACTGTACACTCCTTCTTCGGCCAACTGATGTTCAATTTCTTGACGATAGTCCGTGATGTCTTGCACCACAATGGCCCCGCCTTTATCGGCTGGCCTGATAATTATATCCTCATATGTGCTCAGTTGTTTTACCGCAGAGGATTCCTCTCTGGATAGATTTTTATATACTTTGCCGGGTGCCAATCTGAATCTCGTCACAGATTCATGTAGTAAGCGGTCGAATGTTTTTAATGATGGATTGACCGACACTGGATCGAATTTCGATCTTGTCTTGCCCATTAGAAACGTTTCAAGAGATGAACTCTCTGGAACCTTCTTTTGGTGTTGAAAATGTTCCTTTAAGCGTAAATTTCTGGAGAACTTATGATGGTCAAGTCTCCATGTAAATTCATCGTGCATGTTAGTAGGCACAAAGGCCAGGCCTTTCTGTAATACTTGAGTTTCTACTGGCTGTAGAACCCTCTTTGATAAATTAAAGATCAGGCTGTCTTTTTGCGGGAGGGATTTCGTCTGACTTCTCTTGTTTCTTTTATTCTGCCCGCCCCTACGGGTGGTCTTTCTCCACCCCTCTGGGTGGCCCCTCCTTGGCCTAAAGGGATCCTCTCTGCGGTGGAGGCATCATCTGATTCAGAAATTGCGAATTCACTGTCGCTGTTATTCTGGGGCGTTGAAGTGTAATTCCGTGGGCGCCGTGGCTGCCATGGTTTGCGGCGTCTTTCTAGGGCATTATTGCGTGTTGACGGTGCGCCCCCGGAGAGCCACCTGTAGACTCTGTTCTCCTCATAATCTGCGTCAACTGTGTGTTTTTTATTCTTTTTGAATTTAATTAAATTTTTCTTATATTGATCACATTGCTGTTGCAGTTTATTAAGCCAGCTCGAATTAGCCACATCTTCCAACACATCCTGGTGTATGTTCTCAAACGCTTGGATCTTCGTGCGTGTCACCTGTAATTCACGACCTGCTTCTTCTATGACCAATACCATTAGGTCTAACGCACATTTATTGAGGATCCCTATCCATTTACGCACAAACTCAGGGTTTTGTCTGCCAATCGTTGGCACATTTGCCACTCTGAAACCCCGCGGAATTTTGCGTTCACGTACATAGTCAGATAAGGATGTCCCGTGCATTAAGTAATCTATTTCACGTCTTTTCAGTTTAAATAATTGAAAATGCAGATCCTCTAGGTTATGCACTGGGTCAGTTGTCGTCACTGGCTCTTTAAACAGAATTTGCTGCACCTGATCTGCAGTGAAGCTGAAGGTCTCACATGGAGGGACTTTAAAATCCCTGCATCCACTTGGGTCATGTGTCTCAGGTACCTCTGCTGTTGGTTCCATGGTTGTCATATCCTCGTATCAACAATTGCTTATTGCTGATACCTCATCCAATTGCTGTTGCAAGCAAACGGAAAATAATTCCTCAGTGTAATCCCAGTATAATCAAGGATATATCAATGTCCACTTCATCCATTAATAGCTGTGGTGCCATGCAACTAATGCGGAAAAATCCATTGTCTTCCACAAATGATACAAGAATACAATTCAGCCGGCACTCCTTGCTTCTGAACAACTGGTCCCGGTGTCCAGTGCAGCATTCCACAGCATATCCACACAATAGGCACGGCACTCCAGGGACTCGTTCCAACAAAGCTTTTATTTAAGGTGCTATTATCAACATGTTGATGCCTCGAAACATGTTGATAATAGCACCTTAAATAAAAGCTTTGTTGGAACGAGTCCCTGGAGTGCCGTGCCTATTGTGTGGATATGCTGTGGAATGCTGCACTGGACACCGGGACCAGTTGTTCAGAAGCAAGGAGTGCCGGCTGAATTGTATTCTTGTATCATTTGTGGAAGACAATGGATTTTTCCGCATTAGTTGCATGGCACCACAGCTATTAATGGATGAAGTGGACATTGATATATCCTTGATTATACTGGGATTACACTGAGGAATTATTTTCCGTTTGCTTGCAACAGCAATTGGATGAGGTATCAGCAATAAGCAATTGTTGATACGAGGATATGACAACCATGGAACCAACAGCAGAGGTACCTGAGACACATGACCCAAGTGGATGCAGGGATTTTAAAGTCCCTCCATGTGAGACCTTCAGCTTCACTGCAGATCAGGTGCAGCAAATTCTGTTTAAAGAGCCAGTGACGACAACTGACCCAGTGCATAACCTAGAGGATCTGCATTTTCAATTATTTAAACTGAAAAGACGTGAAATAGATTACTTAATGCACGGGACATCCTTATCTGACTATGTACGTGAACGCAAAATTCCGCGGGGTTTCAGAGTGGCAAATGTGCCAACGATTGGCAGACAAAACCCTGAGTTTGTGCGTAAATGGATAGGGATCCTCAATAAATGTGCGTTAGACCTAATGGTATTGGTCATAGAAGAAGCAGGTCGTGAATTACAGGTGACACGCACGAAGATCCAAGCGTTTGAGAACATACACCAGGATGTGTTGGAAGATGTGGCTAATTCGAGCTGGCTTAATAAACTGCAACAGCAATGTGATCAATATAAGAAAAATTTAATTAAATTCAAAAAGAATAAAAAACACACAGTCGACGCAGATTATGAGGAGAACAGAGTCTACAGGTGGCTCTCCGGGGGCGCACCGTCAACACGCAATAATGCCCTAGAAAGACGCCGCAAACCATGGCAGCCACGGCGCCCACGGAATTACACTTCAACGCCCCAGAATAACAGCGACAGTGAATTCGCAATTTCTGAATCAGATGATGCCTCCACCGCAGAGAGGATCCCTTTAGGCCAAGGAGGGGCCACCCAGAGGGGTGGAGAAAGACCACCCGTAGGGGCGGGCAGAATAAAAGAAACAAGAGAAGTCAGACGAAATCCCTCCCGCAAAAAGACAGCCTGATCTTTAATTTATCAAAGAGGGTTCTACAGCCAGTAGAAACTCAAGTATTACAGAAAGGCCTGGCCTTTGTGCCTACTAACATGCACGATGAATTTACATGGAGACTTGACCATCATAAGTTCTCCAGAAATTTACGCTTAAAGGAACATTTTCAACACCAAAAGAAGGTTCCAGAGAGTTCATCTCTTGAAACGTTTCTAATGGGCAAGACAAGATCGAAATTCGATCCAGTGTTGGTCAATCCATCATTAAAAACATTCGACCGCTTACTACATGAATCTGTGACGAGATTCAGAATGGCACCCGGCAAAGTATATAAAAATCTATCCAGAGAGGAATCCTCTGCGGTAAAACAACTGAGCACATATGAGGATATAATTATCAGGCCAGCCGATAAAGGCGGGGCCATTGTGGTGCAAGACATCACGGACTATCGTCAAGAAATTGAACATCAGTTGGCCGAAGAAGGAGTGTACAGTCGTTTACCTGCGAACCCTACCAGCAAATTCCAGAAGGAATTGCGTGAGATGTTGGGAGTAGCTGTACAACAACAACATATCACCTCTAGGATCTGTAATGCACTGATAGTGGAACATCCGAAGGTCCCGGTGTTATACACTTTGCCGAAGCTACACAAAGATAGCAGGAATCCGCCTGGTCGACCGATTATATCGGCACGAGGTTCCTTATATTACCCTGTGGCACAATTGCTGGACCATCTGCTTCAACCGCTGTTGAGCAAGAAGGAGACTTTCTTGAAAGACACCACAGAATTTCTGAAGTTGTTAGGTGGTATTTCTGAAGTGCCTAATGGAACATGGCTATGCTGCTTAGACGTGTGTAGTCTATATACATCGATCCCCCATGAGGGTGGACTACAGGCCATGAAAAAAATTTTACAACAATTTCTAGATCCAGCATTATTTAACCATGATCTTTTTTTGAAATTGTTAGAGTTGACCCTCTATAGAAATTATTTTCTCTATGATGGTCAATACTATTTGCAACAACGGGGGTGTGCGATGGGGTCCCCTGTGGCCCCGTCGTACGCCAACATCTATATGTTTGAGCAAGAAGAGAAATTGTTTCTAAATCATGCAGCGATATCTGGGAGTATTAAACAATACACCCGCTACATCGATGATATTTTTGTATTATGGACCGGAAACATAGATGCATTAATTAATGTATTAGATGAGATCAATGGTGGGATATCTGCGGTGAAATTCACTATTCAGTGCAGTGAAGTTCAAGCACATTTTCTAGATGTACAAGTAAATGTCATTGAAGGGAGGATAGCGACAGAGGTGTTTCATAAAGATGTGGATAGAAACACCTTTCTGCTCGCTTCAAGCCATCACCCATCATCACTGAAGCGGGGGTTGCCCCGCTCTCAAATGATGAGGGTGGCTAGAATCTCCAGTGATCCAGTAAAAGCTGCGGTCTCCATTGATAATCTAATAGCCAAGTTTACAGCACGGGGCTATGATCCTAAAATGCTTCAGGATAATAAACACCGGGTGTTAAATATACCAAGAACCCAATTATTACAGTCACGTATTAAAACACCAGCTAAGGTTTTCCCATGGGTGAGCAGTTTTACAACAGCTAGCCCAGTAATTAATCGAGCAACCAAGGCTTTGTGGCCAATTGTAGCCTCTGACAAAGATCTGGCTTGTTTCAAGGATGTACGCCCTATAGCAGCGTTTAAAAGGGGTCGTAACCTGAAAGATAGGCTGATGATTACTGACATCACAGGGAGAGGGATTCCTAAAATGCCCAACGTATATGTGAAACCGGCAGGTTGTTATGGTTGCCTTAATTGCACTACATGCAGATATATGGTGACCTGCAGATCGTTCCAGCATCCACATTCACAAAAAAAGTATGACATCCGTCATGTGCTCACGTGCACCTCTTCTTTTGTGGTGTACGTGATCACATGTCCCTGTGGTTTATATTATGTGGGTCAGACCTCTCGTAAATTTCGGGAGCGTATGGCTCTGCATAGGTCTGCCATCCATTTATCATCCGAAGGTAAAGCCGTGGACCAGCCTGTGGCCCGTCATTTTAGAAAGATGGGACACACCTTGTCTGATCTGAAGCATTTTTTAATTGATCATGTGGCGGAATCTCCCCGTGGAGGTGATCGTATTAAAGCTCTGTGTTTACTAGAATCCAGATGGATTGTCCGGCTGGGCACTATGTCACCGGACGGGCTAAATGACAAAATCAATTGGAACAGCCTGAGATGATGTGTCCCTGAAGGTCGAGTTATGCATACAGCATAACTACTAAAAGATAGAACTAGGTGTATCTATAGATTACTCTGAGAGCTAATGGGTGAGTGGGGTCAATATGGTTAACCGACTGTTGTAGAAGAAACATTAGAGTATGCTAATATTTAGATAATCCAGGTTTATGTACTGTCAAGCAAACGTTTTAAACCTTGTTTTTAAACACATCACGATTATTCTGCCAGGTCTGCCCATATGCCGTACTGCTCGATGACACGGAAGCCGGGCTTACAGGACAGGAGCGCAAGCTAATGGTTGCTTAGCAACCACGTCTTGCGTAACCCGGAAGTGAGACACCGGGAGTGAATCAGCAGGAGCAGCTGTGGATGCGGACGCCGGCAGCAGGTGAGGTTCGGTATCAGGTATATAAATGTCATTTGTATGTATGTCTTGTTAGTTTTGGTGTGTCCTGACGAAGGGGCGAAACATGTTGATAATAGCACCTTAAATAAAAGCTTTGTTGGAACGAGTCCCTGGAGTGCCGTGCCTATTGTGTGGATATGCTGTGGAATGCTGCACTGGACACCGGGACCAGTTGTTCAGAAGCAAGGAGTGCCGGCTGAATTGTATTCTTATATATATATATATATACATACATACACATACACACACATACTGTATATAGTATAAAGTACACACTCTGTATAATGATTTATGTCATTGTTATATCACTTATCAAGGGATTATTAACAGTGAATAAGTGTGCATTTACTGTATGGTTTATACTGCTTTCAGTATTTTACCTTGTTGCGCCAAAGGTCCATCCCATTTTCCGTCGCATCCTTCTGACGCTGGTGGCCGATATGTCCAGGTCATACTTGGAATGGAGAATTTGTTTTATTTGCAAAGCAGTACGCTCATCATCCTCACGAGTTAGTTCCTCCACAATTTGTTGCACTCTCCTACAGTACAATACAGTATGAAAAATATGAATTAATGAACAGCACAATCAGTTAGATGAAGTGATTTTTTTTATTTTCAAAAAAATTGTCTATGGTATACAGCAAGTCATTTAAACATTACAGCAGTGTACAGTACGTACCATGTGCATTTTGTAGGAAATACAAATCTGGGCGTTCTCTCGAAAGCATGATAGCGCACCGTTTCTACTGTGACTATAATGCCACTTTCCTTGAGCCATGCATGGATCTCTTTTATGGTTTTATTTTCTTTTTTCATGTTGGCGATTATCTTGCTCATCGTTTTGTTGTTAGTAACTGGCATGTTGTCCAACTGTAATTCCTGTATGGAGAAAAAACATTTGTGAATACTGTAGTCTAAAATTTACACATCTGAAAATTTGTAAGAGTGTTATGATAAAAGTTAATACTGTACATGTTTACTATACAGTACCTGATGTTCAAATTTTAGTATTGTATACTGTACAGTACTGAAAATACCACATCAGTGTTATGGACTGCAATTAGTTTCCTGTATAAAACAGATACAGTAAATAACCCTCCTTGGAAGTGCATGGGCCCTGCGAGACTTCCAGTAGTGTACAGCATAAGGGGCGACTGACATGATGTACAAGCATTACATACAGTACATGTCAGTACTGTATGTAAATTCTTCAATTATTGCCTAACAACAATGCTGCTTACTGTATATTAAATACTGTAGGCCTAGAAATGTGCATCTCAATATGGTAGTTAAAAAACACAGGGGCCCATGGGGATAAGCGAGTTCTATTAAAAATGGCCGCCGACCATGGACCCCCAGCACGTGGCAGCGCTCGGTTATGGAGTGAGAGATGGCATATGTTTTACAGGCCAAAGGGCAATGCTGAAGGAGCGTCACAATCCCCTAGCTGAAATACACCGGGATAAGCGCGGTATATGCACATTACGTTACACCGAGCTCGATCGCATAGCCACCTGACAAATGGCCGCCTACCGTGAACCCACAGCACGTGGCAGCGCTCGAATATGGAGTGAGAGATGGCATAAGTTTTACAGGCCAAGGGGCAATGCTGAAGGAGCGTCACAATCCCCTAGCTGAAATACACCGGGATAAGCGAGGTCTATGCACATTACGTTACACCGAGCTCGATCGCATAGCAACCTGACAAAATGGCCGCCGACCATGAACCCCCAGCACATGGCAGCGCTCAGATATGGAGTGAGAGATGGCATAAGTTTTACAGGCCAAGGGGCAATGCTGAAGGAGCGTCACAATCCCCTAGCTGAAATACACCGGGATAAGCGCGGTCTATGCACATTACGTTACACCGAGCTCGATCGCATAGCAACCTGACAAAATGGGCACCGACCGTGGACCTCCAGCATGTGGCAGCGCTCGGATATGGAGTGAGAGATGGCATACGTTTTACAGGCCAAAGGGCAATGCTGAAGGAGCGTCACAATCCCCTAGCTGAAATACACCAGGATAAGCGCGGTCTATGCACATTACATTACACCGAGCTCGATCGCATAGCAACCTGACAAAATGGCTGCCGACCGTGAACCCCCAGCACATGGCAGCGCTCGGATATGGAGTGAGAGATGGCATACGTTTTACAGACCAAGGGGCAATGCTGAAGGAGCGTCACAATCCCCTAGCTGAAATACACCGGGATAAGCGCGGTTCATTAAGTACTGTATAGTACTGTACGCAGTTGTGAAAGAACAGTAGGGTGGTATGGAGTACCATTAAGAAATTTGGTGGTGGTCCACAGTACCATCAGCCCTCCACTGTTGCGTAATTTATAAGGGGCAATTTTGTGTGTGGTACATAAAATGGTGTCAGTGGCATACTGTAACTGGTGGTACTGTGAGAAAAAAAATAACAGTGCTGTAAGTGAAGCTGTCAATTTGTAACATGTACTATACAGTATCCAGGACACATGTACAGTAGTGTAACGATGACAGTCGCACCAGAATTCTCGTTACACAATACCATTGGGAAGCAAAGCACTTATCAGAGAGTACTGTAGTGTGCTTACCGGCTGCACTGGTGCCTGGCGGCGCAGGTGGTGGTGGTGGTGGTGGTACTGTGAGAAAAAAAATAACAGTGCTGTAAGTGAAGCTGTCAATTTGTAACATGTACTATACAGTATCCAGGACACATGTACAGTAGTGTAACGATGACAGTCGCACCAGAATTCTCGTTACACAATACCATTGGGAAGCAAAGCACTAATCAGAGAGTACTGTAGTGTGTTTACCGGCTGCACTGGTGCCTGGCGGCGCAGGTGGTGGTGGTGGTGGTGGTGGTGGTGGTACTGTGAGAAAAAAAATAACAGTGCTGTAAGTGAAGCTGTCAATTTGTAACATGTACTATACAGTATCCAGGACACATGTACAGTAGTGTAACGATGACAGTCGCACCAGAATTCTCATTACACAATACCATTGGGAAGCAAAGCACTAATCAGAGAGTACTGTAGTGTGCTTACCGGCTGCACTGGTGCCTGGTGGCGCAGGTGGTGGTGGTGGTGGTACTGTGGGAAAATTTGTCATACGAGCGTATTAAAACACGGTGGACGCCACTAATACAATTAGAAATCCCTAGCACCCCTAGGGTGGAGACAACAGCACAGAGTATATCAGCGGGCAGCATAACTCCTGACTGCCTGGACCTATTTACAACACACTCGGTACACATCTGACTATATCAAGACATGCATGATACAGTATGTCAGTGATAACAGGGCTGCATGTGACACGGACAGTGACATGATGTGACGAGGGGAATGCAGGTAGAACAAACCACACACTGAGAGTTATATACTGGAAGTACAGTAGCATGGTCCCCTGCAGCACAGAGTATATCAGGAGATAGATAATGGGCTGCGCTATATAAGAAACTATAAAAAAAAAGATAATTTCACAGAAGCACCGACATGATGTGAGGAGGGGAATGGGGGAAGCAGGGAGACACAGACTGAGAGTTATATAGTGGGAGGAGCATGGTCCCCAGCAGCACAGAGTATATCAGGAGATGAGTGATATGTCAGTGAGGACAGGGCTGCATGTGACAGGGGCAGTGACATGATGTGAGAAGGGGAATGGGGGAAGCAGGGAGACACAGACTGAGAGTTGTATAGTGGGAAGAGCGAGGGGACCAAAAAGGGGTCCGGACACTACACAATCTGCATCAGAGAAGCCAGATACAGTATGTCGAAAGTATACAGTATACTAGATCACCAACAAATGTAAATAAACAAACAACTATCACTGTAATTTACCATCCTCATCTTATAGTGAAGCACAGCACGGGTATTCAGATATCTACAATGTTATTTATACTGTGTGTTTAATATTTACATTTAGTTTTGTAAACAGATATTCTTAACATCACGGGCAACCAGATCTCACAGGAAGTGTCCCACCCTCCCTCCCATCCGGATTGCAGTGAGTTATCTGTGCTGGTCAGGACAGGGGGTGGGACTGTATAAATCACTACAGTATGTACACTACTGTATTTGACAATACTTACCAGCTTGGCGGCGCCTGTCCCGCCTCTTGTGCCGTCGTGCTCCCAGCCCTGTAAAAATATACATACAGTATAATGGCAGCATACTGTACAGCCAATGAAGTTCAAAATTGACAGCATCTTTATGACATCACTATCAATGGAATTGTTCAGGCGGGCATAGTGTACTGTACTGTCTTCAAAACTTAAGGGGCACATTTCTAAATGTGACATACAGTACACTTACAGTCTCGCTACAGTACAGTAGGTCCAGGGTATTAGACAGAACACTACCTTTATAGACATTGTAACACACATTAGCATTGCCCTTATAAACATTATGACACACATCAGCATGCAGCCCTCCCACCCTTAACCATCTCAGTACTGTTCATTACAGTATAAATTGATTTCATGACAGATGATGCAGCACTCACCTGAATTCATCTTATTCACGTCATGTCACAGTAGTGCAGTTTATTCACGTCACAGTACTGTCCTTGATTCACGTTGTGTCACACAGTAGAGCACCTTATTCACGTTACTGTACTGTACGTCACAGTAGAGCAGTAGTACAGTATATCCACATTACGTCACAAAGTAGAGATCTGCCACAGTCATGAACCTTATAACACAGTATGCAAGAGTAATGCACGTCAGAACACATTAGGCCACTGTAACATCCCTTTGAATAATTTCTGCCACAGTAACGTCCCTTAGAACACTGTACTATCTGAAACAGAAATCTCCCTTATAACCAAAAAATATTGACTGGAACTTTGGGAATAAAACCCGGGACTCTCAGCGTGGAAGGCAGGAGACTGCAATTACAGCTGCACGTTACACTGAATGATAATGTACGATACACTGCACAATACGCTGCAGGTACACTGCACGATGCACTGCACGACACTGCATATGCACTGCACTATGTGATACAGTACACTGCACAATACGACAAACTGCACATTACACTGCACAATACGCTGCAGGTATACTGCACGACACTGCATACTGTATGCACTGCACTGTGTAATACAACAAACTGCACATTACACTGCACATTTCCCTGAAAAATATGATACAATGTACACTGCACAAAACACTGCAATTACCACATGTGTATACAGTACACTGCACGATGTGATTCACTATGCATTACACTCACTGCACAATACCATATACTGAATGTACACTGCATGACACGCTGCAATTACGCAGCACGATACACTGTGATACACTGCATATACTGTACACTGCATGATACACTGCACATTCGTAGACCACGTGGATTGTAAAGAACTATATATACACACAAGTTAAAAAAATAATAATAGTTTTTGTAAAACTCATGTCGATCTTTTTCCATGTCAACTTAACGGCCATGTCAACCTACAGTATAACTGTTGTCAACCAATTTCAAAAGCCACACCATCTAGGTCGACACCAGATATACATGGTGTCGACCTAGATGGTGTCACTTTTAACATGGATAAAAATTGTAAGAAAAATGTAAAAAGTGTAAAAAAAAAACAAATTGACCTTTTGACCCTGGTTAATGTTTGGGCCTTGTTTAACCATTTGTTTACCACAGATACAGTGCTGTATAGACCGGATACCTGCTTCTACAGCAGCCACCTGCTATAATGTACTGTACCTGTAACTACAATAACTTAAAGTACAGTTTTCTACAGTAATGCACTGTACTTACAATCCCTTATGGCCTGCAGGCGCCTTGGAGTCCGGCGGACGAGGTCACTCCACCTCCTCTGCAAGGACCTGACGGATCTCCTCTGGTTATATCTCCGGAGGATATCCCTGCTGGTTTTTCTGTAGGCCCTCACCTTCTCCTCGTTGCTGGCGGGACTTCTGTCCCGCCAGCGCACGAGGAGACGCAGCTCACCGAGAGCATAAGGACGGTCTCTTACAGCAGCCATGACACCGTCCTTATGCGCAATGTGCATCTCAGACGTCGTGCGTATCAGACGTTGTGCGTTCCAGGCATTCAGCGTTGTTACTGTGTGACAGTTTCCCTTAGTTTTTGTTTGACCACGGTATTTTCCACTGTCTCGCCCTACGCCCTTCACTCCTGGGAGCCTGCACATGTCCTGTGCAATACACAAACGCCGAAGATCTACAATGCCACTGTGTAGTTGCATTTAGCGTAAAGAATCGCTCCTGCAGATGTACTCTGATTTATATGTAACTTGTGTGCACCCTTCCATTGACTGTCTTACAATGAAAATAAAGTAATACAGTATATTATTACAATTAAAAAAAAAAGAAGGCACATCAGGTCTCGAACCCTGGACCCCAAGCGTGGGAGCCTTTATCACTAGCCCACGACGCCGCATGAGAGATTCCCAAATTCGTGTGTGAAAGTACAGCAAACAGCGCCCGGCCCCCTCCCCATTGGTGTTGGTTTATGCCTTAGGGGACTCGGACGCTCGCATTTGTAAAGCGGTATTTTCCACCGCCTCCCGCTAGCCCACCATTCCCATTATGCCTTAGGGAACTCAGACGCTCATTTACTGTACATGTATTTTAAAAGCACGGTGTTTATACATTGTACTGTACATTCTTCCTTTTACACAATTAGTTGCGTCTCCATAGGTCACCATCTTTTTCCACCGCCTCCCGTTACGCCTACAGTATTAACATTACAGTCGTCACTGACCAATTGCCAGAGCTGTAGATCAATCCGCCGCTATACTGTACGATCGAAAGTACTGGATTAGTGGAGCATTAGCCACCCAGTGGTGGAGATGTGTAATGCATGCTGAGTATCTAGAATCGCCTCAACGCGCCTGCCTGTGATTAAACTCAGCTATCGCCTTAGCGTGACTAAACGTCCGTCTTGGTGTAGAATCGGTAAAGATAAAGGTGGCTACATCTGTACTTTCTGGAGGCAATTGCTGGTGAATGTCTCCACGGAGGAATTGATTATAATTCATTTTGATGAACATCATCTTCTCCACATTTTCTGGAAGTAACCTCGCTCCAGACTGCCCTGCATCACCGCCAGCGGGTGGGCTCGGAATTCTTAGGCTTTTCCTCGCACCCCCAGTTGCGGGAGAATGTGAAGGAGGAGCTGTTGATGGGTCACGTTCCGCTTGACTTGACAATTTTCTCACCAGCAGGTCTTTGAACCTCTGCAGACTTGTGTCTGCCGGAAAGAGAGATACAACGTAGGTTTTAAATCTAGGATCGAGCACGGTGGCCAAAATGTAGTGCTCTGATTTCAACAGATTGACCACCTGTGAATCCTGGTTAAGCGAATTAAGGGCTCCATCCACAAGTCCCACATGCCTAGCGGAATCGCTCTGTTTTAGTTCCTCCTTCAATGTCTCCAGCTTCTTCTGCAAAAGCCTGATGAGGGGAATGACCTGACTCAGGCTGGCAGTGTCTGCACTGACTTCACGTGTGGCAAGTTCAAAGGGTTGCAGAACCTTGCACAACGTTGAAATCATTCTCCACTGCGCTTGAGTCAGGTGCATTCCCCCTCCTTTGCCTATATCGTAGGCAGATGTATAGGCTTGAATGGCTTTTTGCTGCTCCTCCATCCTCTGAAGCATATACAGGGTTGAATTCCACCTCGTTACCACCTCTTGCTTCAGATGATGGCAGGGCAGGTTCAGGAGTGTTTGCTGGTGCTCCAGTCTTCGGCACGCGGTGGCTGAATGCCGAAAGTGGCCCGCAATTCTTCGGGCCACTGACAGCATCTCTTGCACGCCCCTGTCGTTTTTTAAATAATTCTGCACCACCAAATTCAATGTATGTGCAAAACATGGGACGTGCTGGAATTTGCCCAGATGTAATGCACGCACAATATTGCTGGCGTTGTCCGATGTCACAAATCCCCAAGAGAGTCCATTTTGGGTAAGCCATTATGCGATGATGTTCCTCAGTTTCCGTAAGAGGTTGTCAGCTGTGTGCCTCTTCTGGAAAGCGGTGATACAAAGCGTAGCCTGCCTAGGAACGAGTTGGCGTTTGCGAGAGGCTGCTACTGGTGCCGCCGCTGCTGTTCTTGCTGCGGGAGGCAATACATCTACCCAGTGGGCTGTCACAGTCATATAGTCCTGAGTCTGCCCTGCTCCACTTGTCCACATGTCCGTGGTTAAGTGGACATTGGGTACAACTGCATTTTTTAGGACACTGATGACTCTTTTTCTGAGGTCTGTGTACATTTTCGGTATCGCCTGCCTAGGGAAATGGAACCTAGATGGTATTTGGTACCGGGGACACAGTATCTCAATCAAGTCTGTAGTTGCCTATGAATTAACGGTGGATAACGGAAACACGTTTCTCACCACCCAGGCTGCCAAGGCCTGAGTTATCTGCTTTGCAGCAGGATGACTGCTGTGATATTTCATCTTCCTCGCAAAGGACTGTTGGACAGTCAATTGCTTACTGGAAGTAGTACAAGTGGTCTTCCGACTACTCCTCTGGGATGACGATCGACTCCCAGCAGCAACAACAGCAGCGCCAGCAGCAGTAGGCGTTACACTCAAGGATGCATCGGAGGAATCCCAGGCAGGAGAGGACTCGTCAGACTTGCCAGTGACATGGCCTGCAGGACTATTGGCTTTCCTGGGTATTGAGGAAATTGACACAGAGGGAGTTGGTGGTGTGGTTTGCAGGAGCTTGGTTACAAGAGGAAGGGATTTAGTGGTCAGTGGACTGCTTCCGCTGTCATCCAAAGTTTTTGAACTTGTCACTGACTTCTGATGAATGCGCTGCAGGTGACGTATAAGGGAGGATGTTCCGAGGGGGTTAACATCCTTACCCCTACTTATTACAGCTTGATAAAGGCAACACACGGCTTGACACCTGTTGTCTGCATTTGTGTTAAAATAATTCCACACCGAAGAGGTGATTTTTTTTTGTAATTTGACCAGGCATGTCAATGGCCATATTCGTCCCATGGACAACAGGTGTCTCCCCGGGTGCCTGACTTAAACAAACCACCTCACCATCAGAATCCTCCTTGTCAATTTCCTCCTCAGCGCCAGCAACACCCATATCCTCATCCTGGTGTACTTCAACAGTGACATCTTCAATTTGACTATCAGGAATTGGACTGCGGGTGCTCATTCCAGCACTTGCAGGGAGCGTGCAAATGGTGGAAGGCGCCACCTCTTCCCGTCCAGTGTTGGGAAGGTCAGGCATCGCAGCCGACACAATTGGACTCTCCTTGGGGATTTGTGATTTAGAAGAACGCACAGTTCTTTGCTGTGCTTTTGCCAGCTTAAGTCTTTTCATTTTATTAGCGAGAGGATGAGTGCTTCCATCCTCATGTGAAGCTGAACCAATAGCCATGAACATAGGCCAGGGCCTCAGCCGTTCCTTGCCACTCCGTGTCGTAAATGGCATATTGGCAAGTTTACACTTCTCCTCAGACGCTTTTAATTTTGCTTTTTGGGTCATTTTACTGAACTGTTGTGTTTTGGATTTTACATGCTCTCTACTATGACATTGGGCATCGGCCTTGGCAGACGACGTTGATGGCATTTCATCGTCTCGGCCATGACTAGTGGCAGCAGCTTCAGCACGAGGTGGAAGTGGATCTTGATCTTTCCCTATTTTACCCTCCACATTTTTGTTCTCCATTTTTTAATGTGTGGAATTATATGCCAGTATCAATAGCAATGGCCTACTACTATATATACTGCGCACAACTGAAATGCACCACAGGTATGGATGGATAGTATACTTGACGACACAGAGGTAGGTAGAGCAGTGGCCTACTGTACCGTACTGCTATATATTATATACTGGTGGTCAGCAAACTGTGCAAAACTTAAATGCACCACAGGTATGGATGGATAGTATACTTGACGACACAGAGGTAGGTAGAGCAGTGGCCTACTGTACCATACTGCTATATATTATATACTGGTGGTCAGCAAACTGTGCAAAACTTAAATGCACCACAGGTATGGATGGATAGTATACTTGACGACACAGAGGTAGGTAGAGCAGTGGCCTTCTGTACCGTACTCCTATATATTCTATACTGGTGGTCAGCAAAATTATGCACTGTACTCCTACTATATAATACAATGCAGCACAGATATGGAGCGTTTTTAAGGCAGAGAACGTATAATACTGGTGGTCACTGGTCAGCAAAACTCTGCACTGTACTCCTCCTATATAATACTGCTGGTCCCCAGTCCCCACAATAAAGCAGTGTGAGCACAGATATACGCAGCACACTGAGCACAGATATGGAGCGTTTTTCAGCAGACAACGTATAATACTGGTGGTCACTGGTCAGCAAAACTCTGCACTGTACTCCTCCTATATAATATACTGGTGGTCCCCAGTACCCGCAATAAAGCAGTGTGAGCACAGATATATGCAGCACACTGAGCACAGATATGGAGCGTTTTTCAGGCAGACAACGTATAATACTGGTGGTCGCTGGTCAGCAAAACTCTGCACTGTACTCCTCCAGGTCAGAACTGCTCATGGATATGCTCTGCAATGCGCAGGCACGTTGCCCCCCCCCCCCCCCTCATCCCCCGGCGACAGGGATCACTGGAGAAAGACAGAATTATCGAAGAAAGCGATCGCTCCGGCGATCGCAAGAAGAGTGACTGGAAGATGCTGTTTGTGGGTGTCAACTGTTTCTGGGGAGTGTCTGAAGAAACACATGCGTGTCCAGCCATTTTAAGGGAGGGTTCCTGATGTCAGCTCCAGGCCGGATTGTCGCTGCGGCTGAGTAAGTCCTGAGCTGTGCAGAGACTGCACAAACTTTTGTTTGTGCAGCTCCGTGCACATGCATTCGCACCCCTGCACAGTGTTTACCCCCTCCCCCTGTAGGCGGTGACTACCTGGTCGCAGCAGTGCAAAAAATGCCTGCTTGTGACCAGGTCTGAATTAGGCCCCTTGTGTGTTCAAAAACTTCACAGATTCATGAGGAGAGTCTAAGGGTATTCACAAGTGCAATGTGTGAGTCTGACATTTTTGATTCTGACACTGTAGTCCTAGGAAAGCCTCCTTTCACCATTTCTGTAAATGTGAGGAAGAGTAGTAGTAAAAGTAATGGTAATGATGGTTTAGACATAGAAATTGAGGATGCTAGTATGGAAGTTGTAAATGTGCAACAGGATAAGGGTGATAATTGTGTATCCAAAATTATTGAGGCTGTTAATGATGAATGTTTTGAACAAAAAGAAATTGATAAAATTCAGTATGAAGATGTAGTTTGTGTTGTGTGCAAGTCAATCACCAGTGTCAGCACTTCACGTGTATTGTCATGCCTGGGTAAAAGACCAAAAAAGTCTCCTTTTATGTGTGAAAATAATTTTACCCAAATCCTTATAACATTTGTAAAGACTCCTGTAGCATTTGTAGGCATTAAGTAAGTAGAGGTAGGGATCTAAACTATATAGACACCTCCTCCCTGTTATATCATTTGCAGTGAGTTCATTTTAAGTGGTTTATCAAAATCTGGAAAATCATGTACAGGTTGAGTATCCCTTATCCAAAATGCTTGGGACCAGAGGTATTTTGGATATCGGATTTTTCCGTATTTTGGAATAATTGCATACCATAATGAGATATCATGGTGATGGGACCTAAATCTAAGCACAGAATGCATTTATGTTTCATATACACCTTATACACACAGCCTGAAAGTCATTTTATCCAATATTTTTTTATAACTTTGTGTATTAAACAAAGTGTGTGTACATTCACACAATTCATTTATGTTTCATATACACCTTATAAACACAGCCTGAAGGTCATTTAATACAATATTTTTAATAATTTTGTGTATTAAACAAAGTTTGTGTACATTGAGCCATCAAAAAACAAAGGTTTCACTATTTCACTCTCACACAAATAAATTCCGTATTTCAGAATATTCCGTATTTCGGAATATTTGGATATGGGATACTCAACCTGTATAATATCAAGCAGTCCAGATTCATGTACAAGCAGTATTCATAGATACCAGCACATGCAGTCTTCACTGCCAACACCTTCATTATAAATGTCCACATTAGTGATTGGAGATAGTACACCTGCATCTAATTTGGAAAGGAAAACTGACTCCCTTAATGCAATTCACGATTCCCAAGAAAAATTCTTGTGCACTAGGGTTGTTGCCATAAGTGTGCGCAGCACATTTTATTAGGGGGTGCACCATCGGAGGGGTGTGTCTAGCACCACCTTTTGGGCGTGTCTAGCACCATCTATTGACGGTCAACGCAATATAAAATATCCACCCTTGTACCAATCCTAATAAAGCTGATACATTGTCAGATGTTGTGGTGTGCACCAAACAAACACCCCTGATGGCACTCACTGCAATAACACTGCTCCTCCTCAGCCTGGTCTGCCTCCCCCACTCTTTCCCCTGCAAGCTACAGCAGCTTACTTACAAGTCAGTCACTCACTAACACTGACAGTCGCAGACTAGTACTGCTGCTGCTGGAAAAACGAGTGACGTGTCAATGCTGCTGCCGGCCGCCTACCAGTATTGAATTTGTCTTCCTAAGAGGAACGCTGGCTGCATGCTGCTCCTCATCAGTGGCTGGCGTTGGCATAGCATAGAAGGAGAGAGGTGGGCATGTGGCGGGTGTGGCAGGTGGGCTTGCGAGCATGTTTTTGTACATGTAGGTGGAGCTGGGAGTTTGAAAGCCGGTGGCAGTGGCATCCTTGATTAACCCAGGCATCCGGTCAGTAATGCAGTCCTGACAGGGTGCAGCGCAGAGGGGACAGTAATCTGCTTGCTCGGCGATCATTGTATCAGCCATGTGAGATCGGGGTGCCAGACATTAGGGGGTGCCTGTGCGCACCAGGCACCCCCCCTGCGCACACTTATGGTTGTTGCTGCTGGTGATGAATCTTCATCATAGAATGGAACCAACAAAATGAGTAGTTTTATACAACAATTGTTTGTGAAAAAATCATTTGCAAGAGGAACCAAGTATGACAGCAGTTAAACATCCAACAGTGACAACAGTTTTTGAATGTGGTAAAAAGAAAGCCATAGTCCTTCCTGGGCAAAAGGCCAAAAAAGCCACCTCTTGGATGTGGAATTATTTTTACCCAAATCCTGACATTTGTGAAGGCATCTAGGGATATTAACCATCTAGGCACCTCCTCACTGTTACGTCATTTGCAGCAAGTTCATGCAACTTATGTAAAAAAATTATAATAATTTGTAAAATAATAACAAGCAGTCCAGTATAAACTACCAGCAGTTTAGACCAGCATATGCAATCTCCACTGCCAATACACGCATCATCAACCTACTCATTAATGATCAGAGGAAGTCCTTCCCAAAAATTTTTTGTGGGGGCCAAAACAAACCAAGCACTTCAGCCACAAAAGTGACAGTCTGTTGCGGAAGTGCTTGATTTATTAAACTGCATATCCATCTTAATATAGTAAAAACAATAATAATTTTGTTTATATCTCACTTTTCTCCAGCAGGACCCAAAGTCGCTTTACAAACTATCAGAAATAGAGTACAATACACAAATAATTTAGAATTATAACAAAGAAAGAACACACAAAAATAATAATAATAAAAAAATGAGCTCAAAATAAGTATAATGCTGCATTGGTGTAGACATTTTGGGTAATAACTTCCACAGGATATAAATTCCAAGACATTACTAATTTGCAACACATTTTAACCAGAAAAGAATACAATGTTAATACAGTAGCCAAGGATTCCTGACAAGGGTTGACATGAAAGAGAAGCCAAAAAAATGAATAGTTGCATCAATCATCTTAAATTTACTTAATCAATCATTTAAATAAATACAGTGTAAATAGCCAAGGATTTCTGACAAAGGTTGCAATGAAAGAAAAGCCAGCACTGCAAGCTCCAAATCAGCATATCCCTATATTAACTTTGCAGATTCAGAAATCCACTAAATTGACTAATTAATCATTTTAAAATGTTATAAATCAATAATTTGAATTAATTACTACAAAGTTAATAGCCAAGGATTCCTGACAAGGGTTGCAATGAAAGAGAAGCCAAGGAAATTAATACTTGCAGCAGAGCTGCAAACTCCAAATCAGCCTAACCCTATCTTAAATTTTTCGGAATGAAAATCATCTAAATTAACCAATCAACCATCTTAGATATTCTTAGTCAATAATTTTAATCAATTAATCAATCAAGCAATCATTTATCTGCCTTCCACTGCATACATACTCCACCTCCATTTTCCTGTACTGCTCTCAGGCCTCTGATCTAGATCTTGATTAATGAAAATATTGTATAGTTTAGTAAACTGCCATCCTGTCTGCCACTGCTGTGTGGCGATGTTTAATAAATGTGCTATAGTCTTTTAAACTGCCGTGTGTTTGTGCCTCTGCTCTGTTGCATAGTTTAGCCAGCCAGCCTTTGGCCAAAATTGGTGACCAACATTGTGAACTGTGAGGTCAAAATTTACTGGAAGCTAATGTTATTAAAGTTAATAATACTATAGGAGCAAAAACAAAGTTACATGATTTAAGCGGTTTCTTTTTTTCAGTTTAAAAAAAATACAGAACCAAAACCAAAACAAATCAGGGTGATTTACAAAACCAAAACACAAGGACGAATCCAGATTCAAAACCAAAACATGGACGGCATTGCATAGCTCTAATTTTTACCATTAAAAGGTATGATATATCCTGAAATGTGTGTGATGCTGTTTTCATGCATTTACAGTATTATGTGCTGCCAATTTTATTATTTGGTTATTTTCTCTCATACTTTTAACATTTTCTGCAGCATCTACTCTCATTACTCAATTACACAGCTATTTTCTGTGAGGCCCACTTTTCCAGGGTTACTGTGCTTCTTATCTTGTTCAGCTTTACCACTTTAGCGATGCCTTGTGGAATTGATTCAAAATTAACTGGCTCCATATCAAATCTTAATAATTGCAGCCATATGCTGAATATAGAAGCCAAGCAAGTAAAACCAGGCAAACCAAATAACTCAATGCGGATAGCAAAATAAAAACGATTATTAAATAGTATACACTAGTTATGTTATTGTTGAATCATTAAACCAGTTGTTTATCGCATATTATTCCACTGAGCTTGTTAAGGTGGGGGTTGGGTACGAAATAAGGGCAGTCGGACAGTCAGGAGACCGACAGCGGTATCCCAACATCAAGAATCCTGGTATTTCCTCCCTACCCCGTCCCCTAACCCACCCCTTCCTCAGCCTAATAGTGCCCACAAACGGTGAAATTATTGCATGCGATTTGATCTTTTTAGTTCAAATCGCATTGCATCTAGTTCATAACGCACCGTGTTTACTTTCCCGTGTTGTCAATATCGCAAGGCAAAATAGTATTTGCAGTCAGGTATTTCTGAACTACTTTGCAAACAGCCCACTATTTTAATTTATATTGTAGTGCAGTCAAAATAGGGTGTAGTTCAAATCCCACCTTGTGCACAGTCCAAATCGCATACCACTTAGTCCAAATCGCATAACACACAATGTATAGGCTCAAATTGCACCTAGCACAAATCTCACCGTGCGTGGGCACCATAAATCTAACCACCCTATGCGGCAATCTAACCTTAAATGTCCCCCACCCCCACACAGTCTGACCTTGCCCCTGCAGCCTAACCCTATCCTTACCCACCCCAGCAGTCTAACCCTAACCCTCACCCTTGCGCCTAATCCCAACCCCAGTACTTACCTCTGGGATATGTCAGGACCATGGCTGTCGGGATTTTTACACTGCTGCAATAAGCTCGGTTTCGGCTCAGTGTGAAAGTGTCCCTGCAAAAACAATGGGGCAGTGTAAACATGTGACCCGGGGGTCATTCGACCTGAGTCCCGTTATACGATTAATGAGAGCTGCATTATCTGCACTTGGAGATGATGTCATCTAAAAACGTAGGCAATAACTTGTGTCCAGCTTGTGGTGTAAATGAGGGTTTAAGCTGCATTGACATGGCTTGAAACCAATGTTCAGTGACCTGAGCTGGACTCAAGTAGCAGTGTAAAAGGGATATAAGCAGTGCTTTTCAAATTAGCCTCATCTGTGGCAGTTTGTCTGCTAGTTTTAAAGGTGGCAATAATATTAGACAATGTAGTGCAGGCATGTCCAAACTGCGGCCCTCCAGCTGTTGAGAAACTACACATCCCAGCATGCCCTTTCACAGCTTTAGCATTCTCTGACAGCAAAACTGTGTCAGGGCATGCTGGGATATGTAGTTTCACAACAGCTGGAGGGCCGCAGTTTGGACATGCCTGATGTAGTGGCTTTAAAAAGCCATGCTTAGCAAATTAACTCCAAGTGTGTCAATGTTCAGAGGTTTGATTTTTGCACAAATCTATTTGTCCATTTAGGGCACTTGTAGGTGCAAACATCACGTGTTGGACTTGGGACAAGATTGCAGTAGAAATAGGGACATTTTTAATTACTCATAGGAGTGAGGAAACAATAGTACTATATTATATGGGTCACTCTTGTGACTTTTCTATTGCATTGGCTGAAATTTGCTTTCACGGGTGTGGAATGATTGGTTGACAGTTATCATGTGGACTTTTTCAACTGGTCGAAATGGTCTAATTATAATCAGTATTAAAAAATACAAAAGATATCCACTTTCACAGCACCTATAACTTATCAGTAGCTCGTCCCACCCTTCTGGTGTACACCTGCACCAATTAATCACACACAAGATAAAACAAATGAGGTTGAGCACACAGCGCTGAACTTTACAAAAGAAACAAAGTAGCCTTATTATTCAAGAGTTTAGGATATGTTACAATCTCCACAATGGGGGTCATTCCGAGTTGTTAGCTTGCTAGCTACTTTTAGCAGAATTGCAAATGCAAAGCCGCCGCCCTCTGGAGTGTATCTTAGCATAGCAGAATTGCTAACGAAAGATTAGCAATTCTGCTATTAAGTATTTCCCTGCAGTTTCTGAGTAGCTCCAGACCTACTCCTAGATTGCGATCACCTCAGTCCGTTTAGTTCCTGGTTTGACGTCACAAACACGCCCAGCGTCCGGCCAGCCACTCCCCCGTTTCTCCTGCCACTCCTGAGTTTTCTGCTTGCAGGCCTGCGTTTTTTAGCACACTCCCGGAAAACGCTCAGTTACCACCCAGAAACACCCACTTCCTGTCAATCATTCTCCAATCAACAGAGCGACTGAAAAGCTTTGTAAGCCCGTGAGTAAAATAGCATAGTTTTGTGTAAAATTGCTTAGCGCGTGCGCCCTGCGGTGCATACGCATGTGCAGAACTGCCGGATTTTAGCCTATTAGCAATTCTGATAAAAATAGCAGTGAGCGAACAACTCGGAATGACCCCCCATATCAGGAATAATTAGCTTCAGATTATTCCCAGCAAATGAAAGTGTCTTTTTCTTTTCTTATAGACTGACGCTTACTTTCAAACCACTTGTTACGTTCATCAAAAGGTATCTTTTCAGTTCCCCTGGCCTCTCGATCACGCTGTCAAAGTGGAGACCCGGCTCATCATACCAGCAATGACACAAACACCATGCAAATGAAAGATTAAAAAATTCCCAACAGGGATTTTAATAACATAATATTAAAACATCAAGCTTTGTTAAACTGCAAATCTGCAACATTGCAGGACTTGGACCGGGACAGGAGAACGCTGCCGGCTCATATGCTTGAGGCTGTTGCCAGAACAGCGCGCTGAGAGACTCCGGAAACTCTCAGCTGGAGGGCACAGCCTCACCCAGGAGCAGGTATGACCTCCACCATCCACATTTGCCTTTTAACAAAGCTTGGGTTTTAATATTGTCATTAAATTCCCTGTTGGGAATTTTTTCATCTTTCATTTGTATGGTGTTTGTGTCAACGCTGGTATGATGAGCCGGGTCTCCACTTTGACAGTGTGATCGAGAGGCCAGGGGAACTGAAAAGTTACCTTTTGATGAACATAACAAGTGGTTTGAAAGTTAAGGGCCCCATACACTAGAACGATATGTCTAGATGCTGAAATCAGGGCAATTTCCCTTGAACTGTCCCGGGAGCTTCCCGGGACTGGTTCCATACGATTCCAAATGATTTTGTACATTTTGCATGCGATATATCATATGTGATCCCAGTCATAACTGCGGGAACATATCACGAGTGCAGCACTAGCGATCTGGAGGATCCGATCCTATGCTCACAGGGCTGCGCATTGGATCGGATTGGATACACAGTCAAAATGCCCGATTTCACCCAATATATCGATCCGAATGCCCGAATTGGGCTGAAATTGGGCATTATCGTCCTAGTGTATGGGGCCCTTTAGTGTCAGTCTATAAGAAAAGAAAAATGCACTTTCATTTGCTGGGAATCATCTGAGGCTAATTATTCCTGGTATTGTGGAGATTGTAAAATATCCTAAACTCTTGAATAATAAGGCTACTTTATTTCTATTGTAAAGTTCAGCGCTGTGTGCTCAACCTCATTTGTTTTATCTTAATTGTCACCAATTGACAATGTCAATATTCATGTGTACATGAATAGTATATCGACATGATGAACTTCTTGCACCTTCTTGCGGGTCACATGCAGAACAGTTCCAATACATTTTCTATCCCCCCTACCCCTAATTACTTATCATTTTCCCACTATCATTTCTATACAGGCAACAATTCCTTTCTCGGCAGAATAGAGTGAGCTGACACTGTCATCACCCCAGGTCTATTTATAGAGTAGAAAATCCATGGAATTTACTATTACAAATCTGCAGAATGGAACTTGACAAAAGTATAATTTTTTCCATTGCAAAATTTGATTTGTGTGAAATTCCATTGCAAGTTAGCTTATTGCGATCCATCTACAGACAGGATGTAGTCTATAATCATAAAGTTTATCCAGTATATAACAAGTAAAATCCACAAGTACAGTTAAGAATTTGAGGGGATGTACTCAGCCTTGGAAAGTGATAAAATGTAGAGAGATAAAGGGGGTGATTCCGAGTTGTTAGCTCGTTAGCTGCTTTTAGCAGCATTGCACACGCTAAGCCTACGCTTACTGGGAGTGTATCTTAGCATAGCAGATTTGCTAACGAAGGGTTCGCTGATTTTCTCGTAACGATTACCCCGCAGTTTCTGAGTAGCTCCAGACTTACTTTGCCAGTGCGACGAGCTCAGTCCTTTTCGTTCCTGGTTTGACCCTCACAAACACACCCAGCGTTCGGCCAGCCACTCCCCCGTTTTTGCAGACACTCCTGCGTTTTCATCTAGCACGCCTGCGTTTTTCCGCACGCTCCCATAAAACGGCCAGTTTCCGCCCAGAAACACCCACTTCCTGTCAATCACACTACGATCAGCAGAGTGAGGAAAAAACTTTGTTACGCCGTGAGTAAAATACCAAACTTTTGTGCTAATTTACTTGGCGCAGGCGCACTGCGTACAATGCGCATGCGCAGTTTGCGACTAATCGCTCCGTAGCGAACAAAAATAACGAGCGAACAACTCGGAATCAACCCCAAAGTGCCAGCAAATCTGCTCCTAACTGCCATGTTACAGGCTGTGTTTGGAAAAATGACAGGAGCTGATTGGTTGGTACTTTATATCTCCCCTTTATCACTCCCCAAGTCTTAGTACATCGGCCCCCTTGGAAACTACACAGCATGAAACTGCAATATAAATCATATGCATTGCTGCAAGTATGGTGGTACAGGGCGGTTCTGCGTACTGGCAAGATATTCCCAGCCGGTTCACAGTACTGCTGGGCCACCACCTTGCAGACACCATGTTGGAGAGAGGAGAGCGCAGCATGTATCTCTCCTCGCCTGCCTGCCCAGTCAGTTGGAGTCCGGTGACTGGCGGTATCTCCTTCTTCGAGTCCGGCAGCAACAGCGGCGGCATGTATTACACTCAAACACCAGTTCGTGAGCCAAGCAAAGCTCGAGGTCTGGCAGCCAGTCAGGAGCAACCGCTGCCGGACCGCGATCCAGATCTGAGACGCAGGACACCGCCACCGCCGCAGGAGGAGACCGGAGTGGACTGAGGGCAGGAGAGAAGCGTGCTGTGCTCTCCTCTCCCCGACAGCAGCAGCAGACAGTGCCGGCCCCAGGCAGCAGCAATAACGGTGAGTTGCAATGCAGGAGGCATACCTGGCACTGTGGGGGCACATCTGGCACCATGGGGGCATGTGTAAGGCCCAGGCAGAAGCAGCAACAACAAGAGTGAGTTGCACTGCTGGGGGCATATCTGGCACTGTGGGGGGCATTTCTGGTACCGTGGGGACATGTGTATCTGGCAGTGAAGTGCGGTGAAGTCAGAGGCTGGGTACACACAAATGGTGGTGGGTCTCAGTGACGGGAGCCTGTCTCACTCCCTACACAATGTCTTATGTCTCTGCACTGCATCCATGCAAACATCGGGAAAACATACATGCAGTAATAGCCAGGTCACAACCATCACTCTACTTTTGTGAGTAAACTGGTGGATACTACCTTCTGGGAGAGGTGCCAGTGGCGTAACTACTGCCCCCGCAGTCCTCGCGGTGGCTTGGGGGCGAGGGGCTGCGGGGGCGCCACTGATTACAGCAGACTGACATGCGGACGAACGTCCGCATGTCAGTCTGCTTTATTGGAGGGACACGGCGGGCGCAGCGTGTGCCTATCCTGTGTCCCTCCTGAGCCCTGCATCATCTCCGGCGGCCCGCGGGTCTAATAGGGGGAAGTGCCGTCCGTGAGCCAATTAGAGCTCACGGACGGCACTTCCCCCTATCAGACCCGCGGCCGCCGGAGATGATGCAGGACTCAGGAGGGACACAGGAGAGGCACACGCTGCGCCCGCCGTGTCCCTCCAAGTTCTCCAACAAGCGGCGGCTGCACTGCGGCATATCTGTCACGGGGGGGGAGAGAGGAGAGGGTGTCTGGCACCGGGGAATATATGGCCATTGGGGGGGGGATGTCAGGCACTAGGGGGGATATCCGGCACTGGGGCATATATGACACTGTGGGGGGGGGCGGGGGATATCTGGCACTAGGGCATATCTGGCACTGGGGAAGGGGGGGGGGGGGATATCTGGCACTGGGGCATATATGGCACTGGGGGGGGGGGGGATATCTGGCACTAGGGCATATCGCACTGGGGGGGGGGGGATGTCTGGCACTGGGGGGGATATCTGGCACTGGGGCATATATGGCACTGGGGGGGGGATATCTGGCACGGGGTGGATATGTGGCACTGGGGGGGGGGGGGATATCTGGCACTGGGAGGGAATATCTGGCCCTGGGGCTTATATGGCACTGGGGGAGAATATCTGGCACTGGGGGGGGAATATCTGTCACTGGGGATATATGGCACTCGGGGGGAATATATGGCACTGGCGGCATATCTGGCACTGGGGGAATATCTGGCACTGGGGGCATATGTGGCACTGGGGGGGAATATATGGCACTGGCGGCATATCTGGCATGGGGGGAATATCTGGCACTGGGGGCATATGTGGCACTGGGGGGGAATATCTGGCACTGGGGGCATATCTGGCACTGGGGGGGTATATGTGTACCTGGCACATGGGGGGGGGGGCTATATTTGGCACCGGGGGCATGTGAGTACCTGGCACCGTGGGGAAATATCTGGCACTGGGGACATATGTGGCACTGGGAGCACAGCCCTAGCAACAAGGACTACCTCCTAGCAACGAGCATGACACCCAGTGCATGAAACACCTGACAACGAGCATGACACCCAGTGCATGAAACACCTGGCAACGAGCATGACACCCAGTGCATGAAACCCCTGACAACGAGAAGGTAATTGAAAAGTAATTAGAAGCCTTACTGTAGGACTTAATGTGTAATGGGCATTACGGTGTGTGGCATAATGTATCACGGACATTGTGGTGTGTGTCATAATGTGTCACAGGCATTACGGTGTATGGTATACTATATCGCGGGCATTGTGATATGTGGTATAATGTCTCAGGGTCATTGCAGTGTGTGGCATAATGTATCACGGACATTGCGGTGTGTGTCATAATGTGTCAGGCATTACGGTGTGTGGTATACTATATCACGGGCATTGTGGTATGTGGTATAATGTCTCAGGGTCATTGCAGTGTGGCATAATACATAACGGGCATTGCGGTGTGTGGCATAGGGTATAACGGGCAGGGCATTGCGGTATGTGTCACAGGCATTACGGTGTATGGTATACTATATCACGGGCATTGTGGTATAATGTCTCAAGGTCATTGCGGTGTGTGTCATAATGTGTCACAGGCATTGTATGTGCTATAATGTATCAGGGGCATTGCAGTGTGTAGCATAATGTATAACGGGCATTGCGATTCCTGTCATAATGTGTCGGGGGCATTACGGTGTGTGGCATAATGTGTCGGGGGCATTACAGTGTGTGCATATTGTGTCATGTGCATTGTTGTGTGCGGCATAATGTCTAAGGGCCATTGCAGTATGTGGCATAATGTATACTGGGCATTACTATAAGGAGGAAAAATGACAAATAATGTAAGGGGCATGAATCAGGATTATTTTTCTTTCCTGTGGTGGCTAACGTCTGGGCGTGCAGGTTGCAAAACTGGGGTATAAGGTAGTCTTTTCCTGCAATACCACGCCCCTTTCCGAGAAACCACGCCCATTCCAACAAAACCACGCCCCTTTTTTTGCAGCGCGCGCCGAAGGCGCGCGCATATTTGTCCCTTTCCTGCTCCCAGTTATGCAGCGGGGGGGGGGGGGGGGGGGGGGGGCGCCAAAAATTTTTTGGCTTGGGGGAGAAAAATTTCTAGTTACGCCACTGAGAGGTGCCCCATTGCATCTTCACCTGCAGATCACCGCTGGCCTGGCGAAGGCCGTTACACATGGCAATACAGTCATCAGTGATACAGTCAGCAGCACCTGGGGAGAGAGAGCAGGAACATATATGTACACTACGTGTCACTACTGAAGCCACACACAGAGTCCTGTCCCCGCACTCACTACATATGCCATACACACACACACACACACACACACCTGTACCCACACTCACTACAGATGCCCACACGCCTTTCCCTACACTCACTACAGATGACACACATGCCTGTCCCCACACTCACTACATATGCCATACACACACACACACACACACACACACAGACACACACACACACCTGTACCCACACTCACTACAGATGCCCACACGCCTGTCCCCACACTCACTACAGATGCCACACACGCCTGTCCCCACACTCACTACAGATGCCCACACGCCTGTCCCCACATTCACTGCAGGTGCCACACACGCCTGTCCCCACACTCGCTACAGATGCCACACACTCCTGTCCACACTCACTACAGATGACACACACGCCTGTCCCAACACTCACTACAGATGCCACACACGCCTGTCCCCACACTCGCTGCAGATGCCACACACACCTGTCCCCACACTCACTACAGATGACACACACGCCTGTCCCCACACTCACTACAGATGACAAACATACCTGTCCCTACATTCACTACAGATAACACGCACTTCAGGTCTTCATTTTCCCTCGCTCCCTGCTCAGCTCTGATCTTCCCGCACTTCTTGGATTGGTCACATGACCAATCCGAGCTGGCCTTCAGAGCTCAAGAGCACCCCCACTGTGAGGCATGCCTCCCATTTCCCTGTTCTATGTGGTCTGATTGGCCGCTGTGTAGCCCCACCCATCTGTACAGGCAGTGTCCGACAATGTGAGAGATGAGGCTGAGCTGCCACTGCCTCATCTCTATCTCTCCCTGCAGTTCCAGGAGCCCAGAAAGTCTGGTAAGTTTTATCTATAAAGATGATTGCATTAATACAAAGTAGATGCTTATAAGTTATAAATATCTTCTTTGTGTTATCCCAATCATTTTTATAGTGAGAACACTGAGTATGATAGGGAGCATGACAGGTGAGGCTCTGCCTCCCCTGACTGCACGTCCCTGGTATCTGGCAATGTGGGGGCATATCTGGCAACGTTGGGGCATATCTGGCACTGTGGGGGAATATGTATATCTGGCACTGTGGGGGCCCATCTAGCACTATGGGGGGCATGTGTATCTGAAAATGTGGGGGCATATGCGGCACGGTGGTGGAATATGTGTAATCTGACACTGTGGGGCATGTGCATCTGGCAATGTGGGGCATATCTGGAGACATAAGGTCATATCTGGCACTGTTTGGGCATATCTGGCACTGTAAGGGGCATATCTGGCACAGTTGGGGCATACCTAGCACCATGGGGGCATATGGGTATCTGGCACTGTGGGGGCATATCTGGCATATATGTATCTGGCACTGTGAGGGCATATGTGTATCTGGTTCTGTGGGAGCATATGTGTATCTGAAACTGTGGGGGAATATTTGTATCTGGAACAATTGGGGGCATATGTGTATCTGGCACTATTGGGGGCATATTTGTATCTGGCACTGCACTATTGGGGTCATGTGTCTCATGTCCCCATTTTCATTGGCCGTGCCCCATGTGGCATGTGTCCACTGCCATTTATTGGAGCGGGCGCCTTCGGCGCGTGCACACACAGTGCCACTAAGTATATTTTTTCTTCTTGCACCACTGATAATACGGAATACACAAGGGGCTGGTTTGCCTTCATTAATGTGCGGTGTATGTCCTTATATCGGTGAGATTTACTAGACCTGTGACTTTAAATTGGATAATTCATACTCTGAGTAAAACTGCAATAAAGCCAAAGAGCATGTAGTTATAAATTATGTGCCCACGTTTAAATTATAGATATATGGGCTCGGATCTTAGCCCACCCAAACTTCACCAATCCGAGGGAATGCGAGCGACAGCTCAGATTTTCCCGCCATGCTCTGATTCTAAAATGAGGCAAAATGGCATCATCACAGCGTGATATTCTCGCAGGTTTTGGAATCTATATAAGGACCCCTGGCTGCTGGGCTGTGTTGTTTCCATTGTATTGTGTCTATACACTCAGCCAGTGGCTGCTGGGCTGAGCTGTATCCATTGTGCTGTGTCCACTGTCCATACACTCCAGTCAGTGACTGCTGGCCTGTGCTGTCTCCATTGTAGTAAAAAAAAAATATATTGTTCTATTGCTTGTACTACTTCTGTGTGCTCGTCGATATGGATAATGATCAATTGAGAGAAGAGCAGGAGCAGCATCCAAATACTAACACTGCAGCTGCCACCAGTCATGATGATACTAGTTCTTCAGTGTTATCTACTAAAGCTTATGCCCACTGGCATCGAGGGTTTAAGTCAGGGCATCTAAAATAAAATAAACATTTTACAGTGGTAAAGAAAAAAAACACCTCTAATAAAGGGAAAGTTTACTGCAGAAAACTTAAAATTGTCAACTTGTCATTCACCACACGTAGTGGCAAGGGAAGGCTCAGGCCTTAACATTTATGTATGAGTGTTCTGCAACAGGCAGTGGGGTATCTTTTTCAGCCTCTCGTGATAATGTAAGACCTTCTCACTCAGGGACAAGAAGAGGTATCAAAAAAATTTAAACCACTTAGCCAGTAGAACCGTCACACATCTCTGAGGAGAGTCTAATGGTGACCACGTTAGCTATGCATGTATGAAATTCCTCCCACTGTTCTCGTAGAGAAGCCTCTTTCACCTCCTTCCACTATTTCTGCTCCATCTGCACATGTGGGGAGCAGTACAAGTAAAGATGGTGATGAGGATATAACAGAAATTGAGGATGCTTCTGTGGAAGTGGAACAGGATGAGGAGGTTATGTGTGTACTACTACTATCTGACACTGAGGATAAGGATATTGATGATGTTGTTTGTGAAAGTCAGGCACCAGTGGCTGCAGTTCTTGCCTGTGATAAAGAAAATGTGATTGTGATGTCTAGGCATAAGACCAAAAAAGTCACCACTTGGGTGTGGGATTATTTTTACCTAAATGTTGACATTTATGAAGGCATCTGCTTTTTTGTGAGCCCAAGGTTAGTAGAGGTAGGGACATTAACCACCTCCGTGTTACATCATTTGTGGCACGTTCATTATTTATTAACAGTTTCTTATATAGTGCAGCAAATTCCGTTGTGCTTTACAACTGGATTTCATGAAATTTATTTGACAAGATAATAATGTAATTAACACCCTCATCATCAACCTCCTCATTAGTGATCGGAGGTACAGTAGTCCTTCCAAAAAAATGTTTTGTAGTGAACGAAACAAACCAAGCACTTCAACCACAAAAGTGGCAGTTCCTGACACTGGAGGGCTTGTTTAATTAAACTGTGCATGTTCCTTTAATATCCAACATAAAAGTGGGTGGGAGGGCCCAATGACCATTCCATCCTGCACCACTTCTCTTTTCATAATGAGCTGTATTTTTTGGGGTTGCATTAGGAATGGTCTATTTTGCATAGGCATACATCACCTCTAATAAAGGGAAAGATTACTGCTAAAAAATATAAAATTGTGAACACTAAAATCCACCATTACAGAAGTTTCTGTACGTGTTGCATTGGGCAGCAAGGGTATACCTCATAAAACTTATGATTAAGTTTTATGAACATGAGTCTTTGTCGACATTTTATTGGTTGCTTCTTCAAATGATTTTTCAGTAGCTTGCATAAAGCAGAGTATTCTCCAGTGTGCTGGAGTAAAATACATTCCCCCTCCTCTCCCTCCCTAGTTTCAATTTATTGTAGGTTTTGATGGCTTGCTGCTGTTTCTCCATTCGCTGAAGCATATAAAAGGTAAATTCCACATGGTTACTACCTCTTGCTACAGCTTGGCATGGGAAATGGTATGGGCCCTCATTCTGAGTTGATCGAACCAAGCAACTTTTTGCTGCTGGTGCGATCAACTAATCTCCGCAAATGGGGGAGTGTATTTTAGCATAGTAGGGCTGCTTGTGCAGCCCTGCTATGCTAAAAAAGTTTTTCACAACTCAAGATCAGCCCTGGACATACTTACCCTGTGCGACGGGTCCAGCGATGATGGGCTCGGCATTGACGTCAGACATCCGCCCTCCGTTCGCCTGGACACACCTGCGTTTTTCTTACCACTCCCCAAAAAACGGCCACCAACGGTCAGTTGACGCCCCGGAACGCCTTCCTGCAGTCAATCTTCTTGCGATCGCCGCTGCGAATGCTTTTTCCGATGTCAGCGTCGTCGCCGGGCAATGCACACATCGCACATGCGCATTCCAGAACTGATCGCACCGCTGCAATGAAGTGCAGCGTGCAATCGGGTCGGAATGAGGGCCCTTGTTCTTGCAGCTTCTGCAATCTTCTACATGTGGTTGCTAAATGAATGCTGAAAATGTTCAGAAATTTTTCAGGCCACAGACAACATATCCTACCCAGTGCCAGATTAATGTCCACATGGGCCTGGAGCTGAAATTTATGAAGGGCCTATTATTTGTTGCTGCAGCAGAGCCGGGTTGGGGGGGGGGGGGGGGTATATGTCATCCCAAGCCCTCCACTCTCAGGGGCCCTCCCCATGCCTGCCGCCAACCACCGACTGATTGCAGGTATTTTTTATTTTTTTTCAATTATGAAAAGAAGTTCAGCTGTCGGAGTGCCCTGCCCCCATGTGTTCAATGGTTTCCTCCAACTCTCCCACCATGCACCTTGAAGCTGAGTACCCAACACGGCCAGCTCACATCAGCAGCGGGCACTGATTTACATTTGCATTAAAGGAGACCACATAGAAGGAGCAGCGATGGATGGCTACGCTCTCCTGCCGCATAAGTGAGCACAACCTTCACATAACAGGAGAACCATTACAGCCCCAACGGTGGGCATCCATCTGCACTGTCCAAAGACGACAAGTGCAGCTCTGCGATGTCTCTATAGAGCAGAAGATGACTTCAAAAGTAGACTTTATCAGCCACAATTTGAATTAAAAGGAAGATTGTGGAATAGTTTCTTAAAAGCATTGTGCTTATTAGTTGCTTTTCATTAGATATAATATATTACTCTGGGGAAAAGTCAATCTGTTGCCAGGGAAGACTCAATTTCGATACATTTTGTGCTCCTGATCTATTCAACTGTGATCGCATCGCCGAACAAGGGACACCCCTGCCTCAGCAGCCATGTTCCCCGTCACAGTGACTGCGTGTGACGTCACACAGCTGACCCGAACCTGCCCGTTTCTGATGCAACACTCCCGGCCTCCCCGCAACGTCTCTGCCTGTCAGTCAGGCAGAGGCGTTCGCATCAATGCTATGCGAATGCTTTGCCAGGTCCACGCACGTGCAGAACAAGTGCTGTGCATGTGCGCTGGCCCAAACAATTGTCAATATGTGATCATATCTTTAAATTAAAAACTATCTCAATAAAGTCTTTACACATTTTATATATATATATATATATATACTATTTTAAACTGAGATGCGCTAACAGAACAGGTAATGTGGTGGAGCAAGTACTAGTACTATACTAATTAAATTGGCCACCGTATATTACAGAGAGCATCAGTGACCATCAGAGCCGTAACTAGACATTTTGGTGCCCTGAGCCAGAAAGATCATTGGTGCTCCCCTCCATATTTCATATAGGGATGTGACCTTGTGGCGAAGAAGCGTGGTCAGAGAATAGTACCAATTCACATTACAAAGTAGTGTCCGTAATTCACATTACACCGCACAATAGAGCCTCTTATTCATACTATTCCACATGGTATAGCCTGTCTTCATTTAAATAAGATGGTGGGGAAAACACAGCACATTTAAAACAGGGACAAACAAGAACAGACTTGAAAACAAACGGTAGGGAGAGAATACAGTAGTGGTACTTGTTGTGACCAGTGCAAGGGAAATTTATTAGAATGGACAGTGCTGTTGTTATAATGTGAGGGCATAAGGGAAGATCTGTAACCAACAGCTAAAACATAGGGGTGATTCAGACCTGATCAGGTAGTAACTGCGCATGTGTATGCACCGCAATGCGCATGCGTGTCGGACAGCAACAACGGGCATCGCCGGTCAGCGATGGGATGGTGCGAAAAATCCATTCGCACGGGCGTTTGCAAGGTGATTGACAGGAGGAGGCCGTTTGTGGGTGGCAACTGACCATTTATTGCGAGTGTCCGGTAAAATGCAGGCGTGTCCAAGCGTTTTCAGGGAGAGGGTGTGATGTCAGCTCCGGCCCTGATCAGCCTGATGTGATCGCAGTGTAGGAGTAAGTCCTGGGCTGCGCACAGACTGCACAAAGTTGATTTTAGCAGCTCAGCGTACACATAGGATCGCACACTTGCACAGTGAATATACACTCCCCCCAGGAGGCGGCGACTATATGATCGCAGGACAGCAAAATTAGCAGCCCAGCGATCAGATCTGAATCACCCCCAGCCCCATAGCGTATAAGCACTATGGACATTTGTTTACATTGTATTGAATAAATATTTATAAATAAAACCCAGCAAAACTGTAAAACAATAGGCCAATAATGTCACATATTAAGCAGACATACTGTAACTTTCAATATTGTGATTTCTGGTGAAAACACAGAGGTGGCAGTGTGAGGAAGTCAGGACTGGTTAGTATGCTGTGCTGTCCTGGGCATAGTGAGTGTGAGTGATACACTCGTAGCTGCGCTGCCATCTCTTACCCCTAGTCATTATTATACAGCTCAATGCTCCTTTGTACCTGGATGGAAACAGCAGCTGCAGAACACCTGAATTCACTATTTGGCAGCATATTCAATGTCTGCAAGGACACGAGTTGCGGCTGAATCTGCATGACTTCAGTTGACCCAGGGAGGGGACACACACGAGTCGACAGCATAATGTCCAGTGGGCGGAGCTTAGCGCGATCCGGGGGCGGAGCTTCGGGCAACAGGGGGCTAAGCAGTGGCAGCTGGAAGGACCAGGAAGTGGACCTTCTGGTCAAGTCCAGAGACACAAATTCGGATGGCAAATGAGAGGATCTTTTGACAATCGGGGACACAGATGCAGATGGACCAGGGGGCGGAGCTTATCGAGGTCTGGGGGTGGAGCTTATTTCGAAACTGGTATGATGAGCTTTAGCCCAACAGCATGGAAGGAACGGAGGAGGAGGCGGCTATTTTGCACAGCTGCTGGCAGCTTGGGCGGGGTTAGGCAGAGCTTTGCCTGGCCCTGACAGGACTCGAATGGGAGAGTGCTATTGGTGATGACAGGAGAAAAGTTGTTTTTTTCTGTCATCACTATCTGAGCTGCAGGAAACTCTCTGGGCCTATTTTCAATAGGGGGCTTGGAGCTGCAGCTCCATCCGCCCCATTGTTAATCCGGCCCTGATCCTACCGCTGTCATTTAAAATAAAATGCTGAACCACCAAGTTTATTATGTGGGCAAAACATGGGGCATGCTCAAAATCACACATTTGTAATGCTCTAATAATGTAAAATGCATTATAGGAAATGACAAATGCTAAGCTATCTTGCTATGACACACCAGACTTTTTCTAACAGATTGAAACTGGTATGCTAACTAATCAATCCTTCTTCCTTTATTTTACATCAACTAGGGCAGTATGGATGGTGTAATGTCCATAGGCGCGCGCAGAACATTTTATTAGGGGGTGCACCATCGGAGGGGTGTTTAGCACCACCTATTGGGCGTGTCTAGCACCACCTATTGGGCGTGTCTAGTACCACCTATTGGGCGTGTCTAGCACCACCTACTGGCACTTAATGTAACATAAATCACATACCACAAGGGGCATGGCCATTGCAAACAGGGGCGTGTCAACATGACACGCCAACTGTTTCTAATCACTCTGGGAGCGTTACTTTCCATTCCATATGCACCTTACCTATATGGTGGTTTCTCAGAATGTGGATCCTCTGAAGAAATGTCCTCCCTAGGCAGACAGCGTCTTCAGTCGGTAATCACTATTCATGTAGGATATCACATGGTCCAGAAGAGGCCTGTTTGTGTAGGAATATGACCAATATCATCATCATGTCACAGAGGTTCAACCAGACTTGTGTCACCTACTGCCCTCTGCATCTCTCAGCCACACCATCATCTCCTCCTTGTGTCTCTCAGCCACACCATCATCTCCTCCCTGTGTCTCTCAGCCAGACCCTTATCTCCCGCCTGCATCTCTCAGCCACACCATCTCCTCCCCTCCCTGCATCGTCTCTCACCCCAACCATCATCCCCTCCCTGCATTATCTCTCATCCACACCATCATCTCCTGCCTGCGTTTCCCTGCCACGAATCTCTCACAATCCACCTCACTTTCTATCTCTGAGTCTACCCCCTTCACTGTGTGCATCTCAGCCTCCCGCCCTTCACTGTCTCTCAGCCTTCACCTCCCTTCATTCTGTGTCTAATGCCGCTTACTGACAGTGCCCACAGTAGTTGTGCCTCTTATACAATGCCCACAGCAGTTGTGCCACTTACACAATGCCCACAGTAGGAGTGCTCCTTACACAATGCCCACAGTAGTAGTGCCCATTACAAAATGCCCCCAGTAGTAGTGCCCCTTACACAATGCCCACAGTGGTAGTGCCACTTACACAACACCCACAGTGGTAGTGCCCCTAACACAATGCCCATGGTAGTAGTGCCCTTACACAATGCCTGTAGTAGTGTCACACACAATGCCCATTGGCCCTCATTCCGAGTTGATCGCACAAAGCTGCTTTTTTCAGCCCATGCGATCACTAGTCACTGCCTTTGGGGGAGGGATTTTTTGCATAGCAAGGCTGCAAATACTTGTGCAGCCCTGCTATGCAAAAAGAGTTTGTGCAGTTTCTAAGTAGGTCCTGACATACTCACTGGCTGCGATGTCTTCAGCGTAACTGGTCCCAGAGTTGATGTCAGACACCCGCCCTGCAAACGCCTGGACACTCCTGTGTTAGACTCACCACTCCCAGAAAACGGTGAGTATCCGCACCCGGAACGCCTCCTGCCTGTCCGTCTGCTTGCGATCGCTGCTGCAATCACTTTTCTCGCTGGCGGCGTCGCGGCCCGGTCGTGGCAACGATGCACCTGCGCAATGCGTCTGCCGCGCATGCGCATTTCTGACCCGTTCGCACAGCAGCGAAGAACCACTGCGTGTGAACGGTTCAGAATGACCCCCATAGTAGTAGTGCCCATTACACAATGCCCATAGTAGTAGTGACCCTTACACAATGCCTATAGTTCTGCCCATTACACAATGCCCATAGTAGTAGTGACCCTTACACAATGCCTGTAGTTCTGCCCATTACACAATTCCCATAGTTGTTCTGCCCATTACACAATGCCCATAGTAGTAGTGTCATACACAATGCCTATAGTAGTAGTGCCAGTTACACAATGCCCATAGTAGTCGTGCCCCTTACATAATGCCCAATAGTAGTAGTGGCCCCTACACAATGCCCAATAGTAGTAGTGCCAGTTACACAATGCCCAATAGTAGTTGTGTCAGTTACACAATGCCCAATAGTAGTAATGCCCCTTACACATGCCCATAGTAGTAGTAATGCCAGTTACACAATGCCCATAGTAGTAGTATCAGTTACACAATGCCCATCGTAGTAGTGTCAGTTACACAATGCCCATAGTAATAGTGCCAGTTACACAATGCCCATAGTAGTAGTGTGTTGCACAATGCCCATAGTAGTAGTGCCAGTTATACATGCCCATAGTAGTAGTGTGTTACACAATGCCCATAGTAATAGTGCCAGTTACACAATGCCCATAGTAGTAGTGTGTTACACAATGCCCATAGTAGTAGTGCCAGTTATACATGCCCATAGTAGTAGTGACCCTTACACAATGCCCATAGTAGTAGTGACCCTTACACAATGCCCATAGTAGTAGTGACCCTTACACAATGCCTGTAGTTCTGCCCATTACACAATGCCCATAGTAGTAGTGTCATACACAATGCCTATAGTAGTACTGCCAGTTACACAATGCCCATAGTAGTAGTGCCCCTTACACAATGCCCATAGTAGTAGTGCCAGTTACACATGCCCATAGTAGTAGTGCCCCTTACACAATGCCCATAGTAGTAGTGCCAGTTACACATGCCCATAGTAGTAGTGCCCCTTACACAATGCCCATAGTAGTAGTGCCAGTTACGCATGCCCATAGTTGTAATGCCAGTTACACATGCCCATAGTAGTAGTGCCAGTTACGCATGCCCATAGTTGTAATGCCAGTTACACATGCCCATAGTAGTAGTGCCAGTTACACATGACATGCCCATAGTAGTAGTGCCAGTTACACATGCATATAGTTGTAATGCGTTACACATGCCCATAGAAGTAGTGCCAGTTACACATGCCCATAGTTGTAATGCCAGTTACACATGCCCATAGTAGTAGTGCCAGTTACGCATGCCCATAGTTGTAATGCCAGTTACACATGCCCATAGTAGTAGTGCCAGTTACACATGCCCATAGTAGTAGTGCCAGTTACACATGCCCATAGTTGTAATGCCAGTTACACATGCCCATAGTAGTAGTGCCAGTTACGCATGCCCATAGTTGTAATGCCAGTTACACATGCCCATAGTAGTAGTGCCAGTTACACATGACATGCCCATAGTAGTAGTGCCAGTTACACATGCCCATAGTTGTAATGCGTTACACATGCCCATAGTAGTAGTGCCAGTTACACATGCCCATAGTAGTAGTGCCAGTTACACATGCCCATAGTTGTAATGCCAGTTACACATGCCCATAATAGTAGTGCCAGTTACGCATGCCCATAGTTGTAATGCCAGTTACACATGCCATAGTAGTAGTGCCAGTTACACATGCCCATAGTTGTAATGCCAATTACACATGCCCATAGTAGTAGTGTCAGTTACACATGCCCATAGTTGTAGTGCCAGTTACACATGCCCATAGTAGTAGTGCCAGTTACACATGCCCATAGTAGTAGTGCCAGTTACGCATGCCCATAGTTGTAATGCCAGTTACGCATGCCCATAGTAGCAGTGCCAGTTACGCATGCCCATAGTTGTAATGCCAGTTACACATGCCCATAGTAGTAGTGCCAGTTACGCATGCCCATAGTTGTAATGTCAGTTACACATGCCCATAGTAGTAGTGCCAGTTACACATGCCCATAGTAGTAGTGACAGTTACACATGCCCATAGTAGTAGTGCCAGTTACACAATGCCCATAGTAGTAGTGCCCCTTACATAATGCCCAATAATAGTAGTGCCCCCTACACAATGCCCAATAGTAGTAGTGGCAGTTACACAATGCCCAAAAGTAGTAGTGCCCCTTACACATGCCCAATAGTAGAAGTGCCAGTTACACAATGCCCATAGAAGTAGTGCGTTACACAATGCCCATAGTTGTAATGCCAGTTACACATGCCCATAGTTGTAATGCCAGTTACACATGCCCATAGTAGTAGTGCCAGTTACACATGCCCATAGTTGTAATGCCAGTTACACATGCCCATAGTAGTAGTGCCAGTTACGCAAGCCCATGGTTGTAATGCCAGTTACACATGCCCATAGTTGTAATGCCAGTTACACATGCCCATAGTAGTAGTGCCAGTTACACATGACATGCCCATAGTAGTAGTGCCAGTTACACATGCCCATAGTTGTAATGCGTTACACATGTCCGTAGTAGTAGTGTCAGTTACACATGCCCATAGTAGAAGTGCCAGTTACGCATGCCCATAGTTGTAATGCCAGTTACACATGCCCATAGTAGTAGTGCCAGTTACACATGCCCATAGTAGTAGTGCCAGTTACACATGCCCATAGTTGTAATGCCAGTTACACATGCCCATAGTAGTAGTGCCAGTTACACATGTCCATAGTAGTAGTGCCAGTTACACATGCCCATAGTTGTAACGCCAGTTACACATGCCCATAGTAGTAGTGCCAGTTACGCATGCCCATAGTTGTTATGCCAGTTATACATGCCCATAGTAGTACTGCCAGTTCCGCATGCCCATAGTTGTAATGCCAGTTACACATGCCCATAGCAGTAGTGCCAGTTACACATGCCCATAGTTGTAATGCCAGTTACACATGCCCATAGTTGTAATGCCAGTTACACATGCCCATAGTAGTAGTGCCAGTTACATATGCCCATAGTTGTAATGCCAGTTTCACATGCCCATAGTAGTAGTGCCAGTTACACATGCTCATAGTTGTAATGCCAGTTACACATGCCCATAGTAGTAGTGCCAGTTACACATGCCCATAGTTGTAGTGCCAGTTACACATGCCCATAGTAGTAGTGCCAGTTACACATGCCCATAGTAGTAGTGCCAGTTACGCATGCCCATAGTTGTAATGCCAGTTACGCATGCCCATAGTAGTAGTGCCAGTTACACATGCCCATAGTTGTAATGCCAGTTACACATGCCCATAGTAGTAGTGCCAGTTACGCATGCCCATAGTTGTAATGTCAGTTACACATGCCCATAGTAGTAGTGCCAGTTACACATGCCCATAGTAGTAGTGACAGTTACACATGCCCATAGTAGTAGTGCCAGTTACGCATGCCCATAGTTGTAATGCCAGTTACACATGCCCATAGTAGTAGTGCCAGTTACACATGCCCATAGTTGTAATGCCAGTTACACATGCCCATAGTAGTAGTGCCAGTTACGCATGCCCATAGTTGTAATGCCAGTTACGCATGCCCATAGTTGTAATGCCAGTTACACATACCCATAGTAGTAGTGCCAGTTACACATGCCCATAGTAGTAGTGCCAGTAACGCATGCCCATAGTTGTAATGCCAGTTACGCATGCCCATAGTAGTAGTGCCAGTTACGCATGCCCATAGTTGTAATGCCAGTTACACATGCACATAGTACTAGTGCCAGTTAAACATGCCCATAGTTGTAATGCCAGTTACACATGCCCATAGTAGTAGTGCCAGTTACGCATGCCCATAGTTGTAATGCCAGTTACGCATGCCCATAGTTGTAGTGCCAGTTACACATGCCCATAGTTGTAATGCTAGTTACACATGCCCATAGTAGTAGTGCCAGTTACACATGGCTTTAATAGTAGTGCCAGTTACACATGCCCATAGTGGTAGTGCCAGCTACACAATGCCCCACCAATAGTAGTAGTGCCCCTAACACATTCCCACAGTCCCAAATACCGACACAGCATCACAATACTTACATGAGACCCACTCCAGCGCTGTCCGCCGCCCGCAGCTCCTCGCGCTTTGTAGTAAGTGTGTGAAGGGAGAGACGTCACAACGTCATGACGTCTCTCCCTTCACACACTGCTAAAGCCGGAAAACAGAAGGCGGAGCTCAGAAGTGAGCTCCAGCCTCCGTAGCGGTACTACATCCCCTTCGTTTGGAGGACCTCCCAGCTGCTCCTGCTGCAGTGCACGGGTGGGAGGGAAGGGAGAGGAGGAGGATGGACCCGCATCACTGTTGCTGTAAGCGTGCCGCATATGTGAGGGGGTGCCGGACATTAGGGGGTGCCTGTGCGCACCAGGCACCCCCCGTGCGCACGCCTATGGTAATGGCTAGCATTACTGCCTCACAGGTCTGAAGTCATGGGTTCGATTCCCACCATGGCCCTAACTATGTGGAGTTTGTATTAGAGATGAGCGCCTGAAATTTTTCGGGTTTTGTGTTTTGGTTTTGGGTTCGGTTCCGCGGCCGTGTTTTGGGTTCGAACGCGTTTTGGCAAAACCTCACCGAATTTTTTTTGTCGGATTCGGGTGTGTTTTGGATTCGGGTGTTTTTTTCAAAAAACACTAAAAAACAGCTTAAATCATAGAATTTGGGGGTCATTTTGATCCCAAAGTATTATTAACCTCAAAAACCATAATTTACACTCATTTTCAGTCTATTCTGAATACCTCACACCTCACAATATTATTTTTAGTCCTAAAATTTGCACCGAGGTCGCTGTGTGAGTAAGATAAGCGACCCTAGTGGCCGACACAAACACCGGGCCCATCTAGGAGTGGCACTGCAGTGTCACGCAGGATGTCCCTTCCAAAAAACCCTCCCCAAACAGCACATGACGCAAAGAAAAAAAGAGGCGCAATGAGGTAGCTGTGTGAGTAAGATTAGCGACCCTAGTGGCCGACACAAACACCGGGCCCATCTAGGAGTGGCACTGCAGTGTCACGCAGGATGGCCCTTCCAAAAAACCCTCCCCAAACAGCACATGACGCAAAGAAAAAAAGAGGCGCAATGAGGTAGCTGTGTGAGTAAGATTAGCGACCCTAGTGGCCGACACAAACACCGGGCCCATCTAGGAGTGGCACTGCAGTGTCACGCAGGATGTCCCTTCCAAAAAACCCTCCCCAAACAGCACATGACGCAAAGAAAAAAAGAGGCGCAATGAGGTAGCTGTGTGAGTAAGATTAGCGACCCTAGTGGCCGACACAAACACCGGGCCCATCTAGGAGTGGCACTGCAGTGTCACGCAGGATGTCCCTTCCAAAAAACCCTCCCCAAACAGCACATGACGCAAAGAAAAAAAGAGGCGCAATGAGGTAGCTGACTGTGTGAGTAAGATTAGCGACCCTAGTGGCCGACACAAACACCGGGCCCATCTAGGAGTGGCACTGCAGTGTCACGCAGGATGTCCCTTCCAAAAAACCCTCCCCAATCAGCACATGATGCAAAGAAAAAGAAAAGAAAAAAGAGGTGCAAGATGGAATTGTCCTTGGGCCCTCCCACCCACCCTTATGTTGTATAAACAAAACAGGACATGCACACTTTAACCAACCCATCATTTCAGTGACAGGGTCTGCCACACGACTGTGACTGATATGACGGGTTGGTTTGGACCCCCCCCAAAAAAGAAGCAATTAATCTCTCCTTGCACAAACTGGCTCTACAGAGGCAAGATGTCCACCTCATCTTCACCCTCCGATATATCACCGTGTACATCCCCCTCCTCACAGATTATCAATTCGTCCCCACTGGAATCCACCATCTCAGCTCCCTGTGTACTTTGTGGAGGCAATTGCTGCTGGTCAATGTCTCCGCGGAGGAATTGATTATAATTCATTTTAATGAACATCATCTTCTCCACATTTTCTGGATGTAACCTCGTACGCCGATTGCTGACAAGGTGAGCGGCGGCACTAAACACTCTTTCGGAGTACACACTTGTGGGAGGGCAACTTAGGTAGAATAAAGCCAGTTTGTGCAAGGGCCTCCAAATTGCCTCTTTTTCCTGCCAGTATAAGTACGGACTGTGTGACGTGCCTACTTGGATGCGGTCACTCATATAATCCTCCACCATTCTATCAATGTTGAGAGAATCATATGCAGTGACAGTAGACGACATGTCCGTAATCGTTGTCAGGTCCTTCAGTCCGGACCAGATGTCAGCATCAGCAGTCGCTCCAGACTGCCCTGCATCACCGCCAGCGGGTGGGCTCGGAATTCTGAGCCTTTTCCTCGCACCCCCAGTTGCGGGAGAATGTGAAGGAGGAGATGTTGACAGGTCGCGTTCCGCTTGACTTGACAATTTTGTCACCAGCAGGTCTTTCAACCCCAGCAGACTTGTGTCTGCCGGAAAGAGAGATCCAAGGTAGGCTTTAAATCTAGGATCGAGCACGGTGGCCAAAATGTAGTGCTCTGATTTCAACAGATTGACCACCCGTGAATCCTTGTTAAGCGAATTAAGGGCTGCATCCACAAGTCCCACATGCCTAGCGGAATCGCTCCCTTTTAGCTCCTTCTTCAATGCCTCCAGCTTCTTCTGCAAAAGCCTGATGAGGGGAATGACCTGACTCAGGCTGGCAGTGTCTGAACTGACTTCACGTGTGGCAAGTTCAAAGGGCATCAGAACCTTGCACAACGTTGAAATCATTCTCCACTGCACTTGAGACAGGTGCATTCCACCTCCTATATCGTGCTCAATTGTATAGGCTTGAATGGCCTTTTGCTGCTCCTCCAACCTCTGAAGCATATAGAGGGTTGAATTCCACCTCGTTACCACTTCTTGCTTCAGATGATGGCAGGGCAGGTTCAGTAGTTTTTGGTGGTGCTCCAGTCTTCTGTACGTGGTGCCTGTACGCCGAAAGTGTCCCGCAATTTTTCTGGCCACCGACAGCATCTCTTGCACGCCCCTGTCGTTTTTTAAAAAATTCTGCACCACCAAATTCAAGGTATGTGCAAAACATGGGACGTGCTGGAATTTGCCCATATTTAATGCACACACAATATTGCTGGCGTTGTCCGATGCCACAAATCCACAGGAGAGTCCAATTGGGGTAAGCCATTCCGCGATGATCTTCCTCAGTTGCCGTAAGAGGTTTTCAGCTGTGTGCGTATTCTGGAAAGCGGTGATACAAAGCGTAGCCTGCCTAGGAAAGAGTTGGCGTTTGCGAGATGCTGCTACTGGTGCCGCCGCTGCTGTTCTTGCGGCGGGAGTCCATACATCTACCCAGTGGGCTGTCACAGTCATATAGTCCTGACCCTGCCCTGCTCCACTTGTCCACATGTCCGTGGTTAAGTGGACATTGGGTACAACTGCATTTTTTAGGACACTGGTGAGTCTTTTTCTGACGACGGTGACCGTGAACTACCGTACTGTACTGTGTCTGCAGCTAATATAGACTGGTTGATAAAGAGAAGATGTCTATGTAACTATGTATGTATAAAGAAGAATGAAAAAAATCCACGGTTAGGTGGTATACAATTATGGACGGACTGCCTGCCGAGTGCAGACACAGAGGTAGCCACAGCCGTGAACTACCGTACTGTACTGTGTCTGCAGCTAATATAGACTGGTTGATAAAGAGAAGATGTCTATGTAACTATGTATGTATAAAGAAGAATGAAAAAAAATCCACGGTTAGGTGGTATACAATTATGGACGGACTGCCTGCCGAGTGCAGACACAGAGGTAGCCACAGCCGTGAACTACCGTACTGTACTGTGTCTGCAGCTAATATAGACTGGTTGATAAAGAGAAGATGTCTATGTAACTATGTATGTATAAAGAAGAATGAAAAAAATCCACGGTTAGGTGGTATTACAATTATGGACGGACTGCCTGCCGAGTGCAGAGACACAGAGGTAGCCACAGCCGTGAACTACCGTACTGTGTCTGCTGCGACTGGATGATAAATGATATAAAAAATATATATATATCACTACTGCAGCCGGACAGGTATATATTATATATTATATAATGACGGACCTGCTGGACACTGTCTGTCAGCAGAATGAGTTTTATTTTTATAGAATAAAAAAAAAAAAAACACACAAGTGAAGTCACACGACGAGTGTTTAACTTTTTCAGGCAATCACAATATAAGTATACTACTAACTATACTGGTGGTCAGTGTGGTCAGGTCACTGGTCAGTCACACTGGCAGTGGCACTCCTGCAGCAAAAGTGTGCACTGTTTAATTTTAATATAATATGTACTCCTGGCTCCTGCTATAACCTATAACTGGCACTGCAGTAGTGCTCCCCAGTCTCCCCCACAATTATAAGCTGTGTGAGCTGAGCAGTCAGACAGATATATAATATATATAGATGATGCAGCACACTGGCCTGAGCCTGAGCAGTGCACACAGATATGGTATGTGACTGACTGAGTCACTGTGTGTATCGCTTTTTTCAGGCAGAGAACGGATATATTAAATAAACTGCACTGTGTGTCTGGTGGTCACTCACTATATAATATATTATGTACTCCTGGCTCCTGCTATAACCTATAACTGGCACTGCAGTAGTGCTCCCCAGTCTCCCCCACAATTATAAGCTGTGTGAGCTGAGCAGTCAGACAGATATATATAATATTATATATAGATAATAGATGATGCAGCACACTGGCCTGAGCCTGAGCAGTGCACACAGATATGGTATGTGACTGACTGAGTCACTGTGTGTATCGCTTTTTTCAGGCAGAGAACGGATATATTAAATAAACTGCACTGTGTGTCTGGTGGTCACTCACTATATAATATATTATGTACTCCTGGCTCCTGCTATAACCTATAACTGGCACTGCAGTAGTGCTCCCCAGTCTCCCCCACAATTATAAGCTGTGTGAGCTGAGCAGTCAGACAGATATATATAATATTATATATAGATAATAGATGATGCAGCACACTGGCCTGAGCCTGAGCAGTGCACACAGATATGGTATGTGACTGACTGAGTCACTGTGTGTATCGCTTTTTTCAGGCAGAGAACGGATATATTAAATAAACTGCACTGTGTGTCTGGTGGTCACTCACTATATAATATATTATGTACTCCTGGCTCCTGCTATAACCTATAACTGGCACTGCAGTAGTGCTCCCCAGTCTCCCCCACAATTATAAGCTGTGTGAGCTGAGCAGTCAGACAGATATATATAATATTATATATAGATAATAGATGATGCAGCACACTGGCCTGAGCCTGAGCAGTGCACACAGATATGGTATGTGACTGACTGAGTCACTGTGTGTATCGCTTTTTTCAGGCAGAGAACGGATATATTAAATAAACTGCACTGTGTGTCTGGTGGTCACTCACTATATAATATATTATGTACTCCTGGCTCCTGCTATAACCTATAACTGGCACTGCAGTAGTGCTCCCCAGTCTCCCCCACAATTATAAGCTGTGTGAGCTGAGCAGTCAGACAGATATATATAATATTATATATAGATAATAGATGATGCAGCACACTGGCCTGAGCCTGAGCAGTGCACACAGATATGGTATGTGACTGAGTCACTGTGTGCTGTGTATCGCTTTTTTCAGGCAGAGAACGGATTATAAAGTAAACTGCACTGTCCTCACTAGTAAACTCTCTCCACTCAGTCTCTACACTTCTACAGTAACAGTACTCCTCCTAGTCAGCTCCAGTAAATCTCTCTCAGTCTCTTATAATCTAAATGGAGAGGACGCCAGCCACGTCCTCTCCCTATCAATCTCAATGCACGTGTGAAAATGGCGGCGACGCGCGGCTCCTTATATAGAATCCGAGTCTCGCGATAGAATCCGAGCCTCGCGAGAATCCGACAGCGTCATGATGACGTTCGGGCGCGCTCGGGTTAACCGAGCAAGGCGGGAAGATCCGAGTCGCTCGGACCCGTGAAAAAAAACATGAAGTTCTGGCGGGTTCGGATTCAGAGAAACCGAACCCGCTCATCTCTAGTTTGTATATTCTCCCCATCCTTGCATGGGTTTCCTCTGAGTGTTCCAGTTTCATTTCAACCCACAATCCAAAAACATACTGATAGGTTGTTTGCTCACAACAACAAAAACAAGTGTGTGTGTGTGTGTGTGTGTGTGTGTGTGTGTGTGTGTGTATGTGTGTGTGTGTGTGTGTGTGTGTGTGTGTGTGTGTGTGTGTATTAGATGGGCCAAATGGTTCACATTGTAAGCTAATCCATTTTTCTTTCTTTTACAGCAACTCAGAAGAGAAAAGGGGATGAAAGATGATTATTTAATCATTACCGCCTCCAATGCCCCTCTTTATTAACATTTTCGGAATTAAATAATTCAATTAAAATAAATTACAAATCAATCCTTCCTTCTGATCTAGTTCTTAAGTAATGAAAACATTCTTGGTTACCTTCTATGGGGTCGTACATTTTATTAAACTGCCATCCTGCTGCCACTGGAGTGCCACTCAGTTTTCTAGATGTGCCATGTTGAACTGCCACTTGTTTGGGCTGCCCTCTTTTATTGCCTAGCTTAGTCAGGCAGCTACAGTAGCTGGTGCAACCTTTTGGCCTAACCTGGATGAAAACAATATTCTGAGCTGTGAGGTATTCAAATTTGAGGGGAAATAACGAGAAATGAATGTTATTAAGGCAATTAATGCTGTAGGAACAAAAACAGGCCAAATTATATCAGTTTAGCAGTTTTTAGCATTTTTCCAAAAACATACAGCTCCAAAACCAAAACCTGTGAGGGTAGTTTTGTCAACAGCAAAACCAAAACATGAAGCTAATACAGATCCAAAACCAAAGCCAAAACATGGGTGCACAACTGTAAAGAGCTAATTATTATGTACAGTATGTGAGAGTATGATGGCCGATAGCAAACAGCAGAAGACAGTGACACTCAAACGTCATCTTGTGGTTTGACAGGGTTCAGTACAAGATCGACGCCAGGAGGCCGATATCTGGGTTCCTGGCGGCAAGCGCAGCGTGTCCCCTCGTGGGCTGGCTGCGCTTCGGGCCCAGTGGCAACCTTCGATTGCCGCAGGTTTCTATTCCCCTCCAGGTGGTGGCGTGGACCACCACCCAAGAGGGGTAACTAGCTGGCGGTCAGGACTCCGACTGACAGTATTTCAGCTGGTGACGGGATTCCGGCGTCAGTATCCTGACTGCCGGGTTCCCGACAGGTGGTCAATTGACTGCCTCCCATTTGACATAAGGGCTCCCTTTATCAATTTAAAAGAGTTTCTGCGCTAGATGCAGCATTGCTTGGAGAGTGATAAAATGGAGAGAAAAAGCACCAGCCAATCAGTTGCTAACTGTCATGTTAGAGGCTGTGTTTGAAAAATGACAGTTAGGAGCTGACTGGCTGGTACTTTTTCTCTCTCCATTTTATCACTCTCCAAGCAATGCTGCATCTAGCCCTCTATCTGATGGGAAAGAACATTGTGACTGATTCCATCTAAAAATAAAATCCCTGCATAAATCCTTTTTCTCCTGTCGTGTAACTCACCCCCTCAGTATGGGGAACAGAGACAAAAATAGTTAAAGCAAACTAGTCATCTATATATCAAACAGGGACCTAAAGGCTCAACAGAGTATACTATAAATAAACATTACGCCATTTAGCCATATAGTTTCACTAGTATTCACCTACAGTCATTTTTATATTTCTTTATGTACTTAACTGAGGGAAGCAGTGGGGTACACTGGATTCCACAGGGAATAACATCGGGGTGTAGAGTTGGGTCTTGATCCGAGGCACCAACAGGCTAAAGTTTTGACTGTTCCCAGGATGCACTGCACTGCCTTCTCTTTAGCCCCGCCTCCAGGCACTAGAGCTCAGTTTGTAAATTGGGCGCCATTTCACAGAGCTGCTCTTATCCTGGGACCACTGGGCACCGTCTCCTCTGTAAAGCCGCCTGTCTCATCAGCTCTGTGCATTTACAGGACACTTAAGTATTCTACATGTCGTTTAGACAGCGTTAGTTAAGAACAAGTGCATCTCTATATGAATATTTAGTACAGGTATTCTGTGATATACATCAGTGGTTACTGTGCATTGTTATTTCTATATACATAGCTATATGTAGTATTACTAGTCCAGTGCAGTTTTATTGATTATATGTAATAATTTCTGCATTGTACCTGTGACTGTGCCTGTAGCTGCTGTGTGGATTCTTTTCTGTGTATCACACATATTGCTATTACTAGATTCTGTACCCTGGGGATCTAGGTACATCAGGGTCTCATATACCATATAGTGTTCCACAGGATATACTGTTTAGTATATTTCATTGTGTGTTTCAGTCACTTGATACTGCTTAAATCCTCTGTTGTGCTGTTAATTTGCTGTCACATAACACAGGTTTTTTTTGTAAGGTATTGTGTTTGTCTGGCTATATTGTACTGCGGCTACATTCCCAATAATGTCTGCTACACAGGGCGGGAAATCTGCAGATGCTCCTGCATCATGCAGTGCTGGCGTTATGGATTTATCTGAGGAAAAGATCTCTGCTGAGGGTTCAAGTAATGGGTGTTCTGCCCCCCCTAGTCAGCCTGCAGCCCCTGTGGCAAATCAAGACCCACCTTGGGCTGCATTTTCCAATATGCTGACTACGCTTGTAAAACGGCTTACACCCCCTGTGGGACCTCCTGTGCTATTACAACCACATATTGTCCCTGTAGTTAATCCACCATGGACGGATACTCTGTCAACCCAGTTACAGCAATTAAATCAGTCCTTGGTTAAACAAAAACCTAACCCTCGCCCTACTGGGACCAAAGAGTCATCTAAGAGGGCCATTTCTTCCTCACAATGTACTAATATTTCGAATGATTCTCCCGATTCGGATGGGGAATATACTGATCCATCAGATGCTGATACTGCTGCTTCTGATGATGATTCTACAACACAGGTTGATGTCCCTGACCTAGGGGAGACTATCAAGCTTATTCTTCAGATTGATGATGACGTTGACACTCCTGACACATCTAAGAAGCCTGATAAGTTTAAACGTCAGAAGGTTACTAAATTAGTTTTACCACATTCTGACCATTTAATTGACATACATCAAAAATCCTGGTCTTCTCCAGGAAAGAAATTTTCCTTGTCTAAAAAGATGCTAGCTCGTCATCATATTTCTGCGGAGTTGAGTAACAAGTGGGAAACCCCGCCACCAGTGGACTCACATGTAGCCCGCCTTGTGGTGTCATCTACTCTGCCTGTCACCACCATACCCTCTTTGAAGGAACTGATGGATAAACGTGTGGAACATTGCTTGAAGTCTATTTACACCTTTACAGGTGCTGTACATAGACCCACTATGGCAGCCTCTTGGACTGCAAAAGGCACTGAAACATGGGTTCAAGCTATTGAAGAAGAACTACCTCTTAATTTTTCTGACACTGCCAGACAGTATCTGTCATATATTACCACAGCCTCCCCTATATTCAGGAGGCGGCCTCTGATGCAGGCATTATGGCGGCTAGGGCATCTACTACGTCTATCCTAGCTTGCCGAATTCTGTGGTTACGGTCCTGGTGGGTGGACCTGGACTCTAAGAAGACCTTGGAGGTGCTCCCTTTTAAGGGAGATATACTATTTGTGGAGGATCTGAACAAGATTGTGACCGACTTGGCGTCGGCCAAGACTGCGTTTCTCCCAAGTACTAATCCTTCGGCTCCGAAGACTAAGAGTACTACTTTTCATTCCTTTCACCCTCCAGATAAAGCAAAGGGTCTTGGGCAGCCCTGTCAGCCTGCTTCCAAACCAGACAAGCCTGCTGCATGACGGGGCGGGCCTCCTCCTGGGGGACCCCAGGGTTGGAGGCCGACTTCTGCAGTTTGCCCAGGTATGGTTAAAGACCACTTTGGACGCCTGGGAGCAGGAAGTAGTCTCTCACGGGTACACGATCTCCTTCAGGAGACGTCCCCCTTGCCAGTTTTGCTCAACAAACATCCCTTCAGTTCCGTTAAAAGCACAAACTCTACATTTGGTTGTACAATCCCTCTTAGATACTGAAGTAATTGTGCCGGTGCCCCTGTCTCAGAGAGGCAGGGGATACTATTCGACGCTGTTTCTGGTTCCGAAGCCAAATGGATCCTCTTGGCCTATACTCAACCTCAAATCTTTGAACAAATTTGTCAGGGTATCCAATTTTTGTATGGAAACCCTGCGTTCTATTGTACTGGCTTTAGAACCCAAGGATTATATGGTATCCTTAGACATACAGGATGCTTACCTACATATACCTATTGCCATGTCGCATCAGCAAAATCTGCGGTTTGCTATTGGCAACCTACATTATTAATTCCAAGCCTTACCTTTCGGACTGACCACAGCTCCTTGGATCTTCACCAAGGTCATTGCGGTTATGACGGCCCTTCACCATCAGGTATCAGGATCCTGCAGTATCTGGACAACTTGTTGATCCTGGCGAACTCCTCAGAGGTTCTCCTCCGTCATCTGGAACTGAAGGTCTAATTCCTGCAAGCCCATGGGTGGCTCATTAACTGGAAGAAATCCTCACTGGTCCCTGCTCAGAGCATGGTGCACCTGGGGGTGTTACTGGACATACACAAACAACATTTGTTCTTGTCTCCAGAGAAAGTCCTGAAACTTCAGGACAGAATCAGATGCTTCCTCTCTCGTCCAAGAGTGTCGATACACTCGGCGATGCAAGTACTAGGCCAGTTGGTTTCGGCTTTCTACTTAGTAGAGTACACTCAATTTCATTCCCACCCTCTACAGAGGTTAATCCTTTCCAAGTGGGTCGGCCTGCGTCACCGGATCAGGTCTTAAATTATCTCCTTGACTCCGAAGGTCCATCTGTCACTGAGCTGGTGGCTACAGGACCAACAACTGAGCGGGGGTTGTCCCTTCTGGATCTCCAACTGGGTCCTCCTAACGATGGATGCCAGTCTGTGGGGTTGGGGTGCGGTGTTGGAGCAACACTCTCTTCAGGGTCAGTGGAGCAGGGAAGAATCACTCCTCCCGATAAATATTCTGGAATTGCGGGCAGTGTTCAATGCGCTGAAACTTGCCCTGCCTCTGGTACAGAACAGGCATGTTCAAGTACAGTCAGACAATGCCACCATGGTGGCATACATAAATCATCAAGGCGGCACTCGAAGCCGCATGGCAATGATGGAATTGTCAAAAATCCTTTGATTGGCGGAACGTCATCTGCCAGCCATATCGGCAGTGTTCATTCCGCGAGTCCTGAGCTGGAAAGCACACTTCCTCAGTCGTCAGGACGTACACGCTGGAGAGTGAAGTCTTCATCCGGAAGTCTTTCAACTCCTAGTGGACAAGTGGGGCCTACCAGATGTAGACCTGATGGCATCTCGACACAATCACAAGGTTCCGGTCTTCGGAGCAAGAACAAGGGATCCTCAAGCAGCGTTCGTGGACGCACTGGAAATTCCATGGAGCTTTCGGCTGCCATACGTGTTCCCTCCGATGTCTTTACTGCCCAGGGTGATCCGGAAGTTCAAGCAAGAAGGAGGAATACTGCTTCAAGTCACTCCAGCGTGGCCCAGACGGATTTGGCTCTCAGACCTGCAGGGTCTCTCGATAGAGCATACTTTTCTGCTTCTTCAAAGCCTAGACCTCCTCATTCAGGGCCCTTGTGTCTACCCAGACCTGACCAGACTGGCTTTGACGGTGTGGCTCTTGAAGCTTCACTCCTGAGGGCCAAAGGATTCTCTGAGGCGGTCGTTCAAACTATGTTGAAAGCCCGTAAACTGGCTTTGGCTCTGATTTATTATAGGGTCTGGAATTCTTACTTCACCTGGTGTGCTAATAAGAATTACGAAGCATACAAGTTCAGCACTGCCAGACTTTTGGCTTTTCTGCAACAAGGCCTCAAGGTTCATATATCTGCCTTGTCGGTGTGGTTTCAAAGAAAAATTGCATCTCTTCCTGATGTTCATACTTTCACTCAGCGTGTTTTATGGATTCAGCCTCACTATGTCCCTACAGTGGCTCCATGGGATCTGTCTGTTGTTCTGAATGCCCTGCAAGAGTCTCCATTTGAACCTCTTGACTCTGTGGACCTTAAATGCCTTACGCTTAAGGTCGTTTTCTGTTAGCTATTGCGTCTGCTAGGAAGGTATCGGAGCTATGTCCTGTCATCAAACCTTTCTGATTTTTCACCATGACCGTGCAGTTCTTAGAACTCGCCCTGGTTATCTACCTAAGGTGGTGTCCTCTTTCCACTTTAATCAAGATATTGTGGTCCCGGCCTTTGTCTCTCCTGGTTTGTCTTCCAAAGAGCGGTCCTTGGATGCGGTACGGGCTCTCCGTATATATGTGGAGAGGACTGCCTCCATCAGGATGTCAGATTCTCTTTTTGTCCTTTTTGGTTTTCACAAATGTGGCTGGCCTGCGACTAAGCAAACTTTGGCCAGATGGATTAGAATGGTGAGTGCACAAGCTTATGCGCAGGCTGGGCTCCAAGCTCCTGCTGCTATTAAGGCCCATTCTACTCGGTCTGTTGGACCTTCTTGGGGTGCCCACCATGGCGCATACCCGGAACAATTGTGCAAGGCGGCTACGTGGTCCTCAGTGAACACGTTGTCAAAGTTAAAAATATTACACACACAAGTATAAACTCCAAACAGAGTGGCCTCTGTTCGTGTGCATTACCGCCGTGCATGCGCATACACGCAGCTTGCACATGATATACGGTAGCATACGCATTCGCACAGAGAAGCCACAAAGACATATTCAACACATATTCATACAACACATAGACAAAACATGTTTAGCACCAGACTTGTATTATAATTGTATTTAAATAATAGAGTATAAAACCAGATCATATATGTATTATTGGGATGGAACAAGTTAATTATATCATGCTTAGTGTAAAAATGATCAGGAGAATGTGTAGATTAATTTGATCGCTATGGGTAAATTGTAGCACATTGCAACGATTAGTTATGACCAAATGTATGAGATATAAAGTCATTCTTAGGAGAACAAAGGACTTCCTGAATAAAGCATGTGTGCAGAATCCCAGTGGTTAATCCCTGTACTTGCATCTTCAAACTGGACATTGCTTGCATATGAACTGACCAATAACACACAAGGAATGAGAGACCTCCCTCTCCTGGACCAATGGAAAGAGACCAAAACCAACAGACTGTTAACTCCCACTGATTGATATAGGCAGTTTTCTAAGATATAGGCCCTCATTCCGAGTTGTTCGCTCGCTAGCCGCTTTTCGCAGCAGTGCACACGCTAAGCCGCCGCCCTCTGGGAGTGAATCTTAGCTTAGCAGAATTGCGAACGAAAGATTCGCAAAATTGCAAATAGAAATTTCTTTGCAGTTTCTGAGTAGCTCGACACTTACTCTGCCACTGCGATCAGTTCAGTCAGTTTTGTTCCTGATTTGACGTCACAAACACACCCAGCGTTCGCCCAGGCACTCCCCCGTTTCTCCAGCCACTCCCGCGTTTTTCCCAGAAACGGCAGCGTTTTTTCACACACACCCATAAAACGGCCAGTTTCCGCCCAGAAACACCCACTTCCTGTCAATCACACTCCGATCACCAGAACGAAGAAAAAACCTTGTAATGCCGTGAGTAAAATACCAAACTTCTTAGCAAATTTACTTGACGCAGTGCGAACATTGCGCATGCGCAGTTAGCGGAAAATCGCACCGATGCGAAGGAAAATAACGAGCGAACAACTCGGAATGAGGGCCATAGTTAGTTGCTGTTGCTGTTACTGAGAAGATAGGATGGAGGAAAGCTCTATGGGACAGGGTGACGTATGTTGGCTGTATCTGCTTCTTAAGTAACGATAACTCTGTACCACCTACTCAGGCATATACATGTTATACTGAAAGATATACTGTACATATGCTATTTTGTATGCATAACTTTTAATATCAAATACATATATATCTCTGAGCGTTGGACCTCCGTAATACCATGTGTGTGACTACTTGCTTTCTCTTAAGGGGAATAGTTCTGCGACGTTCAGCGCACTATTATCGTATGTGGTAATAAGATGCACCTTGCATCCGCAGTATATATTAACGCTGGCATTGAAATGTTTATTTAAAATAATATGGAAATTCACAAAGTTCATCAGGTTCTATGCTTTGATACTTTCGCCCCCCAGGATGCTTCCTTTGGATGCCGGGTTCTTGTACCCGCTACAATGCGTCCCCTCCCATGAGGAACTGCTTTAAGACATCCCTGATGTTGTTCCCTGTGGAATACCAGTGTACCCCCCCCCCCCCCCACACACAGTAAAGGAGGTTTATGGTAGACTTACCATATTTAAATCTCTTTCTGCGAGGTACACTGGATTCCACAGGGCGCCCACCCTGACACACTTAGCTTCTTTGGGTTTGTATGGCATTAGTCGCTGGTACCTTCTCCTGTTGTGAGAATGTGGTTCTATGTGGCTAACATCTACCATCTCTATTTTACCTGCTACTGCATTGGACTGGTTAACGAAACTGAGCTCCAGTGCCTGGAGGCGGGGCTATAGAGGAGGCAGTGCAGTGGGAACAGTTAAAGCTTTAGCCTGCTGGTGCCTCGGATCAGGATCCAACTCTACACTCCAATGTTATTCCCTGTGGAATCCAGTGTACCTCGCAGAAAGATGTTTAACTATGGTAATTCTACTATAAATCTCCTTTTTGGTCAGGTACATATATATCCACTGGATTGAACATCATATATAGTTGCAGGACTTTGCTCAGTGTGCTCCTAAGAACCTGTTTTGTGACATCATCAATCTGCAGTAAGTGTTTGAGCCTAAATTTTGCATTATTAACACATATTTCAACTTGGCTTAGAACCATATGTGATTTCATTGACTAGCTAAGTCAAGCACAGTCTCATGCGTTCCCAGAGCAGTAATGGACATTTAGTTTACAGTTTATCTGCCCGAACTAGCAGGTTGTCCAATACTTTTTTCAGATGATTTTTGATCAAATGTTTTTGCTAATAATTTACTGTTAACTGTTACCCAACTTTGTGAATAGAAGGTTGTGTAGTCATGTTACACAGTGATGTCCCCACATCATGTTTGAGTGTGCCATACTCCCTGGGAATGTGTGTAAGAGCTGCCTCCACTCAGTGCCAGATTAAGCCCCAAATGGGCCTGGATCTGAAATTTATGAAGGGCCTATTTTATGCCGCTGCAGGAGATGTGAAAACGCTGTGGGGGTACTACTAGTAATATGGGGTGTGTGGTTGATATTGGGAAGGTCTGCACAGGGGGTATGGCCTTTGCCATGGGGTATGACTAGCGCCTACCTTTCAAAACCTCAATCTCCCTCACTTATTCCCTAACAGTATATCAATAGTCTAATGTCAGAATCTACAAATGGACAAAGGAATACATCTTGTTAATATGACTGTAATATGAAAAAAAGCGCTTAGTGATGACGCAAATATGAAACCTCTCAACAAAAGAGGCTACGGGTTGCTTAGTGATGTCATACTGTAAATGTGAAATCTTTCTATACAGTATGTAAAAACAAAAATACCTTTTTAATAATCACTATACTAAGAAAATATATACGTTTCAGGAATGGTGGATAGATGGGGTGGGGTTGGAAAGAAGGTGTCGCCTGGACAGGGCAGAATAAAGGTAAGACTGACTGGCTACATCTGTACATGAATGCGTCCGAAAGTGCAAGGATTGAGACACCCATTGTCACACACATTGTCCCCCCACTGTAAAAAAATAAAACAAATACATTTGCACCTACAGGAAAAAAAGAAAAAAACTTACCGGAAATAACTGTCCCCACTACACGAAAAATACAAAAACATACTGCTGCCCACAAAAGAAAAATAAAACACATTGGCCCCTACAGTATTTGTGTCAATAGGAATAAATAAAAAAAACATTGTCCCCTACAGATAAAATAAAACACACTGAACCCTAAAGGGTGACGGAAGGACAGAACTTAATGGCCTCAATAGGAAAAACACATTGGCCCCACACTCCCTCCCCCGCCACTCTATCACACTGACACACTCCCTTCCCCCGCGACCTGCATACTATCACACTGACACACTCCTTCCCCCAGCGGCCTGTGCTCTATCACACTCACATACTCCCTCCCCCGTGGCCTGCGCTCTATCACACTCACACACTACCCCCCATGTGCAGCCTGCACACTATCACACTGACACACTCCCTTCCCCTGCGGCCTGTGCTGAATCCCACTGACACACCCCCTTCCCCCATGGCCAGAGCTGTATTGCACTTACGCACTCCCTCCAACTGCAGCCTGCGATCTATTACACTGACAAACTCCCTCCCCCAGCGGCCTTTTCTCTATAACATTGAACACTCCCTCGCCATGCAGCCTGCGCTCTATCACACTCCCTCCCCCAGCGGCAGGCGATTTATCAACTCACACACTCCCTCCCCCAGCAGCCTGCGCCCTATCACTCTCACACACTCAATCCCTCCCGGCCTGCGCTGTATCACACTCCCAATCAGTAGCGGATCTTTCTACGGGCACACAGGATTTTTGCCCGGGGTGCCGCCTTCCGGAGGGTGCTGCCACCGTAGCAAGATTTGCTACTGGTGCCCCTCGGTCCTTGGTAGATGCAGTGCAGTGCGGTGGGAGCGGCACATAGACACCTGGGGTCATGATTGACCTCTAGTGTCTATGCGGTGCTATGGGAGAGATGTCACAACGTCTCTCCTATAGATCAGAGGAGCAGCGCCGGTGGCCGGAGACGGAGGCAGCAGCGGTTGGAAATCAGGAGCGGGGATGGTGAGTATTAATTAATTTATTTTTATTTTTGTAAGTGGCACAACTCTACTGGGGGCACAAACGGGGGCACAACTCTACAGGGGGCATAACTGACCATGCCCCTTTATGAAGCCACGCCCCTATTTCTGCCCGGGGTGCCACAAGGGCTAGAACCGGCCCTGTTCCCAATTACCTGTGCTCTATCACACTGACACACTCTACCCCCACCCCCCCCCCAACAGCCTGCACTCTATGACACTCCCTCCCCTGGCGGCATATGCTCTATTACACTCACACACTCAATTCCCCCGGCCTGCGCTCTATCACACTGACACACTCCTCCCACAATGGCCTGCACTCTATGACACTGACACACTCCCTCCCCCAGCGGCTTGTGCTGTATCACTCTCTCATACTCTGTTAAAGGCGATTAACTTACAGGAAGAAAAGCAATACCTTGAGATATATAACCGTTCAGGCCACTGCGACCGCTAAGCGCGTGTGTGTAAAACCCCTAACAGATGCATACACATTGCGTAAGCATGCCATCATGCTGAAAGCATGGTGTAGCTACACGTGAGGCGGAATACACTTTATAACCCCTAGCAGGAAAGGGACACGACACCAATTGCATTTAAAAATGTTGGGATCCAACCCACCAACAGTTATTTACTCAAAAGGGGATTACAACAATAATACAATTACATAAGAGAAACAGGCTACAATCAATTATATATACGTTTGGTCGCCAGCGCCACCCGGTTCCGGTCCTCAGTCAATCTGCAAAGATGACCTTCAGAGAATGTGTCTGACCGGCCAGGTAGTGTGGCTTTTATACATTTGTCCAAATCATGAAACAAAGGAATCTGTTATCTCTTCACCCATAGGTCAAAGTGCTGGTCATTTACAGTACAGGAGGGGTCATAGGTCGGTTTGAATAGGTAGGCAATGCCTGGTCCAGGTGCAGTTGCAGATGTTCTCCACTGGGTTCCCGCCGAATATCAAGAGTACAGTAAATACAGTGTGATATTAATATTCTGTTCCTGCGCATAGTTATGCGCAGGAGCGTGCTACCTTCTGCAAACTGCTACCGGAATGTTGCACTTAATATACTGTACAGCTGGATACCAAACATCACCTCCTAACCTAATTCTGTCCCCTCATATCCTGTAAAGTCGAATCACTCTGTTGTTGTACATTTTAAACAAATGAAACTCGCTGGTGTGGTGCATTTAGACTAGTGATGTGCACCGGACATTTTTCGGGTTTTGTGTTTTGGTTTTGGATTCGGTTCCGCTGCCGTGTTTTGGATTCGGACGCGTTTTGGCAAAACCTCACTGAAAATTTTTTGTCGGATTCGGGTGTTTTTTTTCAAAAACCCCTAAAAAACAGCTTAAATCATAGAATTTGGGGGTCATTTTGATCCCATAGTATTATTAACCTCAATAACCATAATTTCCACTCATTTCCAGTCTATTCTGAACACCTCACACCTCACAATATTATTTTTAGTCCTAAAATTTGCACCAAGGTCGCTGGATGGCTAAGCTAAGCGACACAAGTGGCCGACACAAACACCTGGCCCATCTAGGAGTGGCACTGCAGTGTCAGGCAGGACGGCACTTCAAAAAAATAGTCCCCAAACAGCACATGATGCAAAGAAAAAAAGAGGCACACCAAGGTCGCTGTGTGACTAAGCTAAGCGACACAAGTGGCCGACACAAACACCTGGCCCATCTAGGAGTGGCACTGCAGTGTCAGACAGGATAGCACTTCAAAAAAATTGTCCCCAAACAGCACATGATGCAAAGAAAAATGAAAGAAAAAAGAGGTGCAAGATGGAATTGTCCTTGGGCCCTCCCACCCACCCTTATGTTGTATAAACAGGACATGAACTCTTTAACGAATCCATCATTTCAGCGACAGGGTTTGCCACACTACTGTGACTGAAATGACTGGTTGGTTTGGGCCCCCACCAAAAAAGAAGCAATCAATCTCTCCTTGCACAAACTGGCTCTACAGAGGCAAGATGTCCACCTCATCATCATCCTCCGATTCCTCACCCCTTTCACTGTGTACATCCCCCTCCTCACAGATTATTAATTCGTCCCCACTGGAATCCACCATCTCGGGTCCCCGTGTACTTTCTGGAGGCAATTGCTGCTGGTGAATGTCTCCACGGAGGAATTGATTATAATTAATTTTGATGAACATCATATTCTCCACATTTTCTGGAAGTAACCTCGTACGCCGATTGCTGACAAGGTGAGCGGCTGCACTAAACACTCTTTCGGAGTACACACTGGAGGGAGGGCAACTTAGGTAGAATAAAGCCAGTTTGTGCAAGGGCCTCCAAATTGCCTCTTTTTCCTGCCAGTATACGTACGGACTGTCTGACGTGCCTACTTGGATGTGGTCACTCATATAATCCTCCACCATTCTTTCAATGGTGAGAGAATCACATTCAGTGACAGTAGACGACATGTCAGTAATCGTTGGCAGGTCCTTCAGTCCGGACCAGATGTCAGCACTCGCTCCAAACTGCCCTGCATCACCGCCAGCGGGTGGGCTCAGAATTCTTAGCCTTTTCCTCGCACCCCCAGTTGCGGGAGAATGTGAAGGAGGAGATGTTGATGGGTCACGTTCCGCTTGACTTGACAATTTTCTCACCAGCAGGTCTTTGAACCTCTGCAGACTTGTGTCTGCCGGAAAGAGAGATACAACATAGGTTTTAAATCTAGGATTGAGCATGGTGGCCAAAATGTAGTGCTCTGATTTCAACAGATTGACCACCCGTGAATCCTGGTTAAGCGAATTAAGGGCTCCATCCACAAGTCCCACATGCCTAGCGGAATCGCTCTGTTTTAGCTCTTCCTTCAATGTCTCCAGCTTCTTCTGCAAAAGCCTGATGAGGGGAATGACCTGACTCAGGCTGGCAGTGTCTGAACTGACTTCACGTGTGGCAAGTTCAAAGGGTTGCAGAACCTTGCACAACGTTGAAATCATTCTCCACTGCGCTTGAGTCAGGTGCATTCCCCCTCCTTTGCCTATATCGTGGGCAGATGTATAGGCTTGAATGGCCTTTTGCTGTTCCTCCATCCTCTGAAGCATATAGAGGGTTGAATTCCACCTCGTTACCACCTCTTGCTGCAGATGATGGCAGGGCAGGTTCAGGATTGTTTGGTGGTGCTCCAGTCTTCTGTACGCGGTGGCTGAATGCCGAAAGTGGCCCACAATTCTTCGGGCCACCGACAGCATCTCTTGCATGCCCCTGTCGTTTTTTAAATAATTCTGCACCACCAAATTCAATGTATGTGCAAAACATGGGACGTGCTGGAATTTGCCCAGATGTAATGCACGCACAATATTGGTGGCGTTGTCCAATGTCACAAATCCCCAGGAGAGTCCAATTGGGGTAAGCCATTCTGCGATGATCTTCCTCAGTTTCCGTAAGAGGTTGTCAGCTGTGTGCCTCTTCTGGAAAGCAGTGATACAAAGTGTAGCCTGCCTAGGAACGAGTTGGCGTTTGCGAGATGCTGCTACTGGTGCCGCCGCTGCTGTTCTTGCTGCGGGAGGCAATACATCTACCCAGTGGTCTGTCACAGTCATATAGTCCTGAGTCTGCCCTGCTCCACTTGTCCACATGTCCGTGGTTAAGTGGACATTGGGTACAACTGCATTTTTTAGGACACTGGTGACTCTTTTTCTGACGTCTGTGTACATTTTTGGTATCGCCTGCCTAGAGAAATGGAACCTAGATGGTATTTGGTACCGGGGACACAGTACCTCAATCAAGTCTCTAGTTGCCTCTGATTTAACGGTGGATACCGGAACCACGTTTCTCACCGCCCAGGCTGCCAAGGCCTGAGTTATCTGCTTTGCAGTAGGATGACTGCTGTGATATTTCATCTTCCTCGCAAAGGACTGTTGGACAGTCAATTGCTTACTGGAAGTAGTACAAGTGGTCTTCCGACTTCCCCTCTGGGATGACGATCGACTCCCAGCAGCTACAACAGCAGCGCCAGCAGCAGTAGGCGTTACACTCAAGGATGCATCGGAGGAACCCTAGGCAGGAGAGGACTCGTCAGACTTGCCAGTGACATGGCCTGCAGGACTATTGGCTTTCCTGGGTAAGGAGGAAATTGACACTGAGGGAATTGGTGGTGTGGTTTGCAGGAGCTTTGTTACAAGAGGAAGGGATTTAGTGGTCAGTGGACTGCTTCCACTGTCATCCAATGTTTTTGAACTTGTCACTGACTTATGATGAATGCGCTGCAGGTGACGTATAAGGGAGGATGTTCCTAGGTGGTTAACGTCCTTACCCCTACTTATTACAGCTTGACAAAGGCAATACACGGCTTGACACCTGTTGTCCGCATTTGTGTTGAAATAATTCCACACCGAAGAGCTTATTTTTTTTGTATTTTGACTAGGCATGTCAATGGCCATATTCGTCCCACGGACAACAGGTGTCTCCCCGGGTGCCTGACTTAAACAAACCACCTCACCATCAGAATCCTCCTTGTCAATTTCCTCCCCCAGCGCCAGCAACACCCATATCCTCATCCTGGTGTACTTCAACAGTGACATCTTCAATTTGACTATCAGGAACTGGACTGCGGGTGCTCCTTCCAGCACTTGCAGGGGGCGTGCAAATGGTGGAAGGCGCAAGCTCTACCCGTTCAGTGTTGGGAAGGTCAGGCATCGCAACCGACACAATTGGACTCTCCTTGGGGATTTGAGATTTAGAAGAATGCACAGTTCTTTGCTGTGCTTTTGCCAGCTTAAGTCTTTTCATTTTTCTAGCGTGAGGATGAGTGCTTCCATCCTCATGTGAGTCTGAACCACTAGCCATAAACATAGGCCAGGGCCTCAGCCGTTCCTTGCCACTCCGTGTCGTAAATGGCATATTGGCAAGTTTACGCTTCTCCTCAGACGCTTTCAATTTTGATTTTTGGGTCATTTTACTGAACTTTTGTTTTTTGGATTTTACATGCTCTCTACTATGACATTGGGCATCGGCCTTGGCAGACGACGTTGATGGCATTTCATCGTCTCGGCCATGACTAGTGGCAGCAGCTTCAGCACGAGGTGGAAGTGGATCTTGATCTTTCCCTATTTTTACCTCCACATTTTTGTTCTCCATTTTTTAATGTGTGTAATTATATGCCAGTATCAATAGCAATGGCCTACTACTATATATACTGCGCACAACTAAAATGCACCACAGGTATAGAATGTAGATGGATAGTATACTTGACGACACAGAGGTAGGTACAGCAGTGGCCTTCCGTACCGTACTGCTATATATACTGGTGGTCACTGTGTCAGCAAACTGCAAAACTTAAATGCACCACAGGTATAGAATGTAGATGGATAGTATACTTAATGACGACACAGAGGTAGGTACAGCAGTGGCCTTCCGTACCGTACTGCTATATATACTGGTGGTCACTGTGTCAGCAAACTGCACAACTAAAATGCACCACAGGTATAGAATGTAGATGGACAGTATACTTAATGATGACACAGAGGTAGGTACAGCAGTCACCTTCAGTACCGTACTGCTATATATACTGGTGGTCACTGTGTCAGCAAACTGCAAAACTAAAATGCACCACAGGTATAGAATGTAGATGGATAGTATACTTAATGACGACACAGAGGTAGGTACAGCAGTGGCCTTCCGTACCGTACTGCTATATATACTGGTGGTCACTGTGTCAGCAAACTGCACAACTGAAATGCACCACAGGTATAGAATGTAGATGGATAGTATACTTAATGATGACACAGAGGTAGGTACAGCAGTGGCCTTCCGTACCGTACTGCTATATATATTGGTGGTCACTGTGTCAGCAAACTGCAAAACTAAAATGCACCACAGGTATAGAATGTAGATGGATAGTATACTTAATGACGACACAGAGGTAGGTACAGCAGTGGCCTTCCGTACCGTACTGCTATATATACTGGTGGTCACTGTGTCAGCAAACTGCAAAACTAAAATGCACCACAGGTATAGAATGTAGATGGATAGTATACTTGACGACACAGAGGTAGGTATAGCAGTTGCCTTCCGTACCGTACTGCTATATATACTGGTGGTCACTGTGTCAGCAAACTGCAAAACTAAAATGCACCACAGGTATAGAATGTAGATGGATAGTATACTTAATGACGACACAGAGGTAGGTACAGCAGTGGCCTTCCGTACCGTACTGCTATATATACTGGTGGTCACTGTGTCAGCAAACTGCACAACTGAAATGCACCACAGGTATAGAATGTAGATGGATAGTATACTAAATGATGACGCAGAAGTAGGTACAGCAGTGGCCTTCTGTACCGTACTGCTATATATACTGGTGGTCACTGTGTCAGCAAACTGCACAACTAAAATGCACCACAGGTATAGAATGTAGATGGATAGTATACTTAATGACGACACAGAGGTAGGTACAGCAGTCACCTTCAGTACGGTACTGCTATATATACTGGTGGTCACTGTGTCAGCAAACTGCAAAACTAAAATGCACCACAGGTATAGAATGTAGATGGATAGTATACTTAATGACGACACAGAGGTAGGTACAGCAGTGGCCTTCCGTACCGTACTGCTATATATACTGGTGGTCACTGTGTCAGCAAACTGCACAACTGAATTGCACCACAGGTATAGAATGTAGATGGATAGTATACTTAATGACGACACAGAGGTAGGTACAGCAGTGGCCTTCCGTACCGTACTGCTATATATACTGGTGGTCACTGTGTCAGCAAACCTCAAAACTAAAATTCACCACAGGTATAGAATGTAGATGGATAGTATACTTAATGACGACACAGAGGTAGGTACAGCAGTGGCCTTCCGTACCGTACTGCTATATATACTGGTGGTTACTGTGTCGGCAAACTGCACAACTGAAATGCACCACAGGTATAGAATGTAGATGGATAGTATACTTAATGACGACACAGAGGTAGGTACAGCAGTGGCCTTCCGTACCGTACTGCTATATATACTTGTGGTCACTGTGTCAGCAAACTGCAAAACTAAAATGCACCACAGGTATAGAATGTAGATGGATAGTATACTTAATGACGAAACAGAGGTAGGTACAGCAGTGGCCTTCCGTACCGTACTGCTATATATACTGGTGGTCACTGTGTCAGCAAACTGCAAAACTAAAATGCACCACAGGTATAGAATGTAGATGGATAGTAAACTTAATGACGACACAGAGGTAGGTACAGCAGTGGCCTTCCGTACCGTACTGCTATATATACTGGTGGTCACTGTGTCAGCAAACTGCAAAACTAAAATGCACCACAGGTATAGAATGTAGATGATAGTATACTTAATGACGACACAGAGGTAGGTACAGCAGTGGCCTTCCGTACCGTACTGCTATATATACTGGTGGTCACTGTGTTAGCAAACTGCAAAACTAAAATGCACCACAGGAATAGAATGTAGATGGATAGTATAGTTAATGACGACACAGAGGTAGGTACAGCAGTGGCCTTCCGTACCGTACTGCTATATATACTGGTGGTCACTGTGTCAGCAAACTGCACAACTGAAATGCACCACAGGTATAGAATGTAGATGAATAGTATACTTAATGACGACACAGAGGTAGGTACAGCAGTGGCCTTCCGTACCGTACTGCTATATATACTGGTGGTCACTGTGTCAGCAAACTGCAAAACTAAAATGCACCACAGGTATAGAATGTAAATGGATAGTATACTTAATGACGACACAGAGGTAGGTACAGCAGTGGCCTTCCGTACCGTACTGCTATATATACTGGTGGTCACTGTGTCAGCAAACTGCAAAACTAAAATCCACCACAGGTATAGAATGTAGATTGATAGTATACTTAATGACGACACAGAGGTAGGTACAGCAGTGGCCTTCCGTACCGTACTGCTATATATACTGGTGGTCACTGTGTCAGCAAACTGCACAACTGAATTGCACCACAGGTATAGAATGTAGATGTATAGTATACTTAATGACGACACAGGGGTAGGTACAGCAGTGGCCTTCCGTACCGTACTGCTATATATACTGGTGGTCACTTTGTCAGCAAACTGCAAAACTAAAATGCACCAGAGGTATAGAATGTAGATGGATAGTATACTTAATGACGACACAGAGGTAGGTACAGCAGTGGCCTTCCGTACCGTACTGCTATATATACTGGTGGTCACTGTGTTAGCAAACTGCAAAACTAAAATGCACCACAGGTATAGAATGTAGATGGATAGTATACTTAATGACGACACAGAGGTAGGTACAGCAGTGGCCTTCCGTACCGTACTACTATATATATTGGTGGTCACTGTGTTAGCAAACTGCAAAACTAAAATGCACCACAGGTATAGAATGTAGATGGATAGTATACTTAATGACGACACAGAGGTAGGTACAGCAGTGGTCTTCCGTACCGTACTGCTATATATACTGGTGGTCACTGTGTCAGCAAACTGCAAAACTAAAATGCACCACAGGTATAGAAATAGAATGTAGATGGATAGTATACTTAATGACGACACAGAGGTAGGTACAGCAGTGGCCTTCCGTACCGTACTGCTATATATACTGGTGGTCACTGTGTCAGCAAAACTCTGCACTGTACTCCTCCTATATAATATTATACTGGTGGTCCCGACTCCCCAGTCCCCACAATAAAGCAGCACACTGAGCACAGATATGGAGTGTTCTTCAGGCAGACAACGTATACTGGTTGTCACTGTCAGCAAAACTCTGCACTGTACTCCTGCTATATAATACAGCTGCTCCCCAGTTCCCACAATTAAGCAGTGTGAGCACAGATATATCCTGCACACTGAGCACAGATATGGAGTGTTTTTTTTCAGGCAGAGAACGGATAAAACTAGTGGTCACTGATCAGCAAAACTCTGCATTGTACTCCTCCTATATTAATATAAAGCTGCTCCCCAGTCCCCACAATGATATAAGCAAGCACAAATATTTGCATCAACTCAACAATGAATAAAAGGAGAGGACGCCAGCCACGTCCTCTCCCTAACATTTCCAATGCACGAGTGAAAATGGCGGCGACGCGTGGCTGCTTATATAGAATCCGAATCTCGCGAGAATCCGACAGCGGGATGATGACATTCGGGTGCGCTCGGGTTAACCGAGCCATACGGGAGAATACGAGTATGGCTCGGACCCATGTAAAAAGGGTGAAGTTCGGGGGGGTTCGGTTTCCGAGAAACCGAACCCGCTCATCACTAATTTAGACTATGTGTAAATTATGTGCTATGTGAATTAAATATGAAATATGTCTTTATGGCTTTTCCATGCGAATGCATATGCTACCATAAATACTCATACCACGTGCTAACACGCAAGACCGCATGAGCGATTATACGTAGCTTGCGAGTATGCGCACGCATGGCAGAAAAAGCACACGCACGGAAGCTATCCGTGTGGGATTTGTATGTAATGCGTGTGTCTATAATATTTTCGACTTCGACAGTCCACCCTTTGGCAGTCAACAATAGCTGCCACATATTACTAATAAAAATTGAAAATATTACATGTACATTATATACAAAAGTTCAAATATATATGAAGTCCATGAGGGACGAAACGCGTTGGGTACCACTTTGATTACACCTCAATCATTGAAGTTAAGCTAATTCTCTCCTTTTTTTATATTTTTTATCCTGTACATTTTATGCCCTATTTCTTATGTTTTTATGTTCTCTTTTATGAATTTGGCTTATTGGATTTTTTTATATCACTTTGCATAGGTCGTTCTTTCATTGTAATCATTTTATATACTACTTTTTTTAGTGCTATGTTTCTGAAATAAATTTTATGTTTTTATAAATACCTGGTCCCATAATACTAATTGACACCATTGGTCGCTTGCCAACACCTCATCCTTTTGTACCAATTTAAAACTTAGGCATATATACCAGTGCCTTAATATTTTTGAGGTTACTAAGCTGACGCCCTAATAGTCCAGAGGGAGTGTCTACTAGGTCCACCTTGTAAATTTTTCAGAATACATGGTTCCGATACTGATGTTTTGATTTTAGATACTGTTTCTGTGGCGCTGGTAGCTTCTCTGGTACATATATATATATATATATATATATATATATATATATCAAACAAATACTCTCCTCCTGCGCTATTTTATAGGTATTAGATAGAATGAGATAAGAAAGTTTCTTAAGAAGGGCAGCCTGTTTCCCTGAGTTCCTTGTTAGACTGAACTAGGTATAGAAATATGGGAAAAAAGGGGGAAATTGGCGCCCAGGGATTAGTGTAACCCTTAGAATGTACAGAACCCTATGGGTTTCACAAATATTACCAATTTTAAAACAAAAGCATGAACTGTTCCTTCATAATAGTTTATTAAAATTTACAAAAACAAAATGACATGTCCATCATGTTACATAGACATTATGATGTAATTTCTCTTATAATGATCCATCAATGATGTTGTGGAGGAATGTAGACAATTTTAAGCAATATCTTAAATCCTTCCTCATAGGATATTCAGAGAACACATCAAGTAATGTGTTCTCTGAATATCCTATGAGGAAGGATTTAAGATATTGCTTAAAATTGTCTACATTCCTCCACAACGTCATTGATGGATCATCATAAGAGAAATTACATCATAATGTCTATGTAACATGATGGACATGTCATTTTGTTTTTGTAAATTTTAATAAACTATTATGAAGGAACAGTTCATGCTTTTGTTTTAAAATTGGTAATATTTGTGAAACCCATAGGGTTCTGTACATTCTACGGGTTACACTAATCCCTGGGCGCCAATTTCCCCTTTTTTTCCCATATATATATATATATATATATATATATCCTGGGAAGATTTGTAGGTTGGAAATGTATAGCCTAGTGGGATAGGAAAAGCATGTATGTATGCATTAATGTCTAAGGGACATGTATCATTGTGCCGTATATGTTCTAAGCAAGCTACGAGGTATTGCGAAGTATACATTAATTCCTTCTGATTGCGTATCAAGGGTCTGTAAATGGGCAAACAAACACTACCGAGCTCTTTCCAGGCCAAGGCCATTAGCCTTCACCTTTCCGGCTTCTTATACCAACAAATGGGGAGCACATTTATCTGATGATACATGGAGGGGAACGTATGTGTGTGCTACTATATAATGATATCATTTATCGACTATGTGTGCCATTAACTGAAAATTTCAGAGATGAAAGTAAGACACGCAAAAATACATTCACAGAGATTTGGGTATGGTTGACGTCTTTTCCGGTCGGATGTTTTCTGAGTAGAGGGGGAAAACAGAGAGAAATGGTGAAAGAAACAGGCCATGAAATTCATTTGCAATCCTTATCATAACGCTGTTTCTACAGATGGGTCATAAATCAAATCTGCTGCTGTAACAACGCCCTCGCTCCTTAGACTCATCAAATTTGTGCTGTGCTTGCGCTGCGTCAGAATTCGCGCACACCTGAATATCAAACCAATAATTATGACGACACCTAGGATACAAAGGAGAAACTTACCTACACTCGCAATTACATTCTGCGCCCACTCTCCTAATCCAGAAAACCATTTGAGGGGGTTTAACCATGAGGCCAAGCCAGTCAATTCGTTACCCACAGCCGTCAAGGTAAGGTTGTGTTTCCTTCGGAACTCCCACTTTAACTATAAGATCTCATCCATCTTTTGATCGATGATCTCCGTGGGGTCGTCAGTGCTATTTGTAATATACGTACATCACTTCACACCATATTGAGCTGCCAAAGTATCACAGTACCCACCTGTCACAGCCGTGACATAATTCAAGACCATCCTGTGCTGGACCAGCTCCTACTTGTAGGCTTGTAACTCCCTGCCCGTATTCCTAAAGGTGTCATCATACATCTCGCTGATATTATCTATCAAGTTTGCTAGCGCATGGATGTACCTAAAATTTATAATTCCTCTGGCAGTACCGGAGATGTCTAATGCGAAAATAATTTGAATCCCGGTGGATTCATGGAGCAGATCAGAGGATGCATGCTCTGCCCTATATATGAGGTGTCTCTTGATGATGTGTTCATAGTGGGTATGAGTATAGAGAGTCTGAGCGTTGCGGTGAATGTCTTTCATTTTATCGTGTGCTATGGTCATGACCTCTGGTAGTACTCTCCCAATGTAACACAACCCTTCAGAGCTCGGAGTAAGCCACTTGTACGCTTTCCTTCCACATATGAAGTAGGCATCATCTGGGAGAACATAGGGGACAAAATGTAACAACACCATATCACATATCTTTCTTATACAGAAACCGATCCCCAGTTCTCTCATTTGCTCAGTACAAGTATCGGGCTGGATGATGTGGGCACAATACCCCTGCGATACTTTTCTAGCCCACATGGCTTTCATCCCACATGTATACCTATACCGAAAATACCTCCCACTTTTGCCTATCTTACGTACAAGCTCGGAGTCGATAGGTATATTGTCAGCTCTATGTGAAAAGGTCATTGTCTGGTTATTCCAAGTCACTTCCCAATTTCCTGGTTTCCGGAAATTGGACACATTAAAACATAATAGTGGCCTATCTACGTGGTACTGGTGGAGCTTCAAGCTAGGGGGTCTAGATATATTGAATTTCTTGTCCACCGGTCTCCCACCCCGTAATTTGAGTACCTCATCTATCGTTACAGGATATGGCACTAATCCCGACTTACTCTGTCCTTGAGGTACTTGAGAGCACACACAGCATTCCGTTTGGTTTAAGACCGTACCCACTAATGAGTGGTAATCACTCAAAGGATGTCAGCTAATGTCGATATTAGTATTTGCCTGACATCCTTGGATGCACCCATCTTCGACTATGTTCTCGCAATGCTTACATATACAATATTGCTCAGACAATAACCCTTCACATTGTCTCTGAGCTCCGTGACTACCATACCGCTTACTGATTCCAGCCTTTACTAGAGCAATGTGCTGCTCCTGTGGTCCTATGAATCCGTACTCTCCACGAGAACCCATTCCAGATCCTTGCTCAACGTCTCTGGGACCCTCACAAAAACAGATTGTCCTGATCAAAAACAGAGTCACCAGAAAAAGCCGAAACACAGTCTCTTGATGTGGATCCATTTAGTTACGGAACAAAAATAGGAAGGGAGAAAAATAAAAATAATGCAGTGGGGGGGGGGGGGGTGTGAAAAAATGAAAAACAACCGTCCTTGATGTAGCTGTTCTCCTTGCTCAGGTGCCGTTCAACAGTCCTGCCTCTCAGCTTTCCCGGAACAGACTCTCTAGTGATTTGAGGTTCTCTTCACCTTTCTCTTTGTTACGAGTTTTTCTCCGGGTCAACGACCTTCTTGCAGTGGGACGAGTGCACCCAAGTCTCTCTTTCGGCGACCTTTAGTGCTGTCGTGCTGGTCAACAAAACTTGATACGGTCCTTCCCACCTGTCTATGAGGCAACCTGAGCGTAGAAAATTTCAAATCATCACATAATCCCCAGGTTCAATGTCATGACAGTTACTGTTTGGTAGGTCAGGAATCACCAGCTGTAGATTCCTTTGCTGATTTCTCAGTTGCTGGCTCATCATAACCAAATATTGTACCGTTATCTCGTTATTGCCCTTCAAATCATCCTGGGGGTCTATCATTACATGAGGTTGTCGCCCAAAAAGAACTTTGACGGGTGATAAGTTAAGCGATGACCTGGGAGTGGTTCTGATGCTGTACAATACTAGTGGCAAAGCTTCTGGCCACAACAACCCAGTTTCAGCCATCACTTTGCTCAGCTTGTTCTTAATAGTGCTTTTCATTCTCTCCACCTTCACACTTGTCTGTGGCCGGTATGGAGTATGCAGCTTGCTATTAATACCAATCAGTTTGCACATGACCTGAAAGACTTCACCTGTAAAATGGGTACCCCTATCACTTTCAATCATTCTAGGGATACCGTATCTGCACACAAATTCCTGCATGATTTTCTTTGCAGTGAACACAGCAGTATTTGTGGCAGCGGGGAATGCTCATACCCAGTTGGAAAAGACATCTGTACATACTAACACATATTTCAAATTCCTACAGGGTGGTATGAAGTCGATTTGTATTACCTGGAAAGGTCCGTCTGTAGGAGGGATATGGGATGGCTTCATTGGTATTGCCTTACCAATAGTCTTACTCAAGCAAGTAAGACATGTCATTGATCTCTTACCTGCATGAGAAGAAAACCCTGGTGCAGTAGGCTCTTACCAACTTGCACATACCTTCCTTGCCCAGGTGAGTCAGACCATGTGCCACCTCAGCTAGGCTTGGGAGATATGCCCTGGGGGCCACTGGCTTACCGTGTCCATCTGTCCAAAGTCCTGAGGACTCCTGACCATATCCCTTCACCTTCCAGACTGCCTTTTCCTGTAGGGAACACAAATTTTGCATTTCAATTAACTGTTGCATGTTATCCGTGTTAAATGTCATCAGTTGTGGGATGTTGGTTTGCGTAGTAGTGCTGCTGATTTTGCAGCTTCATCTGCCTGGCTGTTACCAAGTGAAATTAGGTCTTGGTTGTAAGTGTGTGCTTTACACTTGATAACAGCCACTCTGTCCGGTTCCTGTATTGCTGTCAGAAGCCTTTTTATGTATTCCGCATGCGCTACAGGTGTGCCAGCTGCCGTCATGACATTTTTGAGGCGCCACAGGGCCCCGAAATCATGCACCACTCCAAAGGCGTACCTAGAGTAAGTGTATATATTAGCTGACTTACCCTTTGCCAACTCACATGCCCTGGTCAGGACTACCAGTTCAGTGACTTGTGCTGAGTGAGGTGGACCAAGGGGTTCAGCATCTATAATACCTTTGTCATCTACAACTGCGTATCCGGTGCACAGGTCTCCCGATTCCGTCTCTCTGTGGCAACTACCGTCAGTGTAGAAGGTAAAGTCTACTCCTTCCAGTGGGTTGTCACTGATGTCAGGTCTCGCAGTGAAAGTTTGGTTCAGGTATTCCTTACAATCATGCATATCAGTATCTGCACTAAATCCTCCTTCACCATCATTCTCATCCTCCATCCTTTGTGCATGACCAGGCACATTAGGCAAGTAAGCTGCATAATTTAGTGTGCTGCACCTCTTTATGGTGATGTTTACAGGGGCCATCAGTGATAGTTCCCACCTTGTAAACCGAACGGATGAGACATGTCTGGTTTGGGCAGAGTTTAGCAAGGCTGATACTGCATGAGGTGTATGGATGGTCAAGTCATGTCCAAACACTACATCTTCGCTTTTACTTACCAGGAGAGCTATCGCTGCAACACTTCGCAAGCAAGTTGGAGAGACCGTGCTATAGTGTCCAACTGTGCACTGTAGTAGGCTACCGGTCTGCTGGCATCGGGTGGTCTTCAGTATGCCGAATGTTGGGATCCCAGTGCACAGTATACCGGCGCCGGAATCCCAACACCTGGCATACCGACTGGAGGGAGAATAAAATAGCGCCACCATGCCCGCAGCATGGCGAGCGCAGCAAGCCCGCAATGGGCAACTTTGCGCTCGCCACGGTGTCAGTATGCCGGCGGTTGGGCTCCCAGCGCCGGTATGCTGGTCTCCGGGAGCACGGCCGCCGGCATACCATACTACACCCCTGGTATCACCATGTTTCTGTGTTAAGACTCTTGCCGCACACCCAGCGCTTTCAGTACCGTATAATTCAAAGGGATTCTAGTCTCTCAAATGCCAGTTTGGACTCATCTGTGTGAGAGACCTGTTCTGGTTTATTTGAGGAAACCATTTCTTGCAAAGGTAGTGCCAGTATAGAGAACCCTGGAATCCAGTTCCGACAGTACCCACACATTCTAAGGAAAGTGCGGATCTGAGTTTGCGGTAGAGTCATGTCGCGGGTGGCCTGTATTTGGTCAGTGGTCAGGTGCCTAAGTTCCTGCGTCAAGCAATGCCCCAAGTATTTAACCTTAGTCCGACACAACTGCAACTTATCCTTTGAAACCTTGTGTCCTGTCTGGGAGAGATGAAACAGAAGCTGTTTAGTGTCTGCCAAGGATGACTCGAATGAGTCGGAGCACAACAACAAGTCATCAACATATTGTATTAGCACCGACCCACTCTCAGGTGGAAAAGATTGCAAACAGTCATGTAAGGCCTGGTAGAAAATACTTGGGCTGTCAATAAAATCTTGTGGGAGACGAGTCCAGGAGTACTGTACTCCCCTGTAATTGAAGGCAAAAAGGTATTGGCTGCCAGGGTGGAGAGGAACGGAAAAGAATGCAGAGCAGAGATCAATGACAGTGAAGAATTTGGAGGTGGAGGGAATCTGCATTAGGATGACAGTTGGATTGGGCACTACGGGGAATTGACTCTCAACTATCTTGTTTATCCCCCTTAGATCCTGCACTAGCCTGTAACCCCTTCCCCCACTCTTTTTCACAGGGATGATGGGACTATTGGCTATGCTGTATGTCCTGACTAGGATGCCCTGCTGCAGCAGCAATTCTATGACGGGGTATACTTCTAATTCCACCTCTGGTTTCAGAGGGTACTGGGGGATTTTTGGAGCTATCCTACCATCTTTTACTTGTACTGCTAATACATTCGCCATCAATCCAGTGTCCTGTCCATCTTTGGTCCAAAGGGAACCCGGTATTTGTGAGATCATTTCCTTTACCTGTGATGGACATGTGTCTATAACGGTGGAGTGTAACATTAGCCTTTGAGGGGTGTCTAAGATATCTTGCACCTCCTGCGCATGGTTCTCAGGGATATCTAAGAACACATCCTCAGGGGTACAGTATATGACACACCGCATTTTACACAACAAGTCTCTGCCCAGTAGATTAGTCGGAGCTGATGCAGCCAACAGGAAAGAATGTTTGGTTTGCCATGGCCCTATCGTAATCTCTGCAGGTCTACTCAAAGGGTATTGCTGCACTTTTCCCGTTACTCCCATTGCCGAAATCGTTCTACCCGTGGTTTTTACGCCTATGGTGGAATTTAGTACTGATCTGGCCACCCCTGTGTCTACAAGAAAAGGTAGTGGTTTACCAGCTACATCAACCATGACCTCAGGTTCACTACCAAGGCCAGCAATCAATTTCACCAGCTGCAGACTACAGGTGTGGCCTAACCTCTATTGTGTAGTGGGACCCTCCCGCAGGGCATTGGCAGCTGCAATATGTGAGGGGGATAACTGTGAGTTTTTGGAGGCCTGCCAGTTCTTCCTGGGTGGGTACCTCCTTGTTTTCCCTCTATGTGGCTCATAATCCCTTCTATGTGGTCCCTGATCCCAGCTATGTGTCTGGTACCGTGGTTCGTATTCAGGTCTAGGGGTTCTATATACGTTATGTGTCCCTCTACTCCTACAATCCCTTGAGTAATGTCCTTCCTTCCTGAAATCGAAACAGCTAATTGGCTGTGACTTACCATCAGGTGTCTGGGGTTTAGGCTGATGGGACTTTCCTGTAAGAGCCTGTATACTTACCATCATCAGCTTATCCCCTTGTGACTCCCTGTGTTTACTGATGTTACGATCATGCTCGATGGTGGACTCTCTTAGCGCAGCCACCGAGATACCTCTCCAATTAGGCGAGGTTTGCACCCTCGTCCTCAGTGCCTCCTTTAATCCATCCATTAGCACAGAGACAGTTACCTCCCTGTGGTTGGCATTATCTTTAATATCCTCTATCCCAGTGTATCTAGACATTTCCTGCAGTGCTTTATGGAAATACTCAGATGCCATTTCACTGTCCTTCTGTCTTATGGAGAAAATGTTGTTCCATTTAACAACAGTAGGGAAATACACTTCTAATTGCAACCTCTAATTGCAGGTTGATTTGCTTTACATTCTCCTGATTGTACTCATCAGTGAGAGGCACTTCTGCATCTAATTTACAATCAGTTATGAATTTTGGGATGTCAATATTTGAGGGTAAACACACTCGTAGCACTGTTCGCCAATCTTTATTTGTGGGCTCATGGGCATTGCCCAATTCTTTAATGAATTTCTGGCATCCGACTAGATCTTTTCTGGGATCAGGGAATTCTGACATAATCGATCTCAGTTCTGATCGGGACCAAGGACAATGCATTGCAATGTTCCTGATGGGGGTTACTCCCTGATTATCAGTTTTTCCATTGGGCACTGCAATCACCCTGACTGGATTTAACTCAACCACATCCTGTTTGTTTGATTCTATAATACGGAGAGCTATTGTCTCTGCATAATGTATGGTACCGTACTTACCGGTGGACACGACCTCACTCACCCCTCCGCTGGGGGGGCATCGCTACTGTTCTTGCCCGGTTGGGCCGTGCCGACCTGAGTATCCTGTATGATGGCTGCTAAAGAGAGTGCCGATATCGTGCTGGGTTGGTACTCCTCCTCACAACCTTGGGGAAAATTCAAAACGGGATACAACTGGCAAGGGTTAGGGTTAACACATTGATTTATCATTTTGCTATCCTTTACCAATGAACCATTGGTAGTAGCCAATTTCTCCCCATCGACATATGGCGATGGTGGTGTGCTCGCAAGGTTTGGTACTTGCTGTGTGAGCCAGTTCCCTTTGCACCTCCCCCTCTTGCTGCTACAGATTTAAACAGTCAGTATGTGTGATCCTCTGTTTTCTAGATTTGATCAGACATATTCTAATCCTTATGCCCTGTAATACCTCTGATTCAAAGCTGCCCACCCTAGGGAATGATGCCCTATCTTCAGCAGTCATGCGTACCCATTCATTGCAAAAAGCCTCCGTGTGTGTACCATACTTTTCACACATAATAAACTGAGCTGACCCTCTGGGCCACAAATCTCCAACCTGAACCCTGGCTACCGAACGCCCCTCTCTTGTGCAATTGGATCCCATTGCGGACTTTTTGCTTGCTAACGCAATCCCCAACTGTACTCCATAACCGGAAACCCAGAGGTGGTTTCACGAAGAAAAAAAGTTCCTTTGTGGAGCACTCTTTTTTGTAAGTAATTGATAGATGATTTTAATAAAACATAACTTTTAATCACTATTATTCATAAAACCTTTCTAGACATGATCATGCAATACATTTATAATTATAATGAAAAAGTATTAAAAATATATATATACGCTCACCAAAATAATATTGGTAGTGGTGATAATTTAAAGCATCAAAAGGTAAAATACCTATAACACATCTACACACCGATAATTTTACTGAGGTTTAGGAGCTTTGAATGCTATTTCATAATCATCTCCAGCTAATGATACCCTTGTAAGTAATCCTAGTAGTTTCTCATATAATTCCTTCATATGATACCTGTTAGTAACTTAGTGTGGTTCTAGACATTAGACCGTGGGTACTGCTTTGGGGCATGCTATCATGGTTTGGATGTTAGACATGCACCCTACCCTGGAGATTTATGTTACTGCTTATAAACAATTGCTATGGTAACATAACCAAAAGTCCTCTCTCTATATCCTCTCCCTTATTAACTGTCAGGTACAAATGATGATGAACACACTGGGGATAGAAAGGAACAGCGTGAAGGTATGCCACCCCTTCTACTGCCGCCGTCTTCCGTGAGCGGACGGGGGTGAGAGCGGGATCAGCAAACGCTGTTCACGATAGAGAGATGCAGTGATACGCCCTGAGTCCTCCGTTTGCGGTGTTAGATGGTCCTGATTACACTAGGCATAGCAGGAACCAAATTCGCCACCGGGAGGAGGGCAGACACCGAAAGTAAATAGGATAGATACATATATCACATGTTAATTGCTAAACTCCTTAATAGGTCTAATGTTGGTTATATCAACTGATTACATTATTGATCCACCACACTAAAGGGTTTTTAGGGTGTATACCAGAAGTGATGTCAAATTACTGGATATCAGTATGAAATGGGTTAACTGTTGTGCCTTAGAATAATTAAGGAAAGTGTGTAACACTGTATCCCTAGCAAGATTATAATCAATTGCTTAACACATAGTTTGAAAATTAGGGACAGCGTGAGAGTCTGCAGCCCTTTCTGCTGCCTCCGTCTTCAATGAGCGGACGGAGGTGAGAGCGGAGCTTGCAGGCACGCTGGCCGGAGAAAAAGATACAGTGTACAGCCCTACTCCCGTATGCGGTGTTAGGTGGCCCTGGTTACTCACCGCATTGCAGGGACCAAAATGCGCCGCCGGGAGAGGAGAAGACACCTGAAAGGACAGGGTACCTGACTCTTTTAGCTGGAGGGTGTGGATGTGTGCAGGCTGTTCCCCCTGCAGCGGGGAATCAGCAAACGGCCAGAACGCGTTTCACCACGAAGGGCTTAATCACCTGTGAGCAATCCCCAACTGCACAATCAAGGTGATGGTAGAAGTCTTCCGAGCGTCTTCCACTTACTCCTACTCCGCTGACGTACCATGACTCACTCCAATAGTGACCACCGCGTACCCAGTGAGGACCCTAACTGGTTTCTATTCACTGGAAGTTTTAGTATTGACTTACCTTTTCCAGTGAATATCTACCGTTGAAGATTTTCCTGAGAGAGACCAGCGAAAACTTCCCTTTTTTGCTATACACAAATCACGCTTGCGTATGCTCTACACGGCGCTAATGATACCGCAGTGAGTGCAAAAGCTCGCAAAATGGTATCACGTTGCACCACGTATCGCATGCACAAACGCGCGGTCCAATCTTACAGCATAAAGATACTTTGTTATCTCTCCGCCCTACGACCACTGGAGTCGAATCCACAAGCTGCGCTCCTCAGCCGGAGCGTAACACAAAACCTTTACTTCAATTCACAATTCTAAACTTCAAAATGCACAATTCTATATCACGCTCCTCTGCAAATCTCCTCACGTTTTGCGTATTTCTCTATTTGTATTAACGTAAGTCAGCCACCTTACGCCACCAAGCCGCTGCTTACTTAGTGTCACCATGGGATCCCGACTTCCGGGGTTCGACAAACGTTCACTCCTACTTTCACTCACTCAATTACACAGTGTTTTTCTTTTTCTGTACAGAAATATATCACTCCCTTTGATTGGCTACTTTACCCCAGAGGTAGTACAGTTTAAATAAAATATTAAGGTAATCTGCTTTTGAAATCGGATAGTTATGTGCTACAGTATTAAATGTATACTATCCCGCCTTAAATTGAACAACTATAGTGTGGTTATACCTTGCGCCCGCAACTCTATGCAACCTTGCGTAAACACATGACCATGCCTGCCTCTATGCCACATGTGCGACCCTGCGCCACGTGCACGCTTCTGTACGCTGTCCTCACGTTCCGTACCATATGTACAAATGTGCGTTCGCAATTCACTTAAACCACACAATCTCGATAAATGTGAGCAATAAAACTAATATTACTTACTAACACAACACACACTTGTTCCGTACGCTCGCCTGAAGTCACTCCCAAAGGTGATCCTCTTTTGAGTGTAAACCTAAAACCTTTTAGGCCGGAAACTGCGTTTTCTGTTTTATAATTATTCCCTTAACACACTATCAAATAAATATATAGCAAACAAATGTATCCGATTTCACACAGATCTATAATAACTGTTAACTTATGGCAACAATATGTGAGAGAGCATGCAAAGTATCGTTGCACTTTGTGTACGCTTTTCGCGCCAAAAATGTACACACAAATTTTAAATAGCTTTTTTCCTGTGTTCTTCGGGTTACATCAGCACCTCTTTAGACTACACAGAACAGACATGATCTAACAGCACACACTGGTTTTAACACAATGCAAGGTTATGTAACATGTGTCTCCACCCTTTGCTGATAGATCAAAGTCTGTTATGGCCTGCAAGTCTGTGAGTGTGTGATGAACCGGAGGAGCCCCCAATTGTTAAAGCTGATTAACTTACAGGAAGAAAAGCAATACCTTGAGATATATAACCGTTCAGGCTGCTGTGACCGCTAAGCGTGTGTGTGTAAAACCCCTAACAGATGCGTACACGTTGCGTAAGCACGCCATCACACTGTAAGCACGGAGTAGCTACACGTGAGGCGGAATACTCTTTATAACCCCTAGCAGGAAAGGGACACGACACCAATTGCATTTAAAAATGTTGGGATCCAACCCACCAACAGTTATTTACTCAAAAGGGGATTACAACAATAATACAATTACATAAGAGAAACAGGCTACAATCAATGGATACATACGTTTGTTCGCCAGCGCCACCCGGTTCCGGTCCTCAGTCAAAGATGACCTTCAAAGAATGTGTCTGACAGGCCAGGTAGCATGGCTTTTATACATTTGTCCAAATCATGAAACAAAGGAATTTGTTATCTCTTCACCCATAGGTCAAAGGGCTGGTCATTTACAGTACAGGAGGGGTCATAGGTCGGTTTGAATAGGTAGGCGATGCCTGGTCCAGGTGCAGTTGTAGATGTTCTCCACTGGGGTCCTGTCGAATATCAAGAGTACAGTCAGTAAATACAGTGTGATATTAATATTCTGTTCCTGCGCATAGTTATGCGCAGGAGCGTGCTACCTTCTGCAAACTGCTACCAGAATATTGCTCTTAATATACTGTACAGCTGGATACCAAACATCACCTCCTAACCTAATTCTGTCCCCTCATATCCTGTAAAGTCGAATCCCTCTGTTGTTGTACCTTTTAAACAAATGAAACTCGCTGGTGTGGTGCATGTAGACTATGTGTAAATTATGTGCTATGTGAATTAAATATGAAATATGTCTTTGTGGCTTTTCCATGCGAATGCATATGCTACCGTAAATACTCATACCACGCGCTAACATGCACAACCACGTAAGCGATTATACGTAGCTTGCGAGTATGCGCACGCATTGCAGAACAAGCACCCGCACGGAGGCTATCCGTTTGGACTTCGACAACTCCCTCCCCCCATGGCCTGCACTGTATCACACTCACAAACTCCCTCCCCCTGCAGCCTGCGCTCTATATCATGCAGACACACTCCCCCCTGTGGCCTGCGCTCTATCACACTGACACACAACGCCCCACCATGGCTATCACACAGAGACACACACCCCCACACACACACGGCCTGCTCTCTATCACACACACACGCTTCCTCACCCTTGTGCTATATTAAACACTACTGCCTGTACAAGCTCACAATTAAGACACACACACAGAAGGTAACATGGAGATCACACACACACAAAAGAAATTCACACACACATACATTTCCCCCCACTCACTCTTACCTTACACACTACAGCAGAGTGCAATCTCACAGGCAGGGCCAGCCTGGGATGTGCACCAGCTTCTCCTCTACCTCTCCGAGTCCCAGCATGTGAGCTGCAGCCTGAGTCGCATGTAGCTCCGCCCCCTGAGTCCCATCTAGCTCCGTCCCCAGCTGAGTTCCTGTATCCCTTGCGACCCTGCCAGACTCCGTCCATACAGAGCGGATCCCAGAAACGTGGCCGTGGCTGCTTGTACTGTCATACTACAGTACTATCTAAATCTACACTGCAGAAGGGGGGTAGCACTGTAGCAGTGCTTTAAACTGTTTCTGGCAAGCTGCTGTAGCAGGGGGGAAAAATCCCTGACTGCAGCAGCAGCAAAGTAGATCCTGTGGGCCTATTTTGATTGGGGGCTTGGAGCTGCAGCTCCACCTGCCCCATTGTTAATCCGGCCCTGCCTCCACTACACAAACTACCTTCTTTTACTCTCTTTTAATGCCATCCACATCTGCTCCTTGTTTGGCATTGAACAGACACTTTTCAGCAGGACCCATCAATCTAGCCTTAGATAGGGGCACAAGTACCGTACATCCTAGGCAACTGTCCCAATTTATGCAGGACCATCTTTTTTGAGGGCAATTTAAGGACTGGTGATTAGGGCTAGACTGGACCACAGGAGTACAGGGGAAATCACCGGTGGGTTCCACTGTCTGATGGCCCCTTCTTCTAATGTCAGTACAAATTATACATTGTTACTTTATTATAGGGTCAGTTAGCTGCAGGAGCAGAAACAAGGATAAACAGAGCATGTGCTGTGGTATTCATGCTGTCTGTCCCTTAAGCATGGGCCCCTACCACTGCATTTTTTGCTCATGGAGTGTTTATGTTGGCGTAATCTCCCTAATGTATTTACCTTCCTCAATAATATAATGTAATGTTTCCATGTACTCCAATCACTTATACCCCTTTTACACCAAGCCAAAAACCCAGGTCAGCCGTCGGTGTAAACGGCTCAATAAAAAACAAAAAACCCAGAATTCCTACCCAGCTTTCGACCAGGTTTGACCAGGGTTGAACACGAATAGAGTCTGTGTTCATGGGCACTGTAAACAAGCCGGGACCTGTTTACAGCCATGGGAGAGCCCATACCTCCCAACCACAGCATCCTTTGGATGGACGGGGGACAGGGTACACAGTCTCAGTGGTGCCGGGGTGACCATGAATGGATTCCGTGCTCATGAGTGCTGTGTCCATTCACTGCACAGACCAGCCCTTGCCACCAGCATGACGTAGGTGCCCCAGTGGTCTCTATCTATGGATTTCCCAGCATTTGGAGATGATGTCATCTCCAAGCGCCGGCCTTAAAGACACTGCAACCGTGTGCAGTGTGAATAGTGCTGACCCGGTAATGTCCCTTGTTGGTGCCACCGTGTAAATGAGGTAAATGCCGGGTCGGATCCGGGATTTTGGTGTAAAGGGGGTGTCTGTAGTTCTGGAGTAAAAAGGAAGTGAATTAAACTGTGTTTCTTAAAATAATAATAATAATAATAATAATAATAATAATAATTATTATTATTATTATTATTATTATTATTATTATTATTTGTAGATAATAAATGTAAGCTGATGTATGTAAGAGTTATAAATTCCTACTAAGCAATACAGTCATTAATAACAGCGAGCAATGATTTTGATTTATTGGTGATAAAAAATATTTGGTACAGGTTGAGTCTCCCATATGCAAAATTACAAAATATGGAAAAGTCTGAAATACAGAATATTTTATCATGATTGACATAGTGAAACCTTCGCTTTCTGTTGGTTCTGACTGGTCAATATTCTGCAAACTTTGTTTAATGCTCAAAAAATATTGTAGAAAATTATCTTCAGGCTATGGGGGTGCAACATCAGAGTTATAACTAATTGTCTCTGGGTCCACCTGCAGCCCTTTACAGTTGTTACTCTCTTTAAATGGCAATCTGGACTCTGCAAGGTGTGGGTTCATTATTTGTCATTGGGATATATGTCTCTGTGTACCTACAGTAGCTCCAGCTCTCCACAACTGATTTTAATCCATTTTCTCCATGTCTCTCTGTGTCTCCATTCTCCATTTGGGTCCATTCTCCTTGTGGTTGCTGTTGCTGGCATCTGGTGTCCTGTCCTGTTGCACCCTGTATTATTACATCAGTTCCTATATACCATACCTTGCTGTTCCTATGCAGTCTAACAGCTCATCAATACCTGTGCCTTATACTGTACCTCACTGCTCCTATGCAGCCCTGCAGTTCATCAGTACATGTTCCCCATCAGTTCCTGTGCCTCATATGTCACTGCTCCTAGTCAGCTCTGTAGTTCATCAGTTCCTATGTCCATAAACTCCCTGCTCTTATGCAGCCTCTCAGTTTGTTAGTACCTGTGCCTCATATCTACCTGCTCCTATGCAGCCTTGCAGTTCATCAGTACTGGTGCCTCAGCAGTTTCAGTGTCCCATACCTAGGTGCTCCTAAGCAGTTCATCAATACTTGTGCTTTATACATTGCCCCTCCCATGCAGCACAGCAGTGCCTCCTATTCTGCATCTGTACTTAGAGGGACATTTACTAAGCAGTGATAAGAGTGGAGAAGTGAGCCAGTGGAAAAGTTGTCAACCAATCAGCAGCTCTGTATAATTTTATAGTATGCAAATTATAGATGTTACTTCAGTGCTGATTGGTTGCCATGGGCACTTCTCCACTGGCTCACTTCTGAGCTCTTATCACTGCTTAGTAAATGTCCCCCTTAATTTCCTATGGTGACTCCAATCCAGTATCAGTCAGTAAATCCGCTTTGTATAACTTCTGAATATTCTAGTTTACAACAACCTGTTTACATATGTTTAACATTACTGGGACTTGTAGTTCCGTGGATACATCTATATTGCCTCATCCTGCAAGTCTGTTATTTTCCAACCATTTCAGTATTGTACGAGAGTACTCTGTATCATTGCTCAATAAATCTGTTAATACGTGTCAAGCAAGTCAAGCAAGTCTCCTTTGTAGTTGACAGTTGCATTTCCAAGTGTAACCATGACACAAAATTGTTAAATAGGAAAAAAAACAAGAGTAATTTTTTCTGTGCCTTTTACCAAAAAGGTGATGTCCAAATGCATCAAATTATAATTATTAAAACATAAAACTAAATCTAAAGTGTGGTCCTGGTCTTTAAAATCACTCAGACAGATGGTTGTAATCAAATAGAGTATATTCTGTAGATGCTAGTACAGACATGAATATACCATCACCAAACAGATGAGATTCTTTGCAGGTATGGCATACACATGTGAGGAAAATGCAGTTAAAGACACAGATTTTATCCCCTCCAGGTGGCTGTTGCTGAGTGTCATCACCCCCACCCCCTTGGCAGGTTAGGGACCATTAGCTGCCTGTTGAGAAAGTGCCTTGGTTTCACACTGACCATTTATAATGCCAATTAACTTTTGAAGATCCAATGATTTCAACAATCATAACCTTAGTAAAACATGGGTAACATGTTTTCAGTAAGGTGACATCAAGGATAAAGAGTAATTTAATCAGACTCTGATGATGTGGGAAATGAGGCATAACTATAATTATTGTCCAAAGACCTCTCGTTTTCTCACAGGTTCCCATTCCAAATAATTTTTTTTTTATCAATATACTGGTCCTAGAGGAAGAGATTTTCCCACACAACTTCCTGCTGGGACTTACACATGTAAAAAGGTTGCAAAACTTGGGGTGAGCCTGGTACCCATGGCCATTCCAAATGACTGTAGATAAAACGTTGTGCCAAATAAAAAATACTTGTACATCAGGATAAGTAATAGAATCAGAAATAAACAAACTGCCTAAGAGGCCATCATCCTTTAATAGAAAATTATACACTGCTTTCACTCTGGCTCTCAATTGTTTAATTGTTATATATATATATATATATATATATATATATATTGACAATGTATTAGATTGAGCAGTGTAGTATCATTGAAATGGGGTATTAATAAACTTTGCATTATGTGATAAACATAAACAAAAATATTATTGGTTAGTGAGCTTATAGGCAGAATATGGGTGTAAAGTAAAGTGCCCTCAATTGTTAGAAACCTATATGTACATATATACATAGAGGCAAGTGAAGAAGCTGATTTTAGCAGTGAAACATATTAGACTTGTAATACTGGATATCTTGGATATCTGTGGAACTCTTCTTTAATTCACCAGAATGTATATTGGGGGTCATTCCGACCCAATCGCACGCTGCAGTTTATCGCAGCTTTGCGATCGGGTCCATAATGTGCATGCGCTGCGGCCGCAACGCGCAGGTGCATCGCTGCCTGGCAACAGGGAACGCCATTCAGCAAATGTTCTAACAAAGATTTAGATCGCAGTGGCGATCGCAAGGTGACTGACAGCAGGAAGGCGTTCCAGGGTGGCACCTGACCGTTTTCTGGGAGTGGAGAGGAAAATACAGGAGTGTCCCGGCGTTTGCAGGGAAGGTGTCTGACGTCAATTCCGGGAACTGACAGGATGAAGTGATTGCAGCGGCTGAATAAGTTCAGAGCTACTCAGAAACTGCACAAAATGTTTTTGTACAGCTCCCCTGCACAAGCCTTCGCACACTTGCACAGCTAGAATACACTCCCCCATAGGCGGCGACTATCTAATCGCACGGGCTGCAAAAAGACCCTCATTGCCTCAACAAGTGCCTTGGCTCCACACTTGCATCTTCTTCTGCTAACCTTCATTGCATGTGGTATTGAATTATCCTCCATTTCTTTGGCTCTCAGCATCTGCAACACTCCAGTAAACACTGTCATTTCTATAATGGGTGCAGTGTGTGCGGCCTGAGTCCAGAGGGGGCCCCCACCGCACACATTACACACATTTGTAAAATACTCACCCCTTCGAAGTCCAGCGCCGGCATCTGCAGCGCCGCTAGAACACAGTCTAGAACAGTTCATTTTCACAGCGTTCTGCGCATGTGCAGTAGAGAAATCTCAGGGAAAATGGCCACCGCACCATTTTCCCGGAGATCTGCGCATGCGCAGTAAAGTCTGAGCCCTCTAGTGCTCAGACTACAGCGCTCCGGGCAGAGAGGAGGGGACCCGACGGAGGAGGCTGAACACGGGCCTCCTCCTCTCTTAAAACGCCCCTGCCAGTAAACAATGAGATTCCTGCTCCTGGATGAGTCTGAACAGGCTGCAGTGAAAAGAATGCTAATAATGCATATACTTCTATTGTTCCACTTTATACCATTTATCAGACTTGGCAATATCAGCGATTGGAGAGAATCACTATATAATCCAAGTGCCCCATTAACCTTTATTTATTAGTGATAATTGCACTATTTTATACCTATGGTTTCATTTTAAAACATATGATCATATTCTATAGGTAATCTGTGTATACTCTTTATGTGCTCCTATATAAAAGTCATACAAGTTTTTCTAATGTCTCAGTTAATACTTGTTAATATTTTTCCTATAGAATTTTCTGTAGTTAATATATATCATTGTTCATTGTTGTTTGGATTATTGCCACCAGATTCATCAGTTCAGCTCACTACACTGAGCTGTCTTCTTTCTTCATTGCATACAGTGCATATGTTACACATTGTATCTGAAATGTACAGGAAATGTGCTTGGGGATCCTGGAAAATTAATGGGAAGATAACTAGAGATGAGCGGGTTCGGTTTCTCTGAATCCGAACCCGCACGAACTTCATGTTTTTTTCACGGGTCCGAGCAGACTCGGATCCTCCCGCCTTGCTCGGTTAACCCGAGCGCGCCCGAACGTCATCATGACGCTGTCGGATTCTCGCGAGACTCGGATTCTATATAAGGAGCCGCGCGTCGCCGCCATTTTCACACGTGCATTGAGATTGATAGGGAGAGGACGTGGCTGGCGTCCTCTCCATTTAGATTAGGGTTGAGAGAGAGAGAGAGAGATTGACCTGAGGCTGTGATACTGTAGAAGAGAGTGCAGAGTTTAGTGACTGACGACCACAGTGACCACCAGACAGTGCAGTTGTTTGTTTTATTTAATATATCCGTTCTCTGCCTGAAAAAAACGATACACACAGTGACTCAGTCACATACCATATCTGTGTGCACTGCTCAGCCCAGTGTGCTGCATCAATGTATATATATATCTGACTGTGCTCAGCTCACACAGCTTATAATTGTGGGGGAGACTGGGGAGCACTGCAGTGCCAGTTATAGGTTATAGCAGGAGCCAGGAGTACATAATATTATATTAAAATTAAACAGTGCACACTTTTGCTGCAGGAGTGCCACTGCCAGTGTGACTAGTGACCAGTGACCTGACCACCAGTATATATAATATTAGTAGTATACTATCTCTTTATCAACCAGTCTATATTAGCAGCAGACACAGTACAGTGCGGTAGTTCACGGCTGTGGCTACCTCTGTGTCGGCACTCGGCAGCCCGTCCATAATTGTATATACCACCTAACCGTGGTTTTTTTTTCTTTCTTTATAGTCATACTAGTTACGAGTATACTATCTCTTTATCAACCAGTCTATATTAGCAGCAGACACAGTACAGTGCGGTAGTTCACGGCTGTGGCTACCTCTGTGTCGGCACTCGGCAGCCCGTCCATAATTGTATATACCACCTAACCGTGGTTTTTTTTTCTTTCTTTATACATACATACTAGTTACGAGTATACTATCTCTTTATCAACCAGTCTATATTAGCAGCAGACACAGTACAGTGCGGTAGTTCACGGCTGTGGCTACCTCTGTGTCGGCACTCGGCAGCCCGTCCATAATTGTATATACCACCTAACCGTGGTTTTTTTTTCTTTCTTTATACATACATACTAGTTACGAGTATACTATCTCTTTATCAACCAGTCTATATATTAGCAGAAGACACAGTACAGTGCGGTAGTTCACGGCTGTGGCTACCTCTGTGTCGGCACTCGGCAGCCCGTCCATAATTGTATATACCACCTAACTGTGGTTTTTTTTTCTTTCTTTATACATACATACTAGTTACGAGTATACTATCTCTTTATCAACCAGTCTATATATTAGCAGCAGACACAGTACAGTGCGGTAGTTCACGGCTGTGGCTACCTCTGTGTCGGCACTCGGCAGCCCGTCCATAATTGTATATACCACCTAACCGTGGTTTTTTTTTCTTTCTTTATACATACATACTAGTTACGAGTATACTATCTCTTTATCAACCAGTCTATATTAGCAGCAGACACAGTACAGTGCGGTAGTTCACGGCTGTGGCTACCTCTGTGTCGGCACTCGGCAGCCCGTCCATAATTGTATATACCACCTAACCGTGGTTTTTTTTTCTTTCTTTATACATACATACTAGTTACGAGTATACTATCTCTTTATCAACCAGTCTATATATTAGCAGCAGACACAGTACAGTGCGGTAGTTCACGGCTGTGGCTACCTCTGTGTCGGCACTCGGCAGCCCGTCCATAATTGTATATACCACCTAACCGTGGTTTTTTTTCTTTCTTTATACATACATACTAGTTACGAGTATACTATCTCTTTATCAACCAGTCTATATATTAGCAGCAGACACAGTACAGTGCGGTAGTTCACGGCTGTGGCTACCTCTGTGTCGGCACTCGGCAGCCCGTCCATAATTGTATATACCACCTAACCGTGGTTTTTTTTTTTTTCTTTATACATACATACTAGTTACGAGTATACTATCTCTTTATCAACCAGTCTATATATTAGCAGCAGACACAGTACAGTGCGGTAGTTCACGGCTGTGGCTACCTCTGTGTCGGCACTCGGCAGCCCGTCCATAATTGTATATACCACCTAACCGTGTTTTTTTTTCCGTTCTTTATACATACATACTAGTTACGAGTATACTATCTCTTTATCAACCAGTCTATATATTAGCAGCAGACACAGTACAGTGCGGTAGTTCACGGCTGTGGCTACCTCTGTGTCGGCACTCGGCAGCCCGTCCATAATTGTATATACCACCTAACCGTGGTTTTTTTTTCTTTCTTTATACATACATACTAGTTACGAGTATACTATCTCTTTATCAACAAGTCTATATTAGCAGCAGACACAGTACAGTGCGGTAGTTCACGGCTGTGGCTACCTCTGTGTCGGCACTCGGCAGCCCGTCCATAATTGTATATACCACCTAACCGTGGTTTTTTTTTCTTTCTTTATACATACATACTAGTTACGAGTATACTATCTCTTTATCAACCAGTCTATATATTAGCAGCAGACACAGTACAGTGCGGTAGTTCACGGCTGTGGCTACCTCTGTGTCGGCACTCGGCAGCCCGTCCATAATTGTATATACCACCTAACCGTGGTTTTTTTTTTTTTCTTTATACATACATACTAGTTACGAGTATACTATCTCTTTATCAACCAGTCTATATATTAGCAGCAGACACAGTACAGTGCGGTAGTTCACGGCTGTGGCTACCTCTGTGTCGGCACTCGGCAGCCCGTCCATAATTGTATACTAGTATCCAATCCATCCATCTCCATTGTTTACCTGAGGTGCCTTTTAGTTGTGCCTATTAAAATATGGAGAACAAAAATGTTGAGGTTCCAAAATTAGGGAAAGATCAAGATCCACTTCCACCTCGTGCTGAAGCTGCTGCCACTAGTCATGGCCGAGACGATGAAATGCCAGCAACGTCGTCTGCCAAGGCCGATGCCCAATGTCATAGTACAGAGCATGTCAAATCCAAAACACCAAATATCAGTAAAAAAAGGACTCCAAAACCTAAAAAAAAATTGTCGGAGGAGAAGCGTAAACTTGCCAATATGCCATTTACCACACGGAGTGGCAAGGAACGTCTGAGGCCCTGGACTATGTTCATGGCTAGTGGTTCAGCTTCACATGAGGATGGAAGCACTCAGCCTCTCGCTAGAAAAATTTAAAGACTAAAGCTGGCAAAAGCAGTAGCACCGCAAAGAACTGTGCGTTCTTCGAAATCCCAAATCCACAAGGAGAGTCCGACTCCAATTGTGTCGGTTGCGATGCCTGACCTTCCCAACACTGGACGTGAAGAGCATGCGCCTTCCACCATTTGCACGCCCCCTGCAAGTGATGGAAGGAGCACCCGCAGTCCAGTTCCTGATAGTCAGATTGAAGATGTCAGTGTTGAAGTACACCAGGATGAGGAGGATATGGGTGTTGCTGGCGCTGGGGAGGAAATTGACCAGGAGGATTCTGATGGTGAGGTGGTTTGTTTAAGTCAGGCACCCGGGGAGACACCTGTTGTCCGTGGTAGGAATATGGCCGTTGACATGCCTGGTGAAAATACCAAAAAAATCAGCTCTTCGGTGTGGAAGTATTTCACCAGAAATGCGGACAACAGGTGTCAAGCCGTGTGTTCCCTTTGTCAAGCTGTAATAAGTAGGGGTAAGGACGTTAACCACCTCGGAACATCCTCCCTTATACGTCACCTGCAGCGCATTCATAATAAGTCAGTGACAAGTTCAAAAACTTTGGGTGACAGCGGAAGCAGTCCACTGACCAGTAAATCCCTTCCTCTTGTAACCAAGCTCACGCAAACCACCCCACCAACTCCCTCAGTGTCAATTTCCTCCTTCCCCAGGAATGCCAATAGTCCTGCAGGCAATGTCACTGGCAATTCTGACGAGTCCTCTCCTGCCTGGGATTCCTCCGATGCATCCTTGCGTGTAACGCCTACTGCTGCTGGCGCTGCTGTTGTTGCTGCTGGGAGTCGATGGTCATCCCAGAGGGGAAGTCGTAAGCCCACTTGTACTACTTCCAGTAAGCAATTGACTGTTCAACAGTCCTTTGCGAGGAAGATGAAATATCACAGCAGTCATCCTGCTGCAAAGCGGATAACTGAGGCCTTGACAACTATGTTGGTGTTAGACGTGCGTCCGGTATCCGCCGTTAGTTCACAGGGAACTAGACAATTTATTGAGGCAGTGTGCCCCCGTTACCAAATACCATCTAGGTTCCACTTCTCTAGGCAGGCGATACCGAGAATGTACACGGACGTCAGAAAAAGACTCACCAGTGTCCTAAAAAATGTAGTTGTACCCAATGTCCACTTAACCACGGACATGTGGACAAGTGGAGCAGGGCAGGGTCAGGACTATATGACTGTGACAGCCCACTGGGTAGATGTATGGACTCCCGCCGCAAGAACAGCAGCGGCGGCACCAGTAGCAGCATCTCGCAAACGCCAACTCTTTCCTAGGCAGGCTACGCTTTGTATCACCGCTTTCCAGAATACGCACACAGCTGAAAACCTCTTACGGCAACTGAGGAAGATCATCGCGGAATGGCTTACCCCAATTGGACTCTCCTGTGGATTTGTGGCATCGGACAACGCCAGCAATATTGTGTGTGCATTAAATATGGGCAAATTCCAGCACGTCCCATGTTTTGCACATACCTTGAATTTGGTGGTGCAGAATTTTTTAAAAAACGACAGGGGCGTGCAAGAGATGCTGTCGGTGGCCAGAAGAATTGCGGGACACTTTCGGCGTACAGGCACCACGTACAGAAGACTGGAGCACCACCAAAAACTACTGAACCTGCCCTGCCATCATCTGAAGCAAGAAGTGGTAACGAGGTGGAATTCAACCCTCTATATGCTTCAGAGGTTGGAGGAGCAGCAAAAGGCCATTCAAGCCTATACAATTGAGCACGATATAGTAGGTGGAATGCACCTGTCTCAAGCGCAGTGGAGAATGATTTCAACGTTGTGCAAGGTTCTGATGCCCTTTGAACTTGCCACACGTGAAGTCAGTTCAGACACTGCCAGCCTGAGTCAGGTCATTCCCCTCATCAGGCTTTTGCAGAAGAAGCTGGAGACATTGAAGGAGGAGCTAACACGGAGCGATTCCGCTAGGCATGTGGGACTTGTGGATGGAGCCCTTAATTCGCTTAACAAGGATTCACGGGTGGTCAATCTGTTGAAATCAGAGCACTACATTTTGGCCACCGTGCTCGATCCTAGATTTAAAGCCTACCTTGGATCTCTCTTTCCGGCAGACACAAGTCTGCTGGGGTTGAAAGACCTGCTGGTGACAAAATTGTCAAGTCAAGCGGAACGCGACCTGTCAACATCTCCTCCTTCACATTCTCCCGCAACTGGGGGTGCGAGGAAAAGGCTCAGAATTCCGAGCCCACCCGCTGGCGGTGATGCAGGGCAGTCTGGAGCGACTGCTGATGCTGACATCTGGTCCGGACTGAAGGACCTGACAACGATTACGGACATGTCATCTACTGTCACTGCATATGATTCTCTCAACATTGATAGAATGGTGGAGGATTATATGAGTGACCGCATCCAAGTAGGCACGTCACACAGTCCGTACTTATACTGGCAGGAAAAAGAGGCAATTTGGAGGCCCTTGCACAAACTGGCTTTATTCTACCTAAGTTGCCCTCCCACACGTGTGTACTCCGAAAGAGTGTTTAGTGCCGCCGCTCACCTTGTCAGCAATCGGCGTACGAGGTTACATCCAGAAAATGTGGAGAAGATGATGTTCATTAAAATGAATTATAATCAATTCCTCCGCGGAGACATTGACCAGCAGCAATTGCCTCCACAAAGTACACAGGGAGCTGAGATGGTGGATTCCAGTGTGGACGAATTGATAATCTGTGAGGAGGGGGATGTACACGGTGATATATCGGAGGGTGATGATGAGGTGGACATCTTGCCTCTGTAGAGCCAGTTTGTGCAAGGAGAGATTAATTGCTTCTTTTTTGGGGGGGGTCCAAACCAACCCGTCATATCAGTCACAGTCGTGTGGCAGACCCTGTCACTGAAATGATGGGTTGGTTAAAGTGTGCATGTCCTGTTTTGTTTATACAACATAAGGGTGGGTGGGAGGGCCCAAGGACAATTCCATCTTGCACCTCTTTTTTCTTTTCTTTTTCTTTGCGTCATGTGCTGTTTGGGGAGGGTTTTTTGGAAGGGACATCCTGCGTGACACTGCAGTGCCACTCCTAGATGGGCCCGGTGTTTGTGTCGGCCACTAGGGTCGCTTATCTTACTCACACAGCTACCTCATTGCGCCTCTTTTTTTCTTTGCGTCATGTGCTGTTTGGGGAGGGTTTTTTGGAAGGGACATCCTGCGTGACACTGCAGTGACACTCCTAGATGGGCCCGGTGTTTGTGTCGGCCACTAGGGTCGCTTATCTTACTCACACAGCTACCTCATTGCGCCTCTTTTTTTCTTTGCGTCGTGCTGTTTGGGGAGGGTTTTTTGGAAGGGACATCCTGCGTGACACTGCAGTGCCACTCCTAGATGGGCCCGGTGTTTGTGTCGGCCACTAGGGTCGCTAATCTTACTCACACAGCTACCTCATTGCGCCTCTTTTTTTCTTTGCGTCATGTGCTGTTTGGGGAGGGTTTTTTGGAAGGGCCATCCTGCGTGACACTGCAGTGCCACTCCTAGATGGGCCCGGTGTTTGTGTCGGCCACTAGGGTCGCTTATCTTACTCACACAGCGACCTCGGTGCAAATTTTAGGACTAAAAATAATATTGTGAGGTGTGAGGTATTCAGAATAGACTGAAAATGAGTGGAAATTATGGTTTTTGAGGTTAATAATACTTTGGGATCAAAATGACCGCCAAATTCTATGATTTAAGCTGTTTTTTAGGTTTTTTGGAAAAAAACACCCGAATCCAAAACACACCCGAATCCGACAAAAAAAATTCGGTGAGGTTTTGCCAAAACGCGGTCGAACCCAAAACACGGCCGCGGAACCGAACCCAAAACCAAAACACAAAACCCGAAAAATTTCCGGCGCTCATCTCTAAAGATAACTAGGAGCTAGCTATTCCAATCCATAGTGATGGCCCGTCTTATGGGTGTGTAATGGGAGTGTCACAGGAGTGTTGCTGAAGTGGTTGTCTACACGGATGCTTAATCAATCACATTGGAGGCCATACTCAGAAGAAAAATCTGCTTCTGCCATAGGCTTGCTGAAAGTTTTGATGGTGTTACTAATGGTGGTGTCTGAGGATGCATCAAGATGTATTACAGATGCTCAAAGTAGGAATCTTAGCCCTTGCACATTCAAACTCATGTTTGTACATACTCCAGGGGAAGGACTGATACTAGCCATAGCATACAGTAGCAGACTTGACTATGGCAAAAGCAGCACGAGAATCAGTGTGAATTATGCCCAATATCTTAAGTCATCAGCAAATCACAATTTAATGGTTCACAGATCTTGTGATTTTTTCCCCCCAGGTACATAGTTTCCCCAATCCATCTAATTTTGCCCATACATTACAGATTTTTTTCCTTCCAAATATTGATCTGTATATCTTGAAAGTGCCCATACAACACCTCAACTAATTGTCATTTTTCTAGTCACATTTAGAAAATTCAAACAATGGGAGTACTACTACTACTACTACTACCCACCAACCCCCTTCTACTCTTGAACTTAATATCAGTACGCTACCAGTACATTGAACTATTCTGTTAATAGTTAAAAATTATGAAAAAACAAAGAGCTGGGTACCCACCCGCTTCCCAAAAGCATAATCAGCCCCAGGCTCTTTGTGCGGCCATGGTCCAACAAATAAAGGGAACAAAATGTGTAGGGGTCCCCCATATTTTTAGAATTAGCACTGGGATCCACTAGCAAGGGGGTACTGCCACAGCCAGGGGACATACATCATGTGTCCTACGGCCAAAGCATTATCCCCCACAACTAGTCAGCCCAGGCTGGGAATTCCTAGGGAAGTAGGGACCCTCCCAATAAAGGGGTTCCCCCTCTCAAGTGGTAACCAGGCCTGGGCTGAGGGGCAGTGGATGTGAGGTTGACAGCTGACAAAGTGTGTGGGGTCACCTCAAAGCATAACCGGCACAAAATACAGGAATCATAATGTGTAGGGGTCTCACATGTTTAATGAACCAGTACTGGCCTCTTGGAGATGGACCTGGTTCTAAAAATACAGGAAAAAAATGAGTAGGGGTTATCCATATCTTTATAACCAGGCCCACCAGCAGTGGGGTAATGCCACAGCCAGGAGACACACTTGACGGGTTCCCCGTCCAAAGCATTCTTCCCCTTACTAGACAGCCCATGCTGGGGATTCCACGGGAAGTAGGGACCCCCTCCAGGGCACCCCAGGCCTGGGCTGAAGTCCGTGGCTATCCCCTGCACACCTGGGCAGTGGATGCAAGGTTGAAAGAAGACAAAACAATATTGACCATAACAGTGGGACTACATGTCCAGGGATGGACTGGCCCACAGGGGTACAGGGGAAACCACCGGTGGGCCCTACTGCCTGAGGGCCCTCCTCCTCCTCTAGTGATCAGGTTCCAGACTGTGTTCTTGAATTATACATTATACATATGTTACCTTATACTGCACAGGACTATGATATATTCTCTACAGTACATTGTCAATATTTATCTGGTACATTATCATGCACGCACCATCAGTATTTATATATTTGTCAAGGGGCCCAGCCCTTGCACTCAGTAATGGTTCGGCAAATCAATGTAGTGGCTGGCCACACCCCCTCTGGAGACTGACCACACCCCTAAACATGGGCCCCTACCACGGCATTCCCCGGTGGGCTCTTCATCCCCCAGTCCGACACTGTACATGTCCCTGCAAGCATGGTTCAGAATACCAGCGTTTGAAGAACCACAAGTGCTAGCATGCCCAGACATTAAGGGCCCACTGGCACCCGTAGTCTCCCTGTAAAGGAGATCAAAAAAAAAGAAAAAAAGAAAAAACACACCTATGTTTGTATAAATGTTATCAAACAGCAGTCTTCTCCTTGGGTCGCAGTGGCCTTTGAACTATTTTACATGGGACTATCGTCATCTTCATGCCACATCTTCACCTAGGGGCCGTTGGCCAGTGAGCTTTTTGCATTGGCTGCCGTCCACCCAGGATTTCAGCATCTTCATGTGTTAAAGAGCTCTTCTCAGCTCTTCCTCTGCCGTTGGACTGCATGCCCCCTGACAAGCAGACTAATATTAGTCAGCCCAAAGGGCCATCTTGAAATTCTAAAATGGTACTGTGGTTGAGCCAATTATGGCACTTGCGCCATTTTTTAAATTGGCATCTCCACCAATCATGAGCGTTCCTCTCCAGGAATTTAGGAGAAGAACGCAATGGTGCCCGCACAGACCCCCACATCCCCACTACTATCACTGCAATTAGATATATACAGAGGTGCCTGCTTGCACCTACCACCACCGCTGCCATCCTCCGCATCTCCCCTCCTCTCTCCTCCATGATGTGCGGGCAGCAACGCTCCATTTCCAAGGCGGAGATGGAGCGTTGAGGGGGCGGTGTTAGGGAAATGGTGGCGGTGGCATCCAAATGGGGTGCGTGCCATGATGCATGATTGGGGTGGCTGTGTGACGTCACACGCAGCCACTGCAATCCAAAAAGATGTCGGCGGCCCTCTGGCCATCGCAGCCAGGCTGTGCTGGCAGGAGGTTTCCTTACTTCCTTACTTACTGCGACCGTGCACTAATTGCGGCACAATAACAATCAGTGCATGGTCGCGCGGGGGTTAGCATGTTGGGCGGTTTTGCCCTGCAATGGGCGGCCCCCAGCATGCGAGACTAATACTGAATAGGGTCCTTAGTGCAGTGAAGTGCGGTTGGGTGAGGCACGTCCCTGCCTTATTGTGCCTTTAGGATCATATTTGGGAACTCGTTTGGAAGGTGTTAAATAAATGATATGTGGAATCTGGATGCTATGGGCAACATCTTCACTTCTAAAAACCCGCACTTTCATAAATATACCACATAACCTCCCATATCAATTAATGGTTTTGCATAGAGCACAGGTTCTCAAACTCGGTCCACGCGGTTCATGTTTAAAATGTGACAGTTGGTGATACACAGTGCACCTGCTGGGTGACATGGAAAACGTGAACCGTGTGGGGTCCAGAGGATCGAGTTTGAGAACCACTGGCATAGAGCATTTGTATCTTTTATCCTTTATTATAAAAAGTACTCATTGCTTAATATAGCCATCTAATCTCTTCAAACACTATAACTACATGCATTTGAATTCGAAATAATTTTGAATGTAAAATAAAAATGTGAAACTGTATATTTATACTTTTTACCTACAAAATAATGTCAACTGTTGAAGACTAGAGAAGCAGACTCATCACTATACAAAATAATCTGCCTCATAAATTCTTGTAAATCAGTCACCTTGTGTGAGCATATAAAATGCAGAGAACGATTACTACATGCTTCTCTAAATATACAAAAATCTGGAAAGTCAAAAATAACCTACAGTACAGTACATTTCTATATGCTTTCTTCTTTACTACATGTTTTCTCTAAACATGTAAATGTTCTTTATTCTGCTCATTATTTACTTTTATGCTGTTATTACAACTGCTACATTTTGTATATTTAATTATAGAAATTTGAAATTGGGTAACATTCTTTGGCACAAGCATAGATTCGAGAAAACATTGTTACTAATTTTTTTAAACATGTATTTCTAGAGCCCCTGCATACACCACATTGATTAATAATTGGCTGCACAGCTGCTGGCAGAACTGCAGTCACATTGGCATACATCCCAACATGACCATCTCCAGGAGAGAAAAAATGATCTGCTTATAAACTTTTCTATTAATTTATGATTGCCAACACGTTTTAAACAGATTAATAATGGATAAGAAAGGTGTTTCAGCACAGGTGATGGCAATCATAAATTAAGAGGGAAGTTCAGGAGCAGAGCATTGTGTCCCTCCTGGAGAGGGTCATGTTGGGAGGTATGCATTGGTCACATGACTTTGAGATACTTTAAACAGCTCTTTAAACTAATCAGAGTGGCTGTCACAAGGTGAATAAATTAAGGCACTAGTTTCAAGTGCCATTGAGCTGAAACACAACCTATGGCTATTGTGGGCACTGATAATGCCACATTATCCATACTTGCCTATTCTCCCGAAATTTGCAGGAGGCTTCCGGTTTTTGGGGTAGCACCCCTGTACCCCTGGAAGAGCAGGCAGATCTCCAGCATCCTGCCCACATCCTAGTGAAACGGACAGAATGGAGAGATACTCTCCAGTATTCGCATGTCCGTGGGAAGGAGGAGGGGCTGAAATGATGTGAATCGCATCATTTTAGCCCTGCCCCCTTCCCGCAGACCTGCAAATCGTGTCATTTTACCGATGTGGGGGTGGGGATTGCTGTCACAGCCCGGCCCCGCCCCTCAAAGGTTCCTGCAGTGTCTTCTCTTCGAACTTCTGCTGGTGAGGAGAAATAAAAAGTAGGTAAGTATGCCATTATCACACTAGTCACCAGCATCGTAAAGCATCCGCCACATTCTTCAATGTAGGAATATGCGTTCTCTATTGTGACAGTCCTGTTTTAGTTTCATGTTACTGTCCTATTTATAGAAAAAGCTTACCACATACATATTTGGAACAAAGCAATAGCATGAAACAATGTATAAATCAGAGGTTCTCAAACACGGTCCTCTAGGCACCCCATCGGTCCAGGTTTTAAGTTTATCCATGCTTGGCCACAGGTGACTTAATTAGTACTACAGTCAATTTGCTTTAACCATCTATACTTAGCCATGGATATACCTAAAACCTGAACCATAAGGGTGCTTTGAGGATTGCGTTTGAGAAGCTCTGGTATAAATTGTTATGCTGAAAAGAAACTGCATAAGCTTGCGTGATTATATTATATATAAACTGTTGAATAGCTGTACATGTACAAAATAAGCTGTGCAAGTAAGAAAATGTAGAAACAGTTACTTGAACTGAGAAAGGGAAACTTAATAGTATGCCAGCACGTTTCCATCAAGTAAAACATATGTCTGCTTGCTTTTTAGAATTTGTTGGCTTTGAAAGGGTTACTGTATCAAAGGGAGAGGTAATGTAAAGCAGAAACTGGGACGGTGTGAAAACCGGCTAGAATGTCTGACAACAGAAAATAACTTGTGTTTTATATTGTTATTCCATGCGTGAGCTTAAGGATATGAGACGTCAGGTTACAAAGTCTTCTCTTGGCAGCATGTAGACTGTTTGGGCACTGAAATATTGACAAGGATGTTGGAAGTTATTTTTTTTACTTATATTTACTTCATTAATAAAATAATTCTCCATATGTCCTGGACTGTTAATGGAATGGATAGGTCAGACCTGCACACCTGGCAGTTACAGCTGGATTCAGCCAACCGTGCGTTCTTGTGGCTCACAATTACTCTATGAAATACAAATTGTATCCATAAATATTTATTAATTGTGTATAAGCTTGCATTTCACGTCACTGACCTAAGCTGCATAATTGTTTGGAAAGGATTATTGATGTCTCTCTTGACAGGTGAATGATGGGTCACAAAGGCCTCCATTTAATATTGAGACTAATTGTTTCATCTCAATGAATCTCATAGTGATACTTACTAAAATGCCGCTAGTATTTAACATGACTTACCTGTCCAGCAAGGTCCGGTGGTGACCCCCTCCTCTGTGGCGTCCTCTGGTGTAGGGCCATCTTAACAGCATTGTAGGCACTGGGCAAAGCAATGCACTGGTGCCTCTACCTCCCTATTCACAGCACTAAATAGTAAAAAAAAAAAAAAAATTAAATTACCCTTCCTGCGGTCCCGCACTGTCTCTCTACATTCTTCCATTCAGTGAATGGCTGTCAGCACTCTGATTGGTGGATAGCTACAGCCATTCACCAATCAGCATGCTGAAAGCCATTCACTCTCTGTCTGCAGACTGAGGGTAGGTAGAGAATGCTGCCTAGCCGCTCTGATTGTGTGTAATTTGCAATCAGAGCACCAAGGCAACATCTCTATAGAAGCTCCGGAGGCATCAGTCAGGGGGACAGATGACCCCCAACTCAGCAAGATCAGTTCAAAGTTTCCTAGAATTGTGAGGCTCAGGGCAGTTTCCCAGTGTGCCCACATATTATGATGGACCTGCTTTGCTGTGTTGCCAGCAGCATAATGCTACCAGTGATATGTCACTTACTAAGGCATGTTTTCAGTGGAGCATAGTGCTTCATCCCAGCGGGCACTCAGTAAGGCCTGGAAGGACTTGTTGAAGCCAGAAAGTCTTTGCTGGGTCCCTATTGCTGGCATAAGCTTAACACTGTTTGCTAACTAGTGTACTGATGTCATAACCCCTTTTTGCATCAAAAACGAGTTCTAAGGGACTATAACTCATTCTGAAACTGCTGCTAAATGCTGTCTGTGATGCGCAATACCAGCTTCTGTAGTTGGGGAATCATACTGCTTGTATACAGATGATAGGCCTCCCTTTTACCAGACTGCATTTTATACACATGCTATTTTTCACTTTGGATATTAATAAAAAAAGATGTTCTACATTGTTTTAGTTTTACATTGATTATTAAACTGTAAATCTTTCATATCCACCTTATATAGAATCTCTCATATTCAATCCCCTTAATCAGTGAAGCAGTAAAGTAGACTATACTATATGTAAGGTAGTTTGAAACTGCCCGATGTACAGTATGTTATCCAGCATGCATATTGTCTTCAATAGATTCACCCTCCTGTCACATTCCTGCACATATTGATCATTTATGTAATTCTAAAAGGCAGCGACACGCTGCAAAAGTGGCTTTGTATCTGTAGTGTTCTTCATTTACATGAAAACTTAGTCTTACCAGGGCACATAGGTCTATGTATATACAGGTACATTCTTTTACATTAATTGGTCTGTCAGTGATGATTTGCATTTACTAGACTTTATGAATATGAATTGGCAGGGTTGTGTTGCATTGCATATAAATCACTACTTGTGTTTGATTATAGTCAACTATTGAGCTTATGACTTCTTGCAGCGCCTACCAATTCAATTGAAAAGGCAGATCAGCAGAAGACGTACTGTATGTTGGTGTAAAGACAACCCATGAAGACTGGGACATAGAAGATGGGAACTTGTAAGTGCTCAGCCCTTGGTGCAAGTTACAAAAATGATGTTGATGATGATTGGCCACAATATATGATTTAAACCTTCCAACTGCCTAAATAAACATTGCTGAGGCTAAAACATCATATTCTATAAGAAATATTTGAGACTGAATCGCATTGCTTGATTGCAAGCAGATAAACATTTGTCTGCTAAATGAGAAAGCATCAGGTGTTCATTTTTAATTGCATTTAGTTTACACATTTATTTTGAAGCTGCGTTTGTATGCTGGTGTGTTTAATGCCAATATACTTTCTTAATTACTCTTTCCAGATGCATAAAGACTGTCTTATTTATACAAAACATAAACCAGACTCCTAACTGCTGATGTGTCCTGGTGTAACATTGGTGCATATACAACTGATGTGTTGCACAATGAAACAGGTGCAAATACTACAGATGTGTCCTGGTATAACACAGGTGCATATACTACTGATGTGTCCTGCTTTAACACAGGCGCATATACTACAGATGTTTCCTGCTGTAACACAGGCGCATATACTACTGATGTTTCCTGCTGTAACACAGGCGCATATACTACTGATGTGTCTTGCTGTAACACAGGCGCATATACTACTGATGTGTCTTGCTGTAACACAGGCGCATATACTACTGATGTTTCCTGCTGTAACACAGGCGCATATACTACAGATGTTTCCTGCTGTAATACAGGCGCATATACTACTGATATTTCCTGCTGTAACACAGGCGCATATACTACTGATGTGTCTTGCTGTAACACAGGCGCATATACTACAGATGTTTCCTGCTGTAACACAGGCGCATATACTACAGATGTTTCCTGCTGTAACACAGGCGCATATACTACTGATGTGTCTTGGTGTAACACAGGCGCATATACTACTGATGTGTCCTGCTGTAACACAGGCGCATGTATTACTGATGTGTCCTGCTGTAACACAGGCGCATATACTACTGATGTGTCTTGGTGTAACACAGGCGCATATACTACTGATGTGTCCTGCTGTAACACAGGCGCATGTATTACTGATGTGTCCTGCTGTAACACAGGCGCATATACTACTGATGTGTCCTGCTGTAACACAGGCGCATGTATTACTGATGTGTCTTGGTGTAACACAGGCGCATATACTACTGATGTGTCTTGCTGTAACACAGGCGCATATACTACTGATGTTTCCTGCTGTAACACAGGCGCATATACTACAGATGTTTCCTGCTGTAACACAGGCGCATATACTACTGATATTTCCTGCTGTAACACAGGCGCATATACTACTGATGTGTCCTGCTGTAACACAGGCGCATATACTACAGATGTTTCCTGCTGTAACACAGGCGCATATACTACAGATGTTTCCTGCTGTAACACAGGCGCATATACTACAGTTGTTTCCTGCTGTAACACAGGCGCATATACTACTGATATTTCCTGCTGTAACACAGGCGCATATACTACTGATGTGTCTTGCTGTAACACAGGCGCATATACTACTGATATTTCCTGCTGTAACACAGGCGCATATACTACTGATGTGTCTTGCTGTAACACAGGCGCATATACTACAGATGTTTCCTGCTGTAACACAGGCGCATATACTACAGATGTTTCCTGCTGTAACACAGGCGCATGTATTACTGATGTGTCCTGCTGTAACACAGGCGCATATACTACTGATGTGTCTTGCTGTAACACAGGCGCATATACTACAGATGTTTCCTGCTGTAACACAGGCGCATATACTACTGATATTTCCTGCTGTAACACAGGCGCATATACTACTGATGTGTCTTGCTGTAACACAGGCGCATATACTACAGATGTTTCCTGCTGTAACACAGGCACATATACTACAGATGTTTCCTGCTGTAACACAGGCGCATATACTACTGATGTGTCTTGGTGTAACACAGGCGCATATACTACTGATGTGTCCTGCTGTAACACAGGCGCATGTATTACTGATGTGTCCTGCTGTAACACAGGCGCATATACTACTGATGTGTCTTGGTGTAACACAGGCGCATATACTACTGATGTGTCCTGCTGTAACACAGGCGCATGTATTACTGATGTGTCCTGCTGTAACACAGGCGCATATATTACTGATGTGTCTTGGTGTAACACAGGCGTATATACTACTGATGTGTCCTGCTGTAACACAGGCGCATGTATTACTGATGTGTCTTGGTGTAACACAGGCGCATATACTACAGATGTGTCCTGGTATAACACAGGCGCATATACTACTGATGTTTCCTGCTGTAACACAGGTGCATATACTACTGATGTTTCCTGCTGTAACACAGGCGCATATACTACTGATGTTTCCTGCTGTAACACAGGCGCATGTATTACTGATGTGTCTTGGTGTAACACAGGCGCATATACTACAGATGTGTCTTGGTGTAACATTGGTGCATATACAACTAATGTGTTGCACCATGAAATAGGTGCAAATACTACTGATGTGTACTGGCACAATACAGGTATATATACTACTGATGTGTCCTTTAAAACAGGCACATACACTAATGATATGTACTGGCACAACACAGGTGCATATACTACTGATGTGTCCTGTTGCAACACAGGGGGCATGTATACTATTTATGTGTCCTGGCATAACCCTTTATTTATATGGCGCCACAAGGGATCTGCAGAGTACATCAATTACAGAGTACATAAATGAATAATCAAAACAGCAACATAGTGACTTACAGATGAAGACAATATAGGACAAGTCCAGTGGTATATTAACGGGTTGCGGCTAACATGATGGCTGTTGGGATCCCGGCGTTTGGGATACTGACGCCAAAATCCCAACAGCCGGAATACCATCGCAACAGGCCTATTCCCACTCGTGGGTGTCCACAATACCCATAGATTGGGAACAGATCCTGTGGCGAGCGAGCCACCGAGCCTGCCGCGTGGCGAGTACAGCAAGCCCGCAAGGGAACTCTTAGCGCTCGCCCGGGCTGCCGGCATTCTGACGGACAGGATGCCACTGTCGGGATATTGACATCCAGCATCCTGTATGTATTCAATATAAACAAAGCTGCATCAGCAGACAACACTGAAATAAGTATCAGGATGTCAGGGTCTATTGAAGGGCTATTCATGAAGCAGTGAAAAGAGTGGAGAAGAGGTCTGGTGGAGAAGTCGCCCATAGCAACCAATCAGCTTTGAAGGAAGCCTTTATCAATTACATTCTATAAAATGTAAGGGAGATGCTGATTGGTTGCCATGGACAACTTCTCTGGTCTGTTTCTCTACTCGTTTCACTGCTTCATGAATGGACCCCTTGGTGCTGTCGAAGATGGTTTAAGTAAGAAAAGGATAAGCAGCTAGGCAGCTCTCAGTCTCATCTCCCAGCAATGTTTAAATACCAAGCACATGCCATCTATTTAGGGATCACCCGATCCTGGGCAGAGCTGCAGTGATCAAAGGCTCAGCCCATGCCTGTGGTACACTAAGGCCTGCGGGTAGGACAGCAGGACAGTGTCTGAATAGCTGTATTTGGGATAGTTGGAATGTATGATATACTGCTGATGTGTCCTGCTGAAACATGGCGCATATACTACTGACACTGGCGTATCTATAATGGGTGCAGTGTGTGCGGTGCCACAAGCCCCTGGTTCCAGAGGGGGCCCACACCGCACACACTGCACCCATTTCTTCTATACTTACCTTTACGGCGTCCATCGGTGACTGTGTGTGGGCCCCCTCCTCTCCTGTAGCCATCACTGCCGCTGCTAGCGCACTGAGGGCTAGAGATTCTGGCATAGTGCCAGAGTCTACAGCGCATGAGCAGGACTCTGGAAAAATGGGGCGGTGACTATTTTTTGGAGTCCTGCGCATGCACTGTAGACTCTGGCATTGTGCCAAAGTCTCAGCGCTGAGAGCGCTAGCAGCGGCGGTGACGGCTACAGGAGAGGAGGGGGCCCACACACGGAGTCTGCACACGGGTCCCCTCCTCTCTAGAAACACCGCTGACTACTGATGTGCATGTACTACCACAACACAGGCACATATACTACTCGTGTTCTGGCATAACACAGGAGCATAAACTACTGATGTGTCCTGCTGTTACACAGGCACATATACTGCTGATGTGTCCTGCCACAACACAGGTATATCTAATGATGTGTCCTTTCGTAACACAGGTGCATATACTAATGATATGACCTGGTATAAAAAATGCACCTAGCTATCCACTGAGCACTGGCTAGTGCTTTTGATTTTAACAACTCATCATGTTTTTCAGACACAATTTATTGATGTATCTCAAATTGCATTAGCCTCAACGTGACCTCTAAATGTCAGTAGTTTATGAAAACACTGTTTTGAAAATAAACCCCTGGATGCCATTTATACCCCTTTCAGACCACCATCAATAACCCAGGTTCTTGCACGTGAGTGTGCAGCAACCTGGGTTGCAGCTCAGTCTGAAAGGGGCCAGTTGAAATAATCCGGGTCTAGCTCAACCCGGTATTTCAACTCAGGTAGCGAGCACTGTTGAACATGTGTTCAACCCAACTCGCGGTGTGGTGTGAACAGGTAAGCCAGGTCGATGCGACCCAGCTCCCGTACACTTCATAGGAAGAGCGACGCTTGGAGATCATCTCATCTCCACATGCCACCTCCACAAACTTCAGTGGTGACATCACCATCCCGGCATATTGCCGGGTTGGGCCGCTTGTCTGAAAGGGTCTTGCCGAGTCACACCCGGGAAGGAACCGTGTATTAATCCCAGGTGCGACTCAGCAATAGCTATCTGAAAGGGGTATTAGAAATCCCGTAGCACAAATGCTGAGTCACATGTACAGTATATGATTGAAGAAGTACACTGATTTATGAGCCAAGGTGTCCAGAAGTTTGCCCTGTCATGTCCAATAAGAGGAGTTGGACAGATCAAGGGTGTGATCTGAAATGCAGAAATTAGACTTCATTTTCCAGGATAGGATTGTCTGCATGAGATGTGTGGTGAGGTACATTAGCTGCTGTTACAAGAGAATTGCCTTCATTACATAAGTAACACATATTATAACAGTTCCCATATCTCCTCACTCTCATAATTAATTCAGGATAAAAAAGCTATAAAGAGCATTATGGTATGAGTAAAATGTAGAAGTTGTGCTATAGCTAAAGTGGTAGTAGGGTGGAATATGATATGACTTTTTCTTTTCCCCTCTGAAGTTTCCAATGTATACCAACCACAGAATGGTGTGACAGCGGCCTTTCCAAAGACCATGAAGTGGATGTGTACCTTGGTTGAAACTGTGACTAGAAAATAAGGATTGCGGCTCTGCAGATTTTGAGGTTTATAGAGTACCACTGATAACTAATTACAGTATATTATATTAAATTAAAATAAGTCTTGGCCTGCTTTAAATGATTTAGGGTGGACTCCAATTAGCCTCGGCCATTGATACTCCGCGCATTAAACCATAGAGGGGGACCTTTCTGTGCAGCTTCAGGAGCTCCATGTAAAGGTCCACAAGTAATTGCAACGTCTGGGGGTTGAATGCGTGGGAAAGACCATACATTCTGCTTTTATCGCAGAGTGTATGGGTTAGCACGTGTTAACCCAGTGTTTACCACGCAGGAAAAGACTGTTTTAATGATTAGCTGAAGGCATGAAACCCAGAGTTATTCCACAAGCGGCAAACTGTATGGCTAATTGGATTCCCCCCTTAATATCCTTTTATTTTGTTTACATTTATTTTTCACATTTTCAAACACTAGAAATTCCTGCATATAAATGTAACAGAAAAAAACTTTTCATTTGTAGTCTAAACAGTTTGTGAAAATCAGAAGATGTATAGAAATATGCAATATGATTATTTTAGAGGAATGGTGCCAAGACTCATGAGGCTGTGTCTCATTGTTGCTCAATGTCTGACCTTCTATAAACTAGAATTATGAAATAGATAAACCATTACTTGAATATTTTAATTAATGTTCAGAGAGTTATTCATTGACATAAACAGTTAATTTGAGCTTTATTTGCAATACAATTGTATTTTTTTGTATGACAGCATTAAAAAAACATCTGTAGACCCTTCTCACCTATGTGTATGTACAGATTCAATATAATACATAGCCACAGAATGTCATCAGGAAGATCTGATCCCCTGCTTGTGCATGGGCACAGGTAAGAGTAGTCTGGATTGTGCTTTAAACAAACTATTTAAGCGTGAACATGAGGATGCGCCGTATATATTATTTTAAGGTTCTTCGAAATTCCAGAAAGTGTAACAAACTTCATTCTGATTTAAAACATATGTAGTAAGAGTTGCCAAAAAAGTTCAAATGTATGTGATTGCTGTCATTTCCAGCATGCATGCAATAATCTATGCTTAAATTAATGACCTCATCAAGTTAAATTTAGTATTATTCCAAGATTCAGACATTTCAGAAATATATTTTCATTACTACATATTAGAAAAGTATTTTTTAGACAAAAAATCTGGTTACTGATACCCCCTTTCCACCTGTAGCACGGGTTGCAGCCGGGAGCCTGACATGGCTGCGACCCATGCTACAGCTCCCATTCCCACAGCGCTCACCAACCCGGCATATTGCCGGGTTGGTGACGCGGCAGGGGCGGCACTGGGAGATCACATGATCTCCCAGCGCCGCCCTTCCATTCACTGTGAACGGGAGCCGTGTCGCATCGACACGGCTTCCGCTCACACTACACAGCTTACCGGGTTGAACACATGTTCAACCCGGCAAGATACCCAGGTAGGATTCCCGGATCACTTGATCTGGGAATTTGCAGGGGGCGTTTCCACTAGGAAACACACGGGTAAATGCGCGCACACGCGCATTTACCCGTGTTTTTAAAGCTAGTGGAAAATAGTAATTTCCCTATATTGGTATACAATCAATACGTGATAGGACATGTTTTATCACTGGTTTACATAAAGGAATTCGGCAATACACCCCCAAGGGTATCTATATGAAAGATCAATGTCAAAGTCGACATTGCCCTGTTTGTGGTAGTCAGACATCTTGGAACAATTTCTTCTTAGCCCTATTCAACAAGTTGGAAAAGTGGCCGCTTGTGAAAAGTATATCACTGTTAACATCTTTTAAAATAATTTCTTTGTGCAGTCCATTGTGAATAATAAGCAAGTGTAATATTTTATTAAAAAAACAATGTCACAGTGTTACGTGAAACGGCGTGGACATAGCTTAAGAACTCAAAATTGATTTCTCCAGCCTTTAGAGATGGACACTTTGGGTACTACTGCATAGATAGCAAACTAAGCAGTAGTACCCAAAGCAGGACTACAGCAAAGAAGGCTAATAAGATATTAGCATGCATAAAATGGGGAATTGATGCTAGGGACGAGAGTATTATACTCCCGTTATATAAATCACTTGTGAGGCCACACCTTGAATACTGTGTACAATTCTGGGCACCATACTACAAAAAGGATATCCTGGAGCTAGGAAAGGTTCAGTGGCGGGCGACCAAACTAATTAAGGGTTTGGAGATGCTGGAATACGAGGAAAGGCTTGCAAGACTAGGCATGCTTACACTGGAAAAGAGAAGATTAAGAGGGGACATGATCAACATTTACAAATATATAAGGGGACAATATACAGATCTTGCGCAGGACCTGTTTTTAGTTAGATCAAGACAGAGAACTCGTGGACACTAGCTCAGGTTAGAGCAGATTCTGCACAATACGGCGTAAAGGCTTTTTTTACGGTAAGGACGATACGTGTTTGGAATTCCCTGCCTGAGGGAGCTGTAATGGCCGACTCAGTTAACACCTTTAAGAATGGGTTAGATAAATTCCTAATGGATAAGGATATCCAGGGTTACGGGGCATAGTCACACACTATGGTTATTATAACAAAAGAGGGGTAAAACGTAACGGCAGTCATCAACATCAATCAAAATTTTATACAAAATAATCCTGCATAGGAGACCACAAATAGGTTGAACTCGATGGACAATTGTCTTTTTTCAACCTTAGATACTATGTTACTATGTTACTATGACATACATTTAACAGCAATTTATGCACACCATTACATCATCATTAAGAATCATTTACAAACAGGGTGTATAGATTATCCTAATGCACAAATATTATATGCTGCTTGAATAAAAAAAGGGGAGGTATTGTGAACTTGTATGAAATGTTCTGGTGTCTGTTTTATTGTTCTTTATGTTCATCTCCAAATCTAGGATTTATTCCTTGTGTGTGTTTAATGAGCTGGGGAATGCAAAGCTGTGGGCATTTGTGTGCCTGTGTATGATGAAGTCTTGAAGTCTCTATTCAGTCCTTTTCTATATCAAAATCACATTGTCTTTGTTTCTCTACCATTGGACTAAGGACTTTATGAATTCAAGTCCCTGCCAGTGTTCATACTCCTCCCACTTAATCATAAACAGGTTGCTCTAATCCAGTGGGAACTTTGTCCCCATAGTGATCCCTGTGCACTGTAGATAGAAGTTAGTTTGAAACCATATATAGTTGTGTTCCAGGATGAATATAACTGCATCCATGATGAAACCTCTCTGTGTTGGATGTAATGTTTTGTTGGAGTTTAGGAAATGTTTGGTACTCTGTATGCCTTGTTGATGGTCAATTACTGTGTATAGTGAGGTCACATCGCATGTGGCCAGTCACATGTCATCTGTGCAAGTAATGTCTTTCAATACCTGTAAAATATGCGTTACAGTATGTCTTTGGGTTGTGATTTTTGCGGTGTTACATACTGTTGAATGAAATAATCAATGTGTATATATAGGTCTGCTGTGAGTGACTTAATGCCTGAAATAATCTGTCTTTCTGGTGCGGTTGTTCTGTATCTTGGGGAAGAAATGTAAAAAAATGGAGTCACTGGATGTGATGGATTAAAGTAAACAATTTTTTTTGCTGTTAAATCATGTTTCACGAGTATGTGGAGCTCTTCTTTGAAAATGGCAGTGGGGTTTCCTTTGAGTTTGATGGTATGTAATCATGGGAGCAGATGTTTTAAGCCTGGAGAATTGATAAAGTGGAAGGTGAGAACGCAGCTATGGTGACCAATCCCGGGATCAGGAACGGCGGGATCCTGGGATTTTGGCCAAAAATTACCCGGGATTCAATCCTGGGATTAGGGCTTTCAATCCTAGGGATTTCAGTTTTAAGAAACCCCTTTGTTTTATCAATGACGGGCAGCATTAAGCATCCTCAGGAGGCTCAGACGCTGCCCAGCTCCCCCTGCTCACAACCTCCTGCTCCCGGCTGTGAGCAGCGGCGTGCAGCTGTCTGCGCAGCATGACCTCTGACATCACGCTGCGCAAACAGCTGCACACTGCCTGCTGCCTGGACCTCATCACCGGCGCGGTCACGCAATGCTGCAGCAGGTGAACCCGTCCTCCCACCCTGTCAGATGAGGGTATGTTATGTGGATGGGGGAGTGCGTGACAATGGCGACGGACATTGCAAGGGAACCAATCCCGGGTATCCTGGAAATCCTGGGATTGATCATTTTTCAATCCCAATTCCCGGGATTGAAAAATATGGCCCGGGATTGGCTTCCCTAGCACCAGCCAAGCAGCTCCTACTTGTTAAGTTACAGGCTGGGTTTGAAAAATGCCAGTTAAGAGCTAGCGCGTTATCACCTTCTACTTTATCACTTCTTCAGGCTTAATACATTTGCCCCATGTCCCCAAAGATCCTGTTTGATTCTGTAATGTAATCCTTTTTATTGTTTACTATTATCCCTCCCTCCTGCTATATTATTAGGTTCTTGTTGTTTTTCAGTTCTATGAGTGGTGCTTTTTTCTGTTTGGTGATATTAGGTTGATTGTTACATCTATGTTTGCCCAGTGTGCCTGGGTCATTGGTTGGTTGTGGTTTGAATGTGTTGATGATGTTGCCTTTCCTGTGGTGTGAGTTTGAGATCAGTATGCTTTTACAGTGGTGTGTAGTTTAGTAAGATGAAGTTTTAGATTAGCTATTTATCACGGGTTATTTTCTTATGAATGATTGTACATGAGTGTACATTTTTGGTTCTAGTAGTTGGAGCAAATCGTAATCCTTTGTCTAATAATAAGATATTGGTGTCTGTACATGTGGTGTGGTTAAAATTGTAAATGCCTGCTTTGGGTGTGTTTGCTCGAGATGGATTCTTCATGGGGTATATCTTGTTATTATGGGCTCCCTTGCATCCAATTCTTCCTATATGAGTTTATATTAATTGCTTTATGGTATCTGTTGAGCTGAGGAGGCTCTTAGGCATGCTTCATGACTACAAATTTTTGCACCCATGGTTGGGTTTGGTTGCCATTGGTGGGAGTGTCTTGTTTGACTTGTTGCTTAGTATAAGAGTGGTTGTTGTATTGTTCTGATCTGTTGACTGTGTAGGTGTATTGGTTTTATTTGTTGGTGGGCCAAATGAGAACCTTGTGTATTTTCACATTGTTGTAGTTGATATGATGAGTGTGCCTTTGACTAATGACTAATTACAGTCCAGGTTTTAAGGATGAATTGCTGCAGTCCAGATAGTTGAATTAAATTAACTGAGGTACTAATTAAGTCAATAATGCTGAGGAAAAAATGGGGTGGGGGATTACACACCTTAATTTCAAAGAAAATAAGAGGTTCTACCATGCCGAAACTTGTAGTGCCATGCAGAAAAAAGTAAAATGCAGGTGCATACTTCAAACACTAAGAATACTGATAATCAGAATAATTATAATAAACTCTACTATTTGACATGGAGTAATAATAAGGTTTCTTAGCACGTTTGGCCAAAAGTGACAGCCCACCTACCTTGGTAAGGTGAACCTTTATCAGGTGGGCCCCTACATCCCTAATACTGACACAATACTGACACCTGTCCTCAAACAAGGATTTCCTTAAAACCTGGACCTCAATGGCCGCATTTGAGAACTTCTGCATTAGTCGTAGGCACTAATTAATCACTAGATTAAGTTCTCAAATCTATTTTGCTTATACCGGCTGGTGGCTGAATTGGACAGAGACATTCTTGCTCTGCTTTCTCATAAACATTTACCTATATATGTGCAGTTTAAGAAATGCTTAAATTACATTTCTGACAGAAACTGAAGCTCCAAATGCCAGTATAGTATTTTTAAGGTGCAGATAACTCTTATTGGTGTTTTTGATTAATACTTCACAAATAAGAAAACCTGGCACCAATCTTAGTGTGCAAATCTGACTGCCTGTAGCATCTGATTAGAGAATGACTTAACCCCCTATTGTACCAACTAAGAAATATAAAAAAATGATGCACTGGTTTTTAGAAACTTAATTTATTCATTAAAATGTATAAAACTCTAGTGACAATCAACAAACACTTGGCAGGTGCAGTAAAAACAATATATATATATATATATAACTTGTTTTTTATGCAATTTAAAACAGTGCATGATACTGCTAATCAGTCGTTAGTTGTAACAATTTATCAATGCACAAAGGGTTAGTAAAGAAACTCTGTTCAACCTGATTAGCAACATAGATGTTTACTCAGCCTGGTGTTAATTTTGTAAATTGGGTATGGACCATCAGATCTACATGAAAAATGTCTACAGTCATTATGTCGACCAATAATGGATGACATGCATTAGATCTACAGGGTCAAAAGGTCGAAATATGAAAATGTTGACATGCCAAAAGGTAGACAAAGGTCTACAGGGTCAAAGGTCGTCACATGAAAAGGTCAACATGACAAAATGCCGACACAGAAAAGGTAGACACAACTTTTTTTTTTTTTATTGTGTCATTTTCGCGTGTGGTACCTTAATAAGTGTACCTCGCAGTTGCTATTCCCAATCATAGTCCACGAGGATGGTAAAGTATGAAAAGTCAAATGCTGAACCCCCCAAAAAAACCTGTGTCGATCATATGTGTGTAAGCCGTTTCAACTTGTCGACCTTTTGTACCTGCCAACCTTAAGCACTGTCAACCTTTTACATGTCGTCCTATTGACCATATCGATCTTTTGACCCTGTCGACCTAATGCATGTCAACAATTTTGTGGTCTACCTAATGACTCTTGTCAACCTATACCTTGTAAATTGTAACTTGATAACAATATTTATAAAAAGTATTAATCCAGTTCTGGCCACATCAACTTTAGAATAGTAGGGTAAATTAGGAACTTGTCCCAACAGATTTTATTAAGCCGTTACTTGTGACAATTGTCCTTAGGATCCAGCAAAAGCGTGTATAATCACCCGGTTGCTGGTAAAATTCCTATAGTGAAACTTAAAAGAAGGTTACAGTCTTGTCACGCTGCAATAGCCCACGGCTTTTGATTAATACAGTATGTACAGCAATAACAGAAGTAACAACAAAAGGTCAGCAGAGAAACTATTAGTACTTACCACACTGCCATTTCATGCCCCTCTAGCTCATATGAATTTACCATTAGGTGTTGATATGGTAGTTCAGGTTGACCATCAAATGTCCAGACTTTAATCAATTAACCATATCGCATGAAGTCTAATTAGAGCACTCAGCTGATGACCATAAATCTGCAGATAGCAGTTATCAAATGACCATGTTTCGGGGGCGTGGCCTAGCTGTGGAAAGAGGTGGTTGTGTTGGGCCGGGGCTCCTCTAACTGACTGTCTTTATAGCCCTCCCTGCCACTTATCCTGCTCTTGACTACCGTCATCTGGTCATAGGGACCCCACTGCACTGGGCTAGGTGGGTTGCGGAGCCGGCGGGAGCCCCCTGTGCCCATGTGGGTTGCGGCCTACCTGCCTGGAAGAAGCCAGGGACTCAAGTTTGAAAATTGCCCGGACCGGAAGGGACGCGGCGGGACCTTCCCTGGGACGGCAGACGGCGGCAACTTGCTTGTTCTTCTCCCCGTGCGGCCCCCTCGCCTGCTGGGTGCCGGCCTGCCTGGTGCGGCATCCCCGTCGCTGGCTGCGGTGCCCGCCGGGAGGTCCACGGAAATGTGAGAGCGGGTGCATGGCTGCGCTCTTACCGCGGCGGACGCTGCTGCCCGCCCCCCGGCCTTGGACTCTCGGTCTCCTCTGCGGCGGGCTGTGGAGGCCTCGGAGCTGCCTGGCCCCACTCCACTAAAACCACCAACGATCTAGGAGGTGCTGAGGCCTGGGACTGGAGCCCGACGGCGCCATTTTGGTTGCTGGCAAACAGCCAGTTTAAGGTGCAGCTGCTCATCAGAGTCGTCTGGCTCTGTTCCACGGCCCAGTTCACCCATCCCTGCCCAGCTCCTAAGTTGCAGGTGCTTATCCTCTTCATATGAGGTATCTCCTTTACCCCTACCCCCCTGGGTAATTGCTCTACTGTCTTCAAGAGAGGACATCAGACATCACTTTTTGAACTCCAAGGTGCTTGCGTTCCTTTTTCATTCATTCATTTTGGCCTGATTGTCCCCCCTTCACTGCACTGCACTTGATTGCTGGGGGACCGCGGGGAGATCCTCCTCTCTCCAACCCGTAGTGATGTACCCGGACAAGTGATGTCTGGAATTCCCCCTCACTCCTGATGCTGTGACTCTGCCCTTAGCTTATATCAAGCTGACATAGGTTCATTTATCCTCCTGTTTCCGGTTTCTCTTGTTAACGACTACTACGGTGTGGTATACATCCTGGTGTCATGCCACCTAAACGCCAGAAAGATCCAACCCCAGTCCATCCAGTCGCTTTCTTCAAACAGCCCTCAACATCTCAGGGCCTAAAAAGCCCTAACGTACCAGATCCCCTTCCCAGATGCTCCCCAGGAAGTGACGACGTGTCTCTGACCCCCTGTGTAAGCCAAACAAATCTCTCTCAATCGGATGAAGATGCACCCCTCACACTCGGCTCTATGCGGCGACTTCTGACTTCCTTCAGAGATGATATTACGATGGAAGTTAAGACGGCGCTCCAGTGCTGTCAGCAGACAGTCGATGCCATAGGCCAACGTACAGATCACCTCGAGAATAAGTGTGAGGAGGTAGTGAGGTCCCACAATGAGGTGATTACTCAGCTCGAGGATCTACAAGCAGAGGTCGCGGACCTGAGACGGAAGACTTGTGACCTTGAGGACAGGTCACGCCGTAATAACGTAAAACTCTGCGGCATTCCCGAAACGATCTCCAATGCAGAACTCAAACAATTTGCGACAGACCTCTTCATGAATCTCCTCCCTACCAACTCCATTGATGATTTCCTCATTGATCGTATCCATCGTCTTCCGAAGGCTAGGAACGCCCCGAAGGATGCTCCGAGAGACACATTGATGAGGATGCACTACTTTCACGTCAAGGAACAAATCCTGCGGGCTGCTATGCGACTGGATCTGCCGGCCACGGTCTTGGGAGATCTACAAGTCTACGGAGACCTCTCAGCGGCTACTCTGGCTATGCGACGCTCATTCTATCCGGTGACTACTGCGCTACGGAGAGCTGATATTCTTTTACCAAATTATTGGTTAGACGAAATGGCGTTACGCATGCGATTATCACGCCAGAGGCTGGCCTGAAACTACTGGATTCCTGGAAACTGGAGGACTTCTCTGAAAAGGCCCCTAAAACCCTCAAATTGGCTCAAGAGTGGTCATCTGCCGGCAACTAACTTTTAAGAATATTTAATTCAACCAGGTTGTATGTAATTGCTGGACTTGATTTTCTTGTTCATCTTTCCGTTAGTGTGAGCCGTTGCTTTGCCCCCCCGGTCAGTGCTTTGGATAGTCACACAGCAAGGTCTCTATTCATGTATATGTGAGGTGTAAGTATAGTTTTGGATGTTCACATTGTGTAATCTTTACCGTGACCTTTCAACCCTGTGTCTACCTTGCTCTCCATTTGAATTCCTCGCTTCTCTTAACTTTATTTGAGCTGACCCCTAGCATTGTCCGGGAAGTTGCATTTGTTCTATGTCTCCTTGATGTTACTGTTCTATGCTGATTGTTATAGGAGTGAGGGGGGTTATCTCCCAACACCAAACCACGACCCCATGTGTTGCCTATTTTGGCAACCCTGTTTGGCATCCTTGTGGTGCTCATTCTGTTTTCTTCTCTTACTTTTTCTCCCCCCCTTCCTGTCTTTCCTCTCTCTCCAAGTTTTGGTACACAAATACTCATTTTTGTCTCGTTGCACAGTCTATATGTGTAGATTGATTTTTTCATTGTCCACTGTAATGCCTAATGGTTAATGTTCTCTCCTTAAACGTGAAAGGGCTGAATTCACCTAATAAACGGCGGCTAGCCTTATGCCATTTTGCTAGAGATGAGCGGGTTCGGTTTCTCTGAAACCGAACCCGCACGAACTTCATGTTTTTTTCACGGGTCCGAGCAGACTCGGATCCTCCCGCCTTGCTCGGTTAACCCGAGCGCGCCCGAACGTCATCATGACGCTGTCGGATTCTCGCGAGACTCGGATTCTATATAAGGAGCCGCGCGTCGCCGCCATTTTCACACGTGCATTGAGATTGATAGGGAGAGGACGTGGCTGGCGTCCTCTCCATTAGAAATTAGATTAGAAGAGAGAGAGAGATTGTGCAGAGTCAGACAGAGTTTACCACAGTGACCAGTGCAGTTGTTGTTAGTTAACTTTTATTTATTTTAATATATATCCGTTCTCTGCTATATCCGTTCTCTGCCTGAAAAAAAACGATACACAGCAGCAGCCAGTCACACAGTGTGACTCAGTCTGTGTGCACTCAGCTCAGCCCAGTGTGCTGCACATCAATGTATAAAAGGCAAAGCTTATAATAATTGTGGGGGAGACTGGGGAGCACTGCAGGTTGTTATAGCAGGAGCCCCCAGGAGTACATAATATTATATTAATTTAAAATTAAACAGTGCACACTTTTGCTGCAGGAGTGCCACTGCCAGTGTGACTAGTGGTGACCAGTGCCTGACCACCAGTATAGTAGTATATTCATTGTTGTATGTATTGTATACTATCTCTTTATCAACCAGTCTATATTAGCAGCAGACACAGTACAGTGCGGTAGTTCACGGCTGTGGCTACCTCTGTGTCGGCAGTCGGAACTCGGCAGGCAGTCCGTCCATCCATAATTGTATTACAATATATACCACCTAACCGTGGTATTTTTTTTTCTTTCTTTATACCGTCATAGTGTCATACTAGTTGTTACGAGTATACTACTATCTCTTTATCAACCAGTGTACAGTGCGGTAGTTCACGGCTGTGGCTACCTCTGTGTCGGCAGTCGGCAGGCAGTCCGTCCATCCATAATTGTATTATTATTATAATATATACCACCTAACCGTGGTTTTTTTTCCATTCTTTATACCGTCGTCATAGTGTCATACTAGTTGTTACGAGTATACTACTATCTCTTTATCAACCAGTGTACAGTGCGGTAGTTCACGGCTGTGGCTACCTCTGTGTCGGCAGTCGGCAGGCAGTCCGTCCATCCATAATTGTATTATTATTATAATATATACCACCTAACCGTGGTTTTTTTTCCATTCTTTATACCGTCGTCATAGTGTCATACTAGTTGTTACGAGTATACTACTATCTCTTTATCAACCAGTGTACAGTGCGGTAGTTCACGGCTGTGGCTACCTCTGTGTCGGCAGTCGGCAGGCAGTCCGTCCATCCATAATTGTATTATTATTATAATATATACCACCTAACCGTGGTTTTTTTTCCATTCTTTATACCGTCGTCATAGTGTCATACTAGTTGTTACGAGTATACTACTATCTCTTTATCAACCAGTGTACAGTGCGGTAGTTCACGGCTGTGGCTACCTCTGTGTCGGCAGTCGGCAGGCAGTCCGTCCATCCATAATTGTATTATTATTATAATATATACCACCTAACCGTGGTTTTTTTTCCATTCTTTATACCGTCGTCATAGTGTCATACTAGTTGTTACGAGTATACTACTATCTCTTTATCAACCAGTGTACAGTGCGGTAGTTCACGGCTGTGGCTACCTCTGTGTCGGCAGTCGGCAGGCAGTCCGTCCATCCATAATTGTATTATTATTATAATATATACCACCTAACCGTGGTTTTTTTTCCATTCTTTATACCGTCGTCATAGTGTCATACTAGTTGTTACGAGTATACTACTATCTCTTTATCAACCAGTGTACAGTGCGGTAGTTCACGGCTGTGGCTACCTCTGTGTCGGCAGTCGGCAGGCAGTCCGTCCATCCATAATTGTATTATTATTATAATATATACCACCTAACCGTGGTTTTTTTTCCATTCTTTATACCGTCGTCATAGTGTCATACTAGTTGTTACGAGTATACTACTATCTCTTTATCAACCAGTGTACAGTGCGGTAGTTCACGGCTGTGGCTACCTCTGTGTCGGCAGTCGGCAGGCAGTCCGTCCATCCATAATTGTATTATTATTATAATATATACCACCTAACCGTGGTTTTTTTTCCATTCTTTATACCGTCGTCATAGTGTCATACTAGTTGTTACGAGTATACTACTATCTCTTTATCAACCAGTGTACAGTGCGGTAGTTCACGGCTGTGGCTACCTCTGTGTCGGCAGTCGGCAGGCAGTCCGTCCATCCATAATTGTATTATTATTATAATATATACCACCTAACCGTGGTTTTTTTTCCATTCTTTATACCGTCGTCATAGTGTCATACTAGTTGTTACGAGTATACTACTATCTCTTTATCAACCAGTGTACAGTGCGGTAGTTCACGGCTGTGGCTACCTCTGTGTCGGCAGTCGGCAGGCAGTCCGTCCATCCATAATTGTATTATTATTATAATATATACCACCTAACCGTGGTTTTTTTTCCATTCTTTATACCGTCGTCATAGTGTCATACTAGTTGTTACGAGTATACTACTATCTCTTTATCAACCAGTGTACAGTGCGGTAGTTCACGGCTGTGGCTACCTCTGTGTCGGCAGTCGGCAGGCAGTCCGTCCATCCATAATTGTATTATTATTATAATATATACCACCTAACCGTGGTTTTTTTTCCATTCTTTATACCGTCGTCATAGTGTCATACTAGTTGTTACGAGTATACTACTATCTCTTTATCAACCAGTGTACAGTGCGGTAGTTCACGGCTGTGGCTACCTCTGTGTCGGCAGTCGGCAGGCAGTCCGTCCATCCATAATTGTATTATTATTATAATATATACCACCTAACCGTGGTTTTTTTTCCATTCTTTATACCGTCGTCATAGTGTCATACTAGTTGTTACGAGTATACTACTATCTCTTTATCAACCAGTGTACAGTGCGGTAGTTCACGGCTGTGGCTACCTCTGTGTCGGCAGTCGGCAGGCAGTCCGTCCATCCATAATTGTATTATTATTATAATATATACCACCTAACCGTGGTTTTTTTTCCATTCTTTATACCGTCGTCATAGTGTCATACTAGTTGTTACGAGTATACTACTATCTCTTTATCAACCAGTGTACAGTGCGGTAGTTCACGGCTGTGGCTACCTCTGTGTCGGCAGTCGGCAGGCAGTCCGTCCATCCATAATTGTATTATTATTATAATATATACCACCTAACCGTGGTTTTTTTTCCATTCTTTATACCGTCGTCATAGTGTCATACTAGTTGTTACGAGTATACTACTATCTCTTTATCAACCAGTGTACAGTGCGGTAGTTCACGGCTGTGGCTACCTCTGTGTTGGCAGTCGGCAGGCAGTCCGTCCATCCATAATTGTATTATTATTATAATATATACCACCTAACCGTGGTTTTTTTTCCATTCTTTATACCGTCGTCATAGTGTCATACTAGTTGTTACGAGTATACTACTATCTCTTTATCAACCAGTGTACAGTGCGGTAGTTCACGGCTGTGGCTACCTCTGTGTCGGCAGTCGGCAGGCAGTCCGTCCATCCATAATTGTATTATTATTATAATATATACCACCTAACCGTGGTTTTTTTTCCATTCTTTATACCGTCGTCATAGTGTCATACTAGTTGTTACGAGTATACTACTATCTCTTTATCAACCAGTGTGCAGTGCGGTAGTTCACGGCTGTGGCTACCTCTGTGTCGGCAGTCAGCAGGCAGTCCGTCCATCCATAATTGTATTATTATTATAATATATACCACCTAACCGTGGTTTTTTTTCCATTCTTTATACCGTCGTCATAGTGTCATACTAGTTGTTACGAGTATACTACTATCTCTTTATCAACCAGTGTACAGTGCGGTAGTTCACGGCTGTGGCTACCTCTGTGTCGGCAGTCAGCAGGCAGTCCGTCCATCCATAATTGTATTATTATTATAATATATACCACCTAACCGTGGTTTTTTTATACCACCTAACCGTGGCAGTCCGTCCATAATTGTATACTAGTAAACTATCCAATCCATCCATCTCCATTGTTTACCTGAGGTGCCTTTTAGTTCTGCCTATAAAATATGGAGAACAAAAAAGTTGAGGTTCCAAAATTAGGGAAAGATCAAGATCCACTTCCACCTCGTGCTGAAGCTGCTGCCACTAGTCATGGCCGAGACGATGAAATGCCAGCAACGTCGTCTGCCAAGGCCGATGCCCAATGTCATAGTACAGAGCATGTCAAATCCAAAACACCAAATATCAGAAAAAAAAGGACTCCAAAACCTAAAATAAAATTGTCGGAGGAGAAGCGTAAACTTGCCAATATGCCATTTACCACACGGAGTGGCAAGGAACGGCTGAGGCCCTGGCCTATGTTCATGGCTAGTGGTTCAGCTTCACATGAGGATGGAAGCACTCAGCCTCTCGCTAGAAAACTGAAAAGACTCAAGCTGGCAAAAGCACCGCAAAGAACTGTGCGTTCTTTGAAATCCCAAATCCACAAGGAGAGTCCAATTGTGTCGTTTGCGATGCCTGACCTTCCCAACACTGGACGTGAAGAGCATGCGCCTTCCACTATTTGCATGCCCCCTGCAAGTGCTGGAAGGAGCACCCGCAGTCCAGTTCCTGATAGTCAGATTGAAGATGTCAGTGTTGAAGTGCACCAGGATGAGGAGGATATGGGTGTTGCTGGCGCTGGGGAGGAAATTGACCAGGAGGATTCTGATGGTGAGGTGGTTTGTTTAAGTCAGGCACCCGGGGAGACACCTGTTGTCCGTGGGAGGAATATGGCCGTTGACATGCCAGGTGAAAATACCAAAAAAATCAGCTCTTCGGTGTGGAGGTATTTCACCAGAAATGCGGACAACAGGTGTCAAGCCGTGTGTTCCCTTTGTCAAGCTGTAATAAGTAGGGGTAAGGACGTTAACCACCTCGGAACATCCTCCCTTATACGTCACCTGCAGCGCATTCATAATAAGTCAGTGACAAGTTCAAAAACTTTGGGTGACAGCGGAAGCAGTCCACTGACCAGTAAATCCCTTCCTCTTGTAACCAAGCTCACGCAAACCACCCCACCAACTCCCTCAGTGTCAATTTCCTCCTTCCCCAGGAATGCCAATAGTCCTGCAGGCCATGTCACTGGCAAGTCTGACGAGTCCTTTCCTGCCTGGGATTCCTCCGATGCATCCTTGCGTGTAACGCCTACTGCTGCTGGCGCTGCTGTTGTTGCCGCTGGGAGTCGATGGTCATCCCAGAGGGGAAGTCGTAAGCCCACTTGTACTACTTCCAGTAAGCAATTGACTGTTCAACAGTCCTTTGCGAGGAAGATGAAATATCACAGCAGTCATCCTACTGCAAAGCGGATAACTGAGTCCTTGACAACTATGTTGGTGTTAGACGTGCGTCCGGTATCCGCCGTTAGTTCACAGGGAACTAGACAATTTATTGAGGCAGTGTGCCCCCGTTACCAAATACCATCTAGGTTCCACTTCTCTAGGCAGGCGATACCGAGAATGTACACGGACGTCAGAAAAAGACTCACCAGTGTCCTAAAAAATGCAGTTGTACCCAATGTCCACTTAACCACGGACATGTGGACAAATGGAGCAGGGCAGGGTCAGGACTATATGACTGTGACAGCCCACTGGGTAGATGTATGGACTCCCGCCGCAAGAACAGCAGCGGCGGCACCAGTAGCAGCATCTCGCAAACGCCAACTCTTTCCTAGGCAGGCTACGCTTTGTATCACCGCTTTCCAGAATACGCACACAGCTGAAAACCTCTTACGGCAACTGAGGAAGATCATCGCGGAATGGCTTACCCCAATTGGACTCTCCTGTGGATTTGTGGCATCGGACAACGCCAGCAATATTGTGTGTGCATTAAATATGGGCAAATTCCAGCACGTCCCATGTTTTGCACATACCTTGAATTTGGTGGTGCAGAATTTTTTAAAAAACGACAGGGGCGTGCAAGAGATGCTGTCGGTGGCCAGAAAAATTGCGGGACACTTTCGGCGTACAGGCACCACGTACAGAAGACTGGAGCACCACCAAAAACTACTGAACCTGCCCTGCCATCATCTGAAGCAAGAAGTGGTAACGAGGTGGAATTCAACCCTCTATATGCTTCAGAGGTTGGAGGAGCAGCAAAAGGCCATTCAAGCCTATACAATTGAGCACGATATAGGAGATGGAATGCACCTGTCTCAAGTGCAGTGGAGAATGATTTCAACGTTGTGCAAGGTTCTGATGCCCTTTGAACTTGCCACACGTGAAGTCAGTTCAGACACTGCCAGCCTGAGTCAGGTCATTCCCCTCATCAGGCTTTTGCAGAAGAAGCTGGAGGCATTGAAGAAGGAGCTAACACGGAGCGATTCCGCTAGGCATGTGGGACTTGTGGATGCAGCCCTTAATTCGCTTAACAAGGATTCACGGGTGGTCAATCTGTTGAAATCAGAGCACTACATTTTGGCCACCGTGCTCGATCCTAGATTTAAAGCCTACCTTGGATCTCTCTTTCCGGCAGACACAGGTCTGCTGGGGTTGAAAGACCTGCTGGTGACAAAATTGTCAAGTCAAGCGGAACGCGACCTGTCAACATCTCCTCCTTCACATTCTCCCGCAACTGGGGGTGCGAGGAAAAGGCTCAGAATTCCGAGCCCACCCGCTGGCGGTGATGCAGGGCAGTCTGGAGCGACTGCTGATGCTGACATCTGGTCCGGACTGAAGGACCTGACAACGATTACGGACATGTCGTCTACTGTCACTGCATATGATTCTCTCAACATTGATAGAATGGTGGAGGATTATATGAGTGACCGCATCCAAGTAGGCACGTCACACAGTCCGTACTTATACTGGCAGGAAAAAGAGGCAATTTGGAGGCCCTTGCACAAACTGGCTTTATTCTACCTAAGTTGCCCTCCCACAAGTGTGTACTCCGAAAGAGTGTTTAGTGCCGCCGCTCACCTTGTCAGCAATCGGCGTACGAGGTTACATCCAGAAAATGTGGAGAAGATGATGTTCATTAAAATGAATTATAATCAATTCCTCCGCGGAGACATTGACCAGCAGCAATTGCCTCCACAAAGTACACAGGGAGCTGAGATGGTGGATTCCAGTGGGGACGAATTGATAATCTGTGAGGAGGGGGATGTACACGGTGATATATCGGAGGGTGAAGATGAGGTGGACATCTTGCCTCTGTAGAGCCAGTTTGTGCAAGGAGAGATTAATTGCTTCTTTTTTGGGGGGGGTCCAAACCAACCCGTCATATCAGTCACAGTCGTGTGGCAGACCCTGTCACTGAAATGATGGGTTGGTTAAAGTGTGCATGTCCTGTTTTGTTTATACAACATAAGGGTGGGTGGGAGGGCCCAAGGATAATTCCATCTTGCACCTCTTTTTTCTTTTCTTTTTCTTTGCATCATGTGCTGATTGGGGAGGGTTTTTTGGAAGGGACATCCTGCGTGACACTGCAGTGCCACTCCTAGATGGGCCCGGTGTTTGTGTCGGCCACTAGGGTCGCTAATCTTACTCACACAGCTACCTCATTGCGCCTCTTTTTTTCTTTGCGTCATGTGCTGTTTGGGGAGGGTTTTTTGGAAGGGCCATCCTGCGTGACACTGCAGTGCCACTCCTAGATGGGCCCGGTGTTTGTGTCGGCCACTAGGGTCGCTAATCTTACTCACACAGCTACCTCATTGCGCCTCTTTTTTTCTTTGCGTCATGTGCTGTTTGGGGAGGGTTTTTTGGAAGGGCCATCCTGCGTGACACTGCAGTGCCACTCCTAGATGGGCCCGGTGTTTGTGTCGGCCACTAGGGTCGCTAATCTTACTCACACAGCTACCTCATTGCGCCTCTTTTTTTCTTTGCGTCATGTGCTGTTTGGGGAGGGTTTTTTGGAAGGGACATCCTGCGTGACACTGCAGTGCCACTCCTAGATGGGCCCGGTGTTTGTGTCGGCCACTAGGGTCGCTTATCTTACTCACACAGCGACCTCGGTGCAAATTTTAGGACTAAAAATAATATTGTGAGGTGTGATGTGTTCAGAATAGGCTGAAAATGAGTGTAAATTATGTTTTTTGAGGTTAATAATACTTTGGGATCAAAATTACCCCCAAATTCTATGATTTAAGCTGTTTTTTAGGGTTTTTTGAAAAAAACACCCGAATCCAAAACACACCCGAATCCGACAAAAATAATTCGGTGAGGTTTTGCCAAAACGCGTTCGAACCCAAAACACGGCCGCGGAACCGAACCCAAAACCAAAACACAAAACCCGAAAAATTTCAGGCGCTCATCTCTAATTTTGCAAAATGTAAGGCGCAAATTGTGGCCTTACAAGAGACACATTTCATGTCTGTGTCACCACCCTCCCTTAAAGATATTAAATTCCCCTCCTGTTATATGTCCAACGGCCCTAAAAAAAAAGCTGGGGTTGCTATTTTATTTTCTAGTGCATGTGATTTCTCTTTAGACCATCAAATTACAGATCAGGAGGGTAGATATCTTATCCTGACAGGTAAACTGGAGGACAAGCCAGTCACTATAGCCACGCTGTATGCTCCTAACACTAAACAAATACCCTTCTTTAGGAAATTCTTTAACACACTTCAGAAGCACTTATCGGGTGCTCTATTATTGCTGGGGGACTTTAACATGGTCCCTGACCCCATGGTAGATAGATCCTCGACCCGTTCTGCCTCCAGTGCGAGCTCGCTTCGGGATAGTTCCCACGCCTTCCAGAATATGTTGTATGAGTATGACCTCTACGATGTCTGGCGGGCTAAAAATCCGGCCTGTAGGGATTACTCGTTCTTCTCCCCGGTTCATGGCTCTTTCTCTAGGATCAACCTAGCAATATCTGATAAGTGGACCCTTCAACAGGTATCGAAGGCTTCTATACTGCCAGTGTCATGGTCCGATCACTCTGCACTCTCTATACATTGGAACCTCCGTCGCATGAAAACTTCTCCTACCCTATGGCGCCTTGGAGACTATCTTCTCTCCAACACGGATGCTAAACGATCCATTACACTGGCCCTTTCCATGTACATCGAAACCAATAATCCAGCCGACACGTCGGTATTTACACACTGGTGTGCCCTTAAAGCGGTGGTTAGAGGAGCTGCAATTCAGGCGGCTGCCTATATACGTAGGACATCCCGGGAACACCAGTTGGCACTCGAAGCCCACCTTAAAACATTAGAATCCCAACTTAAGATGAATCCGTCTAATAAGAAAATATATCGGGACCTGACTCGGGTCAGAGATGAGATAAACAAATTGGCCCTCACTGAGGTTCACAAAAATCTTTTCCGTTTACGACAGAAGTTTTATTCGCAGGGGGACAGGGCAGGTAGAATGCTTGCCCGCAAGCTGAGGGGAAGACCGCTAAAGAGAGGGTGAAATCCATTATCGACTTAAATAATATCAAAATAACAGACCCGTCGGACATTGCTGACACCTTCGCCACATACTACTCCACCCTCTACAACTTAAAAGATGAGACATCTATCCCACAACCCACGCCAACTAATATAGCGGCCTTTTTGAAGGATATTCATCTCCCCTCCCTTGACTCCACTACTCTACGGGCTTTAAATCAACCCTGGTCCCGTACAGAAATTAATCAAGTTATTGACTCACTTCCGTTGGACAAAGCTCCAGGCCCCGATGGGTTTATAAATAAATTTTATAAATGCTTCAGAGATACCCTTACCCCTGTACTGGATGGAGTCTATAATCATGCTTCCTCAGTTGGGAATTTCCCGGTAGAAATGTTGGAGGCTCGTGTAGTTGCCTTTCCCAAACCAGGGAAGAACCCCGCTATGTTGCCTAACTATCGTCCCATAGCTCTACTAAATACTGACTTAAAAATCTACGCGTAACTCGTGGCCAATAAACTCAATTCAGTACTCCCCTCGCTCGTCCATTGTGATCAGGTGGGATTTGTCCCTGGCAGACAGTCCCCCGACAACACTAGGCGAGTAATAAACCGGCTGGACGCCTTCTCTGCGTCAGATTCTCCTTTATTATTGCTTTCATTAGATGTGGAGAAGGCGTTCGATCGCCTTCATTGGGGGTACTTGCGGGCGGTCCTATGTAAGTTTGGCCTTACTGGCAGAGTTCTCTCCTCCATTTTGGCTTTATACTCTAACCCCTCAGCACGAGTGTGTGTGAATGGACTCCTCTCCTCTTCTTTCTGGATCACGAACGGCACACGCCAAGGATGTCCCCTATCCCCGCTAGTATTTGCTCTGGCAATAGAGCCTTTGGCTGAAAAAATTAGATCTTCGTCCCAGATTCAAGGAGTAGAATATCTGGGGCAATCGCATAAGATATGTCTGTTTGCAGACGATGTCCTCTTAACACTCACCGCTCCTACTACTTCCCTGCGAGCTTTACACACACTCTTGACGGAATATTGCACAGTATCCTATTACAAACTTAATAACACTAAGATGGAGGCACTCCCTATTAACTTTCCACCCCCCCTCTTATCCGCGGTGAAGGCTACTTACTCATATTCCTGGCAGGATAGAAGCCTCAAATATCTGGGGATTCATATCACTCAAAAGCTGGAGGATTTGATCTCCGCTAACTATCCCCCGCTATTGCGTAAATTTACGGCTCTACTCTGACTGGATGATGCAACATGTCTCATGGTTGGGGCGGATAGCTGCACTGAAAATGACAGTCCTTCCCAGGCTCATGCATCTATTTCGAACCATCCCTGTTCTCCTGCCTAACTATCTTTTGTCTAAATTCAATGCTTTATTCAACTCTTATGTATGGAAAGGTAGGAAACCGAGGTTAGCTAGAAAAACGATGATTCGGCCCAAACGAGAAGGAGGCCTAGCATATCCAGATTTACATTCCTATCAATTAGCATGCCGACTTGCGCAAATAGGAGCCTGGTATTCACTTCTCGCATATAAACCGTGGGTACGACTTGAACAAGGGCTAGTCGCCCCGCTTCCCCTCACTGATGTTCTGTTACTCCCGAAGACTGAGGGTAAATTATTGACCACTCGATCTCTCACTGTCCAATCCACTAAGAGGGCTTGATTGGAGGTGGTGCATAGAGGAAGCAATATAATTCTCCCCACCCCTGTCCTCTCTCTGACTGGCATAGCCTCCTTAATCCCTGACCTGAGACTCGATTCCTGGATATTGAGGGGAATTCAGTCTCTACAGGACATAATGGTAAACAATACACTACTTTCTTTTGCCCAAATACAGGAAAGATTCCCGTTGCCACACGGGGAATTTTATAAATATCTCCAACTCAGACATTGGCTCCAGGGGGCCTCCGCTTCCCCCCACACCCTATCCCCGTTACCTAAGCTTGTTCGGAATTTCCTGGATACTGGGGAGGGCAGGGGAAGCATCACTAAATGTATAACTTTATTGTCAACCCCCAACCATTGCAGGCAGCCCCCTTTCAAGTGAAATGGGAGGCGGACTTTAGGTGCTCCATCTCGGAGGAGGACTGGGAGACGATTTTCCGAACCTGCTTTAAAGTTTCAAAATGTATGTCACACATAGAATTATTTTATAAGCTCCTCCATCGTTTGTATTTCACCCCATCCCGCTTACATGCGATGCAACCCTCCACGTCCAATCTCTGCTGGCACAACTGTGGTAAGGTCGGAACCCTATTACATATCTTCTGGGAATGCCCAGCGCTTACCCCGCTGTGGAACTCTTTATAACCTTATAGGACTGGTGCTAGGCCGTCATATAACTCCTCACCCACGATTGGCTCTCCTTCATCTATATTATGGCGACTTGTCGCCGGGAGACCGTTACATCCTGGGCCATATTCTTATCTCCGCCAAACTCCTTATTGCCCATCAATGGCGCTCCCCTGCGGTTCCCCATATAACAGCGATAGCGCTGGCTGTACAGACACATTGCGAATTTGAAACAACAGGAGTGGCCTATACCTCTACTTGATCCTGTCCTCTCCTTTGCTGGTATTCGTGGTCTAATTATTGGCACGACCGCCCATCAGATGATGTGCACCCTCATGATACCGAGAATTGTAGATTGACAATCTGAACTGTAATAATTGTTGGATGGATTTGGCCTCATGTGGTTTTCATGTATGATGACTTCCTTAATAATCTCTGTGCAATTATGTTTTTTTTGTTGTTGAACAGTCTGTGTACCTCCCCCCAACCTTTCCCCTTGCTTTTTTCCCTTCTGTACCCCATTCCCGCTTTTGTTCACCCATAAAAAACAATAAAAAATTAATATTGAAAAAAATAAATGACCATGTTTCCACTATGTCCATATCAACATCTGAACTATCGTAATTAGTGCTGATTATTTTGATGCCATGGGGCCTATGTATCATTGTATCAAAATCACCCTGTTTAACTTTGCATTGCAATGTAGTGGGAGATTTGCGATACTGATGCGATGATGTACCTGACTTGTCATCGCATTTTCTTTGTTCACACCCTGAAAAAGATTTATCACACATGTGCAGTACAGAAATGAAGCCTGCGCAGGCCACTGTGGCACAAACAGTTCCGTGGAGGTTGGAAGAGTTCTGGGTGCTTCCTTTGAAATCTGCATTAAACAAGTGTTCTGCTGTTCTTATAGGCTCCTCCTCCCCAGGATCTAATACCAACTGTGCAGGGAGGATTGGGGTCTTTGATGGTAACTGTAGGATCCTTATGTCCAGCGTTGGACTGAGGTAGGTTGTAACTATAAACGTGGGTACTCACTGCTTTAGGCTCCACCCCTTTATGTGAGAGGGCATGGTTTACTGGCACATGAGCATGCAGGCCATGGAGGTGCGTATTTTGCTTTTTAAACCAAATGCTTTTACATCCACTGAGCTCTAACAAAAAAGAATGGGATTCTTACCTATATTTTTAAAAGGTGATATATATAGATATATATATATATATATATATATATATATATATATGTATACTTACTACACATATTTACTATTAATCTAAACTATATATATATATATATATGACTGTATCTACAGTGATTCTTCCAGTGTTGTTTCCATAAGTCAGAATTGAATACTGGAGAAGATTTGTATCTGGGAACCTGTAACGGACACCCCTCACCAAGATGGTCACCTAAACAAGAGGCCCAAGGCCAATTAGTAAAAAATTGTTTTAATAACACATGTTAAAACAAATACAGTTTTCACATAAAATTCCTCATATAGTGTTCACAAAGATGTGTTTAAAATCAGTCAGTCAGGAGTTTCCAGCATAGTTTGTGAAGATACTCCCTCTTAAGCTTGCACCTTGAAAAAGGTGATGGAGTATCTAGAGTTAAAGACCACACAACGAACATACTGGTTATCCTTTATTGTCATCATTTTAAACACATCTTTGTGAACACTATATGAGGAATTTTATGTGAAAACTGTATTTGTTTTAACATGTGTTATTAAAACAATTTTTTACTAATTGGCCTTGGGCCTCTTGTTTGGGTGACCATCTTGGTGAGGGGTGTCCATTACAGGTTCCCAGATACAAATCTTCTCCACTATTCAATTCTGACTTATGGAAACAACACTGGAAGAATCACTGTAGATACAGTCTTATTTAGCGCACTTGGGAAACTGTTTTTTATTCTGTATGCTATTGAGGTCCTCCAACAGGGACCTCTCCCGTTGTGCTGCTTTGAACTTGGCACAAGATAAAGATACTGTTGTGTTTTTCATATATATATATATATATATATATATATATAAAATCACAGGCAAAAAACAAAGACAAAGTAGGTATGGCTTTAAAATAAGCATTATAGACAAATCAGAAACCCAAACTGAAGATTTAATTAAATCATTGTGGATGGTGGTATGTCTTTTTCAATTGAGCCCAAAAAATGCTTTACTGTCTATCTTCGTCAGCTAAAAGCTGGCGATAATTATGGCATTTTTTTGGCGAAAGGTAAAGCAGGATTTGTTTGATACATACCAAGTTATCGCATTCCCAAGGATTTTCTATTCCAAAAAAAGCATTTGCGAAAAAGTCCATAGTCTGTTTATCGCGATCTATATTTTGCGAAAAACAGCATACATACATACATAGGACCTTTACTAAACTATCACAAAACTAAAGCGATAAGGGTATTTTTTGCATTAGTTTTGCTAAAAAAAGGTTGATACATGAGGCCCCATAAATGCAATCATTTCTAAATCAATTTGAACTGATATTATCAAATTGGCAATAGAAATTGCTGTATATGGCCAGCTTTATACATTTTTTTCAGGATTTATTATAAGCTTCTCCTTGGAATATTTTAAATGTGTAAGGTACAATGTGGAGATTTTTATGTCCACCCTATGGGGCTCATTATTAATCATACAGTGCATCCAGAAAGTATTCACAGCGCTTCACTTTTTCCACAATTTGTTATATTACAGCCTTATTCCAAAATGGAATAAATACATTTTTCCCCTCAAAATTCTACACACAATACCCCATAATGACAACATGAAAAAAGTTTTTTTAGATTTTTGCAAATTTATTACAAATAAAACCTAAGAAATCACATGTACATAAGTATTCACAGCCTTTGTCATGAAGCTCAAAATTGAGCTCAGGTGCATCCTGTTTCCACTGATCATGTTTGAGATGTTCCTACAGCTGAATTGGAGTCCACCAGTGGTAAATTCAGTTGATTGGACATGATTTGGAAAGGGACACACTTGTCTATATAAGGTCCCACACTTGACAGTGCATGTCTGAGCACAAACCAAGCATGAATTCAAAGGAATTGTCTGTAGACCTCCGAGACAGGATTGTCTCAAGGTACAAATCTGGGGAAGGGTACAGAAAAATATCTGCTGCTTTGATTGTCCCAATGAGTACAGTGGCCTCCATTATCTGTAAATGGAAGAAGTTCGGAACCACCAGGACTCTTCCTAGAGATGGCCGGTTGTCTAAACTGAGCGATCGGGGGAGAAGGGCCCTAGTCAGGGAGGTGACCAAGAACCCGGTGGTCACGCTGTCAGAGCTACAGCATTCCTCTGTGGAGAGAGGAGAACCTTCCAGAAGGATAGCCATCTTTGCAGCAATCCACCAATCAGGCCTGTATGGTAGAGTGGCCAGACGGAAGCCTCTCCTTAGTAAAAAGCACATGGCAGCCCGCCTGGAGTTTGCCGTAATGCACCTGACGACTCTCAGACTGTGAGAAACAAAATTCTCTGGTCTGATGAGACAAAGATTGAACTCTTTGGCGTGAATGCCAGGCGTCATGTTTGGAGGAAACCAGGCACCGCTCATCACCAGGCCAATACCATCCCTACAGTGAAGCATGGTGGTGGCCGCATCATGCTGTGGGGATGTTTTTCAGTGGCAGGAACTGGGAGACTAGTCAGGATAGATGGGAAGATGAATGCAGCAATGTACAGAGACATCCTGGATGAAAACCTGCTCGCTCTTCACCTCAGACTGGGGTGACGGTTCATCTTTCAGCAGGACAACGACCATAAGCACACAGCCAAGATATCAAAGGAGCGGCTTCAGGACAACTCTGTGAATGTCCTTGAGTGGCTCAGCCAGAGCCCAGACTTAAGTCCAACTGAACATCTCTGGAGAGATCTGAAAATAGCTGTGTACCGGCGCTTCCCATCCAACCTGAAAAAGTGAAGCGCTGTGAATACTTTCTGGACTGCACTGGCTAAATGTAGTGGGAGTGACTTCCCATTTGAAGTGCTGCCTGCGAGTCAAATATAGGACTGGTAGTCCCAGGAGGGGGTGTTTTCTACCCTTGGAACTGCCAGTACGGGCTATGATAAACAGAGAGCATGCTTCCAATTGAAAGGCACTCCCTGCCTTTCAAGCAGTCCTGCCTGGCTTCTATGGGCTTCTTCCAATTTTTGGTGCATGCTTGGTACATCCTCTGCTTGTGTACACGTGCCTTCCCAGCACCTGCTAGATCCAGACCAGGGATGGCTCCTCTCTTCCTTTCTAGTGGAGTATGGGCAGCGGCAGCCCCCCTCATCAAGACAGGTAAGAGCTGATCACTAGTATATGCACTTGCACCAGCCTCATGTTAGTTGCAAGGAACTCCTTCCCAATACACACAGCTGAGAACTGCATGGACCTTTTCATATACACCCATGATACTCCCATGACTATCCCACAAGTCAAGGTGGTGATGTGAGATCGCACAGTTTCCATGCCGAAATGCCCTATTTCATGGGAAGACAGATCAGCCAAGTCCGTCTGACTCAGAATAGGACAGACATATACAAAAATTCATAAATTTACGTCTGCGCATTTGCTGTATGCAAGCACTTTTTGCATTATATTCATCCATGCTAAGAGATGTATCTGGATCAGAATCATGCCTTCTAAAGTCTCTCCTATTATTTTGGGGATTAAAATGCAAAGTAATTTGACAAATAATTATTACATGACCCATCTCTCGTGAATGTCAAACCTTGAATTGCATGTTCTAAGTGTTTGCTGACTGTAATGAATTTTTTTTTTTTTTACATTTCAGTTGTACATTGCAATTGTAGCTTTCAATATGGAAGTCTGTAGGGAATTCTTAGAAAGAAAGGCAAGTAATAAATACAAGTACAAAATCACCAATCAGATAATATATAAAAACAAATATAATCCCTATTGAAATAAAAAAAATAAATGAAAAGAAGCACATACCTGGAAAGTACTTAAATTCATTTAATAAACAGGACCTAAATCCTGAAAAACGCCATAAAATAGTTTTATGTTATTTCATGTTGAGATGAGGAGGTGTTTACTTTCTTTTCAACTCATTATTATGAAAATGTTTTTGTTTTCTTTTAAGGAGATCCCAAAAATGCCACTGATTTGTTCTTATACAAAGTAAACACAACAGTATAATCCCTCAGTACATCAGTTGTGCAAGGTGTATTGATAGATTGGATTTGGAAAGATCCTTAACTAAAAACTTTGCCAAGACTTCTAATATAAGGTGGTTTCTAAATCCCCACCCTGTTCTCTGAACTGTTATCACTATTCCTTAGAGAAAAATGCTATACAGAATATTTCCCTGAAACACTATACTCCTCAAGTGCTGAGGACGGGACATTAACTGATGGGTAGAAATGTGATATTTTAAAGCTGCTTTCAGACATGTCTGTCTACTAGTTGCAGGTGGTATCTCATTAGTAATGTAAGGTGACTCTATGATCATTCACTGATCATTGATTTACAATGTAGTAGAGTGTTCTGATCTAGAAAGTTCTAGATATTTTTTATGTAAGAATGGATACACATAGGCACTTATGGTATATTCCATTAATGTTGCTGTCACACCAGCTTGATTGGTTGGCAAAAATAGAATTAACTCTCTATGAAAAATTAGGCTCTTAGTACATCCTGATAATTCTCCAAATGCTTATTGTACCGTGGCCCAGATTTATCAAGCCTTGGAAAGTGATAAAGTGCACAGTGATAAAGTATCAGCCAATTATCTCTTAACTGCCATGTTACAGGCTATGTTTGAAAAATGACAGCTAGGAGATGATTGGTTGGTACTTTATCAACCTTGCAATTTATCACTGTCCAAGGCTTGATAAATAGGGGCCCATGAATGCAACAAGTCTAGTTCAAGAGGGATGTGTTCGGCATCCCGGCTGTCGGGATGCCAACGGTCATGTGACCAGCGCCGGAATCCAGACACCACTCAGGAGACTGGCGCTGGAACACTGACAGTTGGTATGCCGAGGGTGAGTATCAGGAAGCGGGTTTTGGGTTAGGGCCTGGGGTGGGATTAGGCACTTGGGGGATGGTTAGCCATAGCCGCCTCTACCCAGAGGGTTTGGGCCAGGGTAGGGGAGGGTAAAAATACTTACCCCATCCGTCGTTGGGATTTTCAGTATCAGGATACCGGTCTCAGTCATGTGACCGCTGACATCACGACCACCAGTATTAAATACTGATTATGCTCATGGCCTATCTGACTGCAGCATGAACAGAATATATACCGGGGGTACAATATGTGCCCATGTACACCCACACTAATACATATGCTAATACATTTAGGAATGAAGGGCCAGGTCCATTTAGGGAGGTAACGCTGCACCATCAGTGGTGTTTGCTGCCTTGAAAGTAAAAAAGAAATACAGAAAGAGCCCAATGTTAGCAAAATACATGCACTACACTCTGTATTTCATTAAAGATGTTTAGAACTGTAAAAAAAAATGCTTCTGAACCAATAAAATATCTAACAGCCCTGGTAATACAAATTAAAAACATCACACACAATTTAAAAAAAGTTTTTGTTTTGTTTTTTTAAATATGTGCAAAATTGAAAATAAAAATGAAGTAGAAGAGGTAAGTTTTCACTCAGAAAATTTGCAACTAGAGATGAGCGCCTGAAATTTTTCGGGTTTTGTGTTTTGGTTTTGGGTTCGGTTCCGCGGCCGTGTTTTGGGTTCGAACGCGTTTTGGCAAAACCTCACCGAATTTTTTTTGTCGGATTCGGGTGTGTTTTGGATTCGGGTGTTTTTTTCCAAAAACACTAAAAAACAGCTTAAATCATAGAATTTGGGGGTCATTTTGATCCCAAAGTATTATTAACCTCAAAAACCATAATTTACACTCATTTTCAGTCTATTCTGAATACCTCACACCTCACAATATTATTTTTAGTCCTAAAATTTGCACCGAGGTCGCTGTGTGAGTAAGATAAGCGACCCTAGTGGCCGACACAAACACCGGGCCCATCTAGGAGTGGCACTGCAGTGTCACGCAGGATGTCCCTTCCAAAAAACCCTCCCCAAACAGCACATGACGCAAAGAAAAAAAGAGGCTTTTTACTGATATTTGGTGTTTTGGATTTGACATGCTCTGTACTATGACATTGGGCATCGGCCTTGGCAGACGACGTTGCTGGCATTTCATCGTCTCGGCCATGACTAGTGGCAGCAGCTTCAGCACGAGGTGGAAGTGGATCTTGATCTTTCCCTAATTTTGGAACCTCAACATTTTTGTTCTCCATATTTTAATAGGCACAACTAAAAGGCACCTCAGGTAAACAATGGAGATGGATGGATTGGATACTAGTATACAATTAAGGACGGGCTGCCGAGTGCCGACACAGAGGTAGCCACAGCCGTGAACTACCGCACTGTACTGTGTCTGCTGCTAATATATAGACTGGTTGATAAAGAGATAGTATACTAGTAACTAGTATGTATGTATAAAGAAAGAAAAAAAAACCACGGTTAGGTGGTATATACAATTATGGACGGGCTGCCGAGTGCCGACACAGAGGTAGCCACAGCCGTGAACTACCGCACTGTACTGTGTCTGCTGCTAATATATAGACTGGTTGATAAAGAGATAGTATACTCGTAACTAGTATGTATGTATAAAGAAAGAAAAAAAAACCACGGTTAGGTGGTATATACAATTATGGACGGGCTGCCGAGTGCCGACACAGAGGTAGCCACAGCCGTGAACTACCGCACTGTACTGTGTCTGCTGCTAATATATAGACTGGTTGATAAAGAGATAGTATACTCGTAACTAGTATGTATGTATAAAGAAAGAAAAAAAAACCACGGTTAGGTGGTATATACAATTATGGACGGGCTGCCGAGTGCCGACACAGAGGTAGCCACAGCCGTGAACTACCGCACTGTACTGTGTCTGCTGCTAATATATAGACTGGTTGATAAAGAGATAGTATACTCGTAACTAGTATGTATGTATAAAGAAAGAAAAAAAAACACGGTTAGGTGGTATATACAATTATGGACGGGCTGCCGAGTGCCGACACAGAGGTAGCCACAGCCGTGAACTACCGCACTGTACTGTGTCTGCTGCTAATATATAGACTGGTTGATAAAGAGATAGTATACTCGTAACTAGTATGTATGTATAAAGAAAGAAAAAAAAACCACGGTTAGGTGGTATATACAATTATGGACGGGCTGCCGAGTGCCGACACAGAGGTAGCCACAGCCGTGAACTACCGCACTGTACTGTGTCTGCTGCTAATATATAGACTGGTTGATAAAGAGATAGTATACTCGTAACTAGTATGTATGTATAAAGAAAGAAAAAAAAACCACGGTTAGGTGGTATATACAATTATGGACGGGCTGCCGAGTGCCGACACAGAGGTAGCCACAGCCGTGAACTACCGCACTGTACTGTGTCTGCTGCTAATATATAGACTGGTTGATAAAGAGATAGTATACTCGTAACTAGTATGTATGTATAAAGAAAGAAAAAAAAACCACGGTTAGGTGGTATATACAATTATGGACGGGCTGCCGAGTGCCGACACAGAGGTAGCCACAGCCGTGAACTACCGCACTGTACTGTGTCTGCTGCTAATATATAGACTGGTTGATAAAGAGATAGTATACTCGTAACTAGTATGTATGTATAAAGAAAGAAAAAAAAACCACGGTTAGGTGGTATATACAATTATGGACGGGCTGCCGAGTGCCGACACAGAGGTAGCCACAGCCGTGAACTACCGCACTGTACTGTGTCTGCTGCTAATATATAGACTGGTTGATAAAGAGATAGTATACTCGTAACTAGTATGTATGTATAAAGAAAGAAAAAAAAACCACGGTTAGGTCACTGGTATATACAATTATGGACGGGCTGCCGAGTGCCGACACAGAGGTAGCCACAGCCGTGAACTACCGCACTGTACTGTGTCTGCTGCTAATATAGACTGGTTGATAAAGAGATAGTATACTACTAATATTATATACTGGTGGTCAGGTCACTGGTCACTAGTCACACTGGCAGTGGCACTCCTGCAGCAAAAGTGTGCACTGTTTAATTTTAATATAATATTATGTACTCCTGGCTCCTGCTATAACCTATAACTGGCACTGCAGTAGTGCTCCCCAGTCTCCCCCACAATTATAAGCTGTGTGAGCTGAGCAGTCAGACAGATATATAATATATATAGATGATGCAGCACACTGGCCTGAGCCTGAGCAGTGCACACAGATATGGTATGTGACTGAGTCACTGTGTGCTGTGTATCGCTTTTTTCAGGCAGAGAACGGATTATAAATAAAAGTGGTGGTCACTGGTCACTATCAGCAAAACTCTGCACTGTACACTACTGAGTACTCCTAATGCTCCCCAAAATTAGTAAATCAAGTGTCTCTCTAATCTATTCTAATTCTAAACGGAGAGGACGCCAGCCACGTCCTCTCCCTATCAATCTCAATGCACGTGTGAAAATGGCGGCGACGCGCGGCTCCTTATATAGAATCTGAGTCTCGCGATAGAATCCGAGCCTCGCGAGAATCCGACAGCGTCATGATGACGTTCGGGCGCGCTCGGGTTAACCGAGCAAGGCGGGAAGATCCGAGTCGCTCGGACCCGTGAAAAAAAACATGAAGTTCTGGCGGGTTCGGATTCAGAGAAACCGAACCCGCTCATCTCTATTTGCAACACATTTCTCCGTTATCGACTGCTTACTCTGGCAATTGTTTGAGCACTGAGAAACTCGCTGCAAGTACAGTAGTACAGTATCTGAGTGAAAACTCCCCTCTTCTACTTTATTTTTTAATGTTTCATTTTACTCATATTTTGTTTTGGTTTTTTTACTTTTTTTATTGTGTGTGATGTTTTAAATTTGTATTACTAGATGCTGCTAGATACTTTATTGGTTCAGAAGCATTTTCTACATTTATTTTGTTTTACGTTCATATCTTTGCAATAAATTATGTGTACTAATTATATTAATTTGTGTCTGTTCTTTGGGTGAAGAAGTGAGCACTCAGCAGACAAAGCTTTATACCAATTGTTCTGGTTTGAAGGATTGAACACCCAGATATTGCAGTACTATCTGAATAAACTTGTTTATATTCTTTATCTTAAATCTTGGTCAATCTCAAATATTTAATCTCAAATATTTATTTACTCCCCTACACAAAATGAGAGTATATTACTATATTAACTACCCCTAATTAGAGCCATTAATAAATTAGGTTCACTTACAACAGGGCTATTTTCTCCCAGTGCCGGAGTACAAATCTTATCCACTAGCATTACTAGGGACTCTCTTAGGAGGAGGTTCCTTATTTCTCCAGGCTGCAGGATAATTTAACCCCACACCCAGGGATGGAATGGGGCACTAAAAAAGCACGAGAAGGGGGCGTTAACTTGCCATGTATCTGTATGCTGGGCAGCCAAGCAGAGCTCTAGGAGGCGGAGCTGTTAGGCCAGCCCCTGGATATCTATTTGCCGTATGCAGAGCTTAAAGTGGTCCTATATAGGTGGTGGAACTCCCCACCCCTCCTCCCCAGTGCCCATGTAATAAAGGTATTGCACGCGCCATCAAAAAAGGGGCATGGTCTCAATAAAGGGGTGTGGTCACACAACAGTAATAATGCCCACAGTACCAGCACCCCTAATAGTATACACATATTGGCCACAATAGTAGCACCCCATAATTCACATAATGCCCACAGCAGTAGTGCCCCTTATACAATGCCCACAGTAGTACTGCTCCTAATGCAATGTCCACTGTACTTGTAGTGCCCACAGTGGTCATGCCCCTTATATAGAGCCCATAGTAGTGGTGCTTATGCAATGCCCCCAGTGGTAGTGCCCCTTATGTCCCCAGGAGTGATGCCCCTTACGAAGTGCCCCCTTTACAATGCCCTCATTAGTAGTGCCACTATTAGTAATGTCCTTAATGGTAATGCCCCTGTGTAGTATTGCCCCCAGTAGTAATGTCACCTGTAGTAATGCCCCCAGTCATTTAGCCCCAGTAGTTATGCCCGTGTAGTTATGCCCTCAGTAGTTTAGCCCCCAGTGGTAATGCCCCTGCAGTTATGACCCCAGTAGTTTACTCTCCCAGTGGTAATGCCCCCAGTAGTTTAGCCCTTGTAGTTTGCCCCCAGTAGTTAGCCCCTGTTTATAATGCCCCCAGTAGTTTAGCCCCCAAGTTGTTTAGCCCCCCGCAGTTTAGCCCCTGTAGTTATGCCCCTAGTAGTTTAGCCCCCAGTAGTTTAGCCCCCTTGTAGTTTAGTCCCAGTAGTAATGCCCCCAGTAGTAATGCCCCCCAGTAGTAATGCCCCCTTGTAGTTTAGCCCCCAAGTAGTAATGCCCCCAGTAATTTAGCCATGTAGTTATGCCCCCAGTAGTTTGCCCCCCTGTAGTTTAGCCCCCCTGTAGTTTAGCTCCCAAGTAGTAATACCCCCAGTAGTTTAGCCCCCCTGCAGTTTGTCCCTTGTAGTTTGCCCCCAGTAGTAATGCCCCAAGTAGTAATGTCCCTGTAGTTATGCCCCCAGTAGTAATTCTGCCTGTAGTTTGCCCCCAGTAGTTAGCAGCCTTGTAGTTTGCCCCCTTATAGTTTGCCCCAGTAGCTTGCCCCCTTATAGTTTTCCCCCTTATAGTTTGCCTCCTTGTAGTTTGCCCCCTGTAGTTTGCCCCCAATAGCTTGCCCCTTGTAGTTTGCCCCCAGTAGCTTGCCCCCTTATAGTTTGCCCCCAGTAGCTTGCCTGCTTGTAGTTTGCCCCCATGTAGTTTGCCCCCCCAGTAGAAGCACTCAAACATATTTAAAAAAAAAACCACACCATACTCACCAAGCCCCGCTCCCACGTCCAACCGCTGCAGCCTTCCTGGTGTCCGCTCCTCTGCACTATGGGAGAGACGTCTCCCATAGCACACACTGACAGAGCTGGGAGCCGGAAGCCAGCCGCCGGCTTATCCAAGTGGAACTGACGGAACGCAGTTCCGCCCCATTCCGGCTCACTTTAACCCCTGGCTGTATGGGCATTGCAGCATTGCTCAGCCAGGCTTTTAGGGCAGATCAGCCCATATGGCTATATGCCTTCTGCATTTGCCAGAAGTGCCAGATGGCCAGTCCAGGCCTGCCCACATCCTACAATGTGGTTTCACTCTAGAAGTGCCAGTCAGACCTTTTCTGTCACTATTCCTTAGAGAGTGTCAGTGTGCAGTTGCAAATAAATTGAGCCTGTAACAGCAGGCTTACTGTTAAACTAAAAGACAGGGTCAGAGAATGCAAGCAAAGGACTGAAATAGTACTGGTACAAGACAGAACCAAGATGTTACAGAGAGAGAGTGAGACAGAGAGTGAAGCAAAGAGCGAGACAGAGAGAGAAGTAAAGAGACACAGAGAGTGAGGCAAAGAGAGACAGAGAGTGAGGCAGCGAGAGACAAAGAGTGAGATAGAAAGAGACCGAGAGCAAAACAGAGAATGAAAGCGAGCAACAGAGAGAGAGAGAGAGAGAGAGAGAGAGAGAGAGAAATTAGGAGTTGACTGGTTGGTAGTTTAGAAGCTATGAGGAAGAAAATTTACACAGAGAGGGAAAGAGACAGAGAGACAGAGGGTTATATTTTTCAAAACTTGTAAAGAGATAAAGTGAAGAGAGATTTGTTACCAACCAATCAGCTCCTAACTGACAATTTTCAAACACAAGCGCAGTTTCAACAATGAGTAATATTCTTATCACTTTTTCTACAAATCTTAAATGGTGCTACAGCCAATAAGCTCCTACTGTGTGTTTGAAAAATGACCGGTAGGAGCTGATTGGCTGAAGCACCTCTTATCATTCATAAAGAGTGATAACAAGAATATCTGTGTCATTGTTAAATCTGCTTCACACCCTCTAAAATTACAGTTAAAAGCCGATTGATTGGTACTTTATCTCTCTCCAGTTTTTTCTGAAAGCTTTGCAAATCTTCCCTAGAGAGTGAAAATCAGAGAGAGAGTTACAGAGAGAGAGAAAGAAAGAAAGAAAGAAAGAAAGAAAGAGAATGGTCACCAGCTGTTTTTATTAAGAACTATTGTACCTACAGAAAATAGGATTATCTGCATTTAGAAATGTCTGAGTTTTGAAATACAATTCCTATTCACTATTTATTTTGGGGGGTTTTAAATGTTGCCTAAATTATACACATTGTTTCTCCCGTCCTGCATTTAGTCTAGCGTCACCCCATACAAAGTTGTAGAATCAGTCCATGCACGGTCAGCATAGTATGGATAATTATATATCTTATTAGTAGTCCCCCTAGTGTACAAACAATAAACTGCAGCTAAGAGCATCTGCTTTGCCTTACAGATCATTCACACCAATGCATCCTCAAAGGCTGGAGAGCAAATTCATCTGTGTAAAGGAATTATCATTTTAATTTGTTTATTTTTTTATCCATTTAAATTAAGCAAACAATAAACTGGCAAATGAATGAGCTTAATGACAGTCGGCTGATATTTTCATGCCTTTCATATCCCCTGATAAGTATTCTCTTTGCTCAGCAGGATACACAAGCACTTGGTTTCCTGCACACAATTTAGTGTGAGAGAACTACCTGTCACGCACACTTGGGCAAGTTGTTTACTCTCTTCGCTCAATAGACAGGAAACTCCCTATCCAATGTTCCTTGTGGGGATATGGATCTAGGACGCATCCACTGAAACCCTTTTATTTCAGGATGTCCACCAGCTTAATGCTCTAAACTGGGGACAGAAATAACAACAAATGGTTAATCATGGTCATTTTGTAACTTTCCATTTATATGTAATCAGTGAGTATATTCAGTGCATCCTAGTTTTAAAAAATGAAATGGTAATAGCATACATAAAATGTTAATGCTTTAAAATGAGAGGTAGCTGTATACAGTATGTGAAGTGATCTCAAAGGGGGATTGTTTAAGTGATATCTTGGCTGATTTCTACCTAGCATAATAAAGTATAAAACATTATAAAAAATAAAATAGGAATAAGTGCTAGGTATCTATGTAATACTAATGCATGTACCTGCTAAATCATTGAAAATCTTTAGCAGTAAGATTGCAAACGTATAATGAAATGCAGCCAGAATGGCTTTGAACACAATCTACATTAGGTGCTGGGTGCACTTACTACTCAGGCCAATGCTAAGGCCACTTGCCCAGGACATAATTGCACATAGGAACATAGAATTTGACAGCAGATAAGAACCACTTGGACGATTAGTCTGCCCCTAATAACATAAACATATTTTATTTTACTTCTATTAATATTTCTGTTTTTTATTTTTATGCTTAGCTTACATAGACTTATAGATTTAGACAGTCTTTTGTTGTGTACATAGCTGCCACTACATCACTAACAGTGGGAAATTAAGTTCAGCGCAATGGCTGCAAAATCTGCTCCCTGGAGACATGCAGGAAATTTGGTGTTGTTTGGCTACTGTAATATATGGTGGTTTGCATAACTAAATACCGCTGAATTTAAATAGTACATAGCTATACTTAGAGGTGTTTCAAAACCTTAGATTGATAGATAGATAGATAGATAGATAGATAGATAGATAGATAGATAGATAGATAGATAGATAGATAGATAGAGATATATCTCACTCTATTACTGTATATAGATATATCCACTCTATTACTGTATAGATATAGATATATCTCACTCTACTACTGTAGAAGAAGGACACTCTCTCTCCAGACAGACGGTTACCACAAAAGGGAAAAGGGAAGCAACCTGACCTGAGAGTGGCTCTAGATTACTGGCTGTCACTGACAAGTGTATGACTCTAATCAGGGGTGTATATACATCACTTTCTAAAAGCCAAAACTCCTTTCCTACAAATGAAAGGTTTTTCTATCATATCAGCATAAAGTAGATCAGGATATACATATACTGTATGAGGATGCAGAATGGGATATGTTGGACAGAATGCGGATACGTTAGTGTTCCATATTTCCCAATCTTATGTCTTCTACTAGATATGTAGTACAATAGGAAATGCGGCTGCTAGGTAGTAAGCCTGTGCAGTCTAATGTGTGGCCTGTGCTACAGTACAATGATCCCAGGCTTTTTACATTTCTTGCACCTCTATATGCTACTGTTTTCGGCTGCTCTACATTACATTTGCTTCTAACAGCATAAAAGAGAATTTCATTGTAATTACAGTATGGAGATCTCTAGTCCGACTGTCCTGGTTTCAGTGTTTATTCGACCCAAGGTCTTCCCCTACTGTATGAAGCCTAAGTGGCCTTAGCTTCCACCATGTCCCACCTGTATAAAAGAAATAAGATTCTATCACTAAATAAAGCTATTATTAGATTTTTGCTGGTAGTCGCCAGTTTCTGTAAAACAAGGGGAAGCTTCTAATCCCTGCAAACCTGCCTCCCGTGGTCTGTGTGCTTATGTCATTTTCACAATTGCAGACATAGAGAGCACTAAAACACTAAAACAATACATAACTACTCACCTAATGTAAGGGATAAATCCACTTGTAATATTATAAGAACATTGGGCCTTATTCAGACCTGATCACTCGCTAGGGTTTTTTTGCACTGCTGCGAACAGATAGTTGCCCGCCCATAGGGGAGTGTAGTTTTGCTTTGCAAGTGTGCAAACGCATGTGTAGCAGAGATGTACAAACAGATGTTGACCACCCACAAACGGCTTCTTCCTGTCAATCTCCTTGCAATCGCCCGTGCAAATGGATTCTTTGCACAAACCCATCGCTGAGCGGCGATCCGTTTTGTACTTGTGCGACACGCCTGCGCAGTTCTGACCCGATCGCAGCGCTGCAAAAAATACTAGCGAGCGATCAGGTCTGAATTACCCCCATTGTGTCTGTCTGTCTGTTCCAAGCTGGCACAAAAACTGCTGAACCGATTTTCTTGAAAACAGCATAATTTTGTTGGGGAAACTGCTAGAAATAAACCTGCACTTTGTTTCCGACTGACCAGTCAAGTTAAAGCTGAGGAATTACAAAAACAAAATATATTGGCATCATCAATGCAAGAGATAACGGCTCATGTTTATACAAACGTTTGATCCTTTCACCCAAGAATGAACAAGTTCACTCTATTGACAATTATATATTGGAAAAGTTTCCAGGTAGATGAGCATTTGCAAGTCTATAAACACTGTCATAATGAAGAAGATGTAGTGCACTATCCACCTGAATTCCTAAATAATCTGTCAGCATCAGGATTACCCGCACATTTTATAACCTTGAAAGCTGGAGTGCTAATAATACTGATGAGAAACTTGAATCCACCTAAATTGTGAATGGTACATGGCTGAAAATTAAGGGGGACATTTACTAAGCAGTGATAAGAGTGTAGAAGTGAGCCAGTGGAGAAGTTGCCCCATCAACCAATCAGCAGCGCTGTATCATTTTATAGTATGCAAATTATAGATGTTACTTCAGTGTTGATTGGTTGCCATGGGCAACTTCTCCACTGGCTCACTTATCCGCTCTTATCACTGCTTAGTAAATGTCCCCCTAAATCTCTTAAAAGAAAAATTATAGAGGACACTATATTGACAGGATGCGGTAAAGGTGAAAATGTATTTCTTCCTCGAATTCCCAGTACCTATTCCTTCCAGTTTAAGAGACCTCCATTCCCAGTAAACGTCTGCTTTGCTACAATAATTAACAAGTCGGATGGTCAGACTCTACGTAAAGTAGGGGTGGACCTGACAACTGGATATTTTTCATATGGTCAGCATGAAGTATTCTATTCTCAAGTCAGTACAAGCTGAGATCTTTACATTTGTACTCAAAGCAATACATACAAAATAATAAATACTATATACTGGGAGACTCTACAGTAACAATGCGAATTGCATTAAATATGAAATACACATAGAAGAAGCCACAAGTAGAAGCTAGCATTTTAAAAATTGCCAATACAATATATACTGACACCAGTTCTGCAACCATAAATCTCTATAACAGATATGTTTCATTTATATTTTATTATGCTTGATTGGCCTAAACTATATGCCTTTCTGTGAAAGCGTAACTCTCCTACACATGAGGCCTATATGCTTTTTGGGAAACTTACACCATACAGTATATACCATTTGCTAATGCTATAGTGTTATGCTTTTATGTCCTACCATGCCTGTATCAGAACTTCTGAATTTTGTAATACAGGTAGTAACTTGCTATAACAATAATAAAACATATGCATTATTCCTAAAAAGAAAACATTTTTCCTGTTGTAAACAGTCTAAATCAGTTTCCTCCCTCTTTAGTAAGCTTTCAAGTGACAATATTAATTTATTGTATATAATGCACTAATACAATTGTTTTTTTGTGAGAAGGGTTGCCACCTTAGAAATTGGAATTTCTCAGACTTTTACTTCTTTTTCATTGCATTATTCCAAGCAATGCTATCTTTTTCCCTTTAAGATAAACTTGCTAGAAATCACAATGTGTTTTTAAATTAAAGTGTAAGTGTAACTCATTATTGTAACTAAAAGGCATATCACAGTGTGTTCAGGTAGTTCAAAATGTATTTGTATATTTTGGGTATACGTTAGTGAAAAAGATTTCAATGTATTTATTAAAAACTTTAAAATATACTACAGGAAAAAAGATGACTAGAGATGTAAGTTGCCTGCATACCTCAAAGCAAGTTATTTTATTAAATATGTTTGAAGGTGGATAGTAAACCATACACAATTTAATAGAAATCTCATGTGTATTGTGCATGATTTACTAAAGCTATGTGTTTCCTGACTGTAACAAATTTGGTTTCTCAACCCACAGCCAAAAAGTTTCTAAATATTTTTTTTAATAAAGTTGAGAATTTATTCTTGTTACTTTATTGATATTTTTATGTGAGCGCAGGTATAACCAAATGAAGAGAATACATACACCTAAATACCTTATTAACACCCTGCTTCTGCTTTGACAAGTCCTCATTAACCTGTGCTGCTAAATGGCCCCTGGAGCAACAAATGTTATGTATAATTATGTTTACAAATCTTCTGCAATTATTGTATGGACTCACAGGTGAGGGCTTTATAAAGAGTTGTGTGACCTTTAGCATAAAACATTGGCAATAAGGAACTGACAATCAGATTAATAAATAACAGTGCATTCCACTTATACCCAAAGGCATAACTAAACAATAACGGGTTCATTTATAGTCTGAAATATATTGATGTGTGTGGTCATGTTTTTATATTCAAATAAATAAAATCACATTTGATTTGTAAACATTGTTTTTATAATAAGTGAAGTGTTGCTATTTCAGTAATATGTGAAATAAATATAAACTTGTTTTTAAACGTCTTCAAGGCTAACTTCTGCACTTATCATAATAAGGTAAGTTTGAATTGCACTAAAATGTTATCATTAATACAGCTACTTATGATACATACACCATCTCCTGCTGTTGCTGTTATATCAGCAAATATCTAACAGATAAAACAGACCAAAACTCTAAACAAAAATGTAAAATATGACCATTTAGAGCTTGTAAAGATTTTTCTAGACTGTATTCATGATGCACTGCACAGAAGTTTTGTTTTAGGAGTGCTAAACTCTCTCTTGTCTATACTTTGTACTATGTGCTGTGTGTGTTGAGAGCTAGATTTATTTACTACCCCTATTGAACTGGAACAAACTATGAAATAATACATCCATCAAGTGTCACCTTGTGACCTCAGGGGCAGAAATATACCGAACACACTGAGAACACAGCTCCATTAAACCGACTTTCATCGTCTGAAGGAGGAAAGTATTCTAGGTTTTTCTCTATAATACTAGATGGCTGTGATATGTGACGTGTGTGTGTGTGTGTGTGTGTGTGTGTGTGTGTGTGTGTGTGTGTGTGTGTGTGTGTGTTGTTTCCTAGCTGTATCAGCCCTTGCATCTCAACCAAAGGAACCGCGCTCCTTCACTACAGCTGGTTGCACTTAAGTGAGCGCTGATAACCTGTGTTATAGGACACATACAATGCACCGGCTGCCGGTATAAGCCAATACTCACTGCAGACAACATGAGGGTATATTCTGCATGTATTGTAATGACAGTTCTTTCCTGGGTATGAGCAAGAACGTACACACAAATCTATGCAGAGGATATTAATCGACGTAAAAACACTGATTCTACTGGGGAGCGTTTTCTATTTACTGTCTGCACTGGTGGCAGAACTGCGTTGTGTTTAGAGCTTCTCTGATTTAGTGTACACATACAGTAAAGCCCATTTATCATCTTTATAATAAAAGATCGGAAAAGCGTGGCTTGCTTTTTCGTGTCGTACCAGAAGTCCCAGCATGACATATAGATCTACACTTGTTGGAGTTAGAGAAACACACGTGTCTACACAAGTGTCTGTTTCAGTTAAAACATTGTGTGTGTGTGTGTGTGTGTGTGTGTGTGTGTGTGTGTGTGTGTGTATATAGTGATGTGTCATGTTAAATACATATGCTGGTTGTAGATAGTTAATTACACGTGCTGGTTCTAGATATTCATACTGAATGGTGTTTTCATCAGCATAGTATATACTATTTGAATGCAGCTTTGTAAAGCAGCATGACAATTATCATGCACATTTTATTTATATTCCAGAATCACGAATAAAAACCTCTAGAACTGAAATGTCGGTCTTATGGGCTCTTCCAATAGGGGTCGTTATAGATTTATTTTTTTTCCATTGGTAATATTAAGCTTTAATGTCGCTTTGAAGCTGTGGTGAGATATGACATGTGGGTAAGCGTAGCATTCCCCTCCTGCTAAACTGGTGCAACCTACATCTCCTAGCGTCTTAACCCTGTCTAATTTATTCCATACTGGCCTATGAGATCACAAACTCACAAACACTAAATCAAAACCTGAGGCAAGATAGGTCTACAATAAAACCAAAGGGCCCAAGAACACAAGAAAATTAAAACCATCTCGAAGGGTCAATTCACTCTAGACATTTGGACGAAGGATAAGCTATAATGCCAAATAATTCGGTTCAACTGTAACAAACCTCAAGTTGTAATTAATTTGGATGGCTTGCGGTAATGAATAATACGGCTGATAAAATGATTGAAGGTCTGTCTATCCAGCAAATGAAAATATCATGTTAATAATTATAATTGCAAACATTCTCAATTGTGACTTTCGTAACCATAGATACAGTACATACCTGAACTTAATATTTATACAAAAAAATGACAAACATTTAAAATGACAGTCACACATGTATGTGTAAGTACAGTATGTATGTGTACTGTAAGTATGTATGTATGTATGTATGTATGTATGTGTACTGTATTTATGAATGTATGCATGTCTGTATGTATGTCTGTATGTATGTATGTATGAACGAACGTGTGTGTGTGTGTGTGTGTGTGTGTGTGTGTCGATAGATAGATAGATAGATAGATAGATAGATAGATAGATAGACAGATAAACTGTATATTCAGAAAATCATAATCAGTGATCAGTGATGTGTAAGAGTGAGTTTTCGGAGGAGTTAATATACATATTGATATTTTGTAAATATGTGTAGCTATTTTAAGTGATATCTAATAACAAGTTGTCGGTTTAATAAACAGTATCAAAGTGTCGTTTTTTTCTCAGAACATTTTATTTATCTCTGAACTACTGAAGTGTATCAATAACCTTTAATAAGAGTATGTTAACAAATCCTTTTATCCTGTGCTATATGGATTAATTAGATATAACGTTTAGCTTTCGTAATGTATTTTAGACAACCGCTTACTTTCTTTAAAGTGATCCATCCCCCTGTGCAAATGGACAGGCCAGGTTATCGGATTACCTGGTTACTTCCGTTTTGCAATAACAGGTGCAGAGTACATTTTGGAAAGAGGCTAGTTACAGAGGAAGCCATTGACTGGTCTGATATATAGGGGGGGGATTCAATTACATGAGAAGGGAGCGAATCAACCGTTGATGCGGTTAAATTAATTTCCCCCATAGTATCATAATAAATAACATCCATGTTTATATGGTGTTAAAAAGATAATAAAGACTCTTTTTGTAAGGTGAGGCAATCTGTGACAGGGCATTCTGGGTTTTGTAGTTCCTCAAATGCTTGAGTGTCACGTCTATACCTGGCTAGAACTTAAAATATCACAAAGGAAAGGCAGCAGTCACATTGCTGCCATTATTATATTATGGCAAGGGAAGTTACAGTAAGTGCACGTGTCAGTTGGCATTTTATTGGACCCACATACTGTACAAAACAGGCTGTGTCACATGTTACACATTAATTCATATATTGTATTTCCTCAATATTGAAATCATAGAACCTGTTAAATATGATTAGCCTGTATTGCAGAGATGTACTAAATCTGCTTCGCAAATGTTCGCAAGGCTTGGAACATCCTCAGTCCCGTTTGTGGCTGCAGCCATTGATTATAATAGGGAACATACACATAAGTTACAAATCTACAAGGCAGAGCAGAGAACATGATTAGTTCTCCAGCATGGATTGCTCGGGAGTGATTTATTGGTTTAATAAACTGCGATGAATCCAGCTCAGATTGCCAGTTAGAGGGAATAAGGAGCCGGGGTCCCTGGGGATACAGTGCTGGGCTGACAGGGCTTCCACGTCTTGCTGACACATTGTTTGATTCGGGTAACTAGAGACATTGCATTTATATTTACAAGATGTGCTATCCACACATTGGATGTCACTAAATGCTCTCTCCTGGCTGTATTACCTTCAGTCAATCAGGTAAAGACAGAACAAATATTTGCTTAGTATTAATGAGTCATATTTTTGGAACATTTCTGGGCACAGAGATTACGTTAGCCAAGTATCAAGTATTGTTTCATATAAGCTGAGATGTCTTGTTGTGTGTATAGAGATACACATACAAACACACAATTATATATACTGTAGGCGTGAGAGGGAGAGTGATGATGTGCATAGAATATATATATATAGTGTGTGTGTGTGTGTGTGTGTGTGTGTGTGTGTGTGTGTGTGTGTTCAGTGCACAATATTATGGCTTGTTACTGTTCTTATCATCACTATATTACTATGCACGTATACATTAAGTCATGCTATCTGTATGTGTGTGTCTATGTGCACACATATAAAACAAACATCCACACTATACCCATATAAAATATCCAGTTGTATGTATATGTAAACACAGTATATATATATATATATATATATATATATATATATATATATAAAAATGTGTAACACTCACGGACACATCTACAGTAGATGTATGGATGTAGTGTGTGTGTGTGTGTGTGTGTGTGTGTGTGTGTGTGTGTATATATATATATATATATTTATTGTGCATTGCATGTACCTATGTATTATATGTTTACCTGATCTATAGCAAAACACCTAAGTCTACTTATGCCACTGATGCCTGTCGTTGTCTGAACGCATTATCATATATATTCTCAACACAAGCCATGATTTTTGGTAAAAACATGCTACTCGAATAATAAGCTGAAGGTAATCGAATTTGTTGTACATTTAGAAACGTGTACTATATATCGACGCCTTGTACATTATTGTTCTACAGTATATATAATTCTCTCTCTCTCTCTCTCTCTCTCTCTCTCTCTCTCCCTCCCTCTCTCTCTCCCTATTTCATTACTATACCAAACTCAATTTCAAATACTAGAATACACCTTAGCTTTTAATCAATGTTTACTTTGTATAGAGTGCATAAGCCTGCCAGCTGTCCCTTCTCCCAATGTACTGTACGTGAACAGATCCTACACTGTACCGAGTCAATTATACATGTTAGCTGAGCTTGGCCGTAATAAAAGGAACTACAAGAGACAGGCATCCAGTTCCATACATCCTAGGTACCTCCTAGTAGTGTATTCTCTTCTCCTTACCTCGGTGCTGTATCTTTCCTGTGTAGTCACAGAAAACTAATTTCTTTCTTAATTGAAAAAAACAGCCAGGATCGCCTTTCTTTATGCTTAAAAAGCCGAAATGCAATATATAACCAACAGAGGGCGCCATACTATTTACTTTACCTTCTATACCCAGTGTATGGAGAACTTAATTGTGTTGCACAGATATCTGACAATAAAACTTTCACTCACATAATACCATCATTTACTACAGTATATGCTACTGATGATTTTTGAGCATTGAGCAGAATGCCCATATGTACAAAGTAATACAGTTCTACGTGCCATTATTATTACACTACTTGCTTATAGTACTGCATTTATTCATTGAGATTGGCTCTTGTAGATCGTAAATCACTGATTAAAACGTACATTGCGCCTGTTCTCACCCACCACACGCTTATTTTATATTTCATTCGTTAATAAAACTATTGACAGGTACAGATACTTAGAACTACATAGCTGAAGTCACTGCCCTAGCTTCATTTCCTTATAAAACAACCCTCAACTCATAGCACATCCTCCGCTAAAATAGTGTTCAAAACCATGATTCACAAAGCAAATATTAATACTTGATACGACACTTTTTGTATATATATATATATATATATATATATATATATAATTATTATTATTTTTGAACCTGGAGTAAAAAAAAACTGTATTCATTAATATTACAATGCTACAAAATACTTTGGCATAAATATATTTTGCTTGTACCTTAAAACGGCATTGGAACATTAAATTAATATACTGAAGGTTATACAAACCAAATCATGTCCTATTCATACACACCTTGGTACATAATACAAATTCTGTAGTCATGGTATAACGTAAATATTTTTCAATAATAAGATATATTAACTAAGTATATTGCGTTATAGTGGTAGGATAATGACTACACCGTAACATGATGTATGTACTGTTACTACAATTGTACAGACGATGAATGGCAGGACTGTCAGTAAATTGCCAGAAATTGAAGTATTCAATTCAACAATTAAGAATTTATATTGTACATGTCTAGATCAGCAAACATTAAACAAAACCAATTTTCACTGAGTATTGTACTTCCATGTAGTGTTCACTATTGTATCTTGCTGAGAAAGGTGTTTATAGGTATAAAAGTGGGATTACCTGTGAGCAGATACATCAGATACTTTCACTTTATATTGTCTAGATTAACAAAGTTTAAAAATTATCTAATCAATATATTATAGTTTTAAACATTCCATACGTTTTGGAACTGATATATACAGATGTATATGTATATATTTAGAAGAGGAAATAACCCACTTGCCACCTGAGCTGTGTAAACATCCTACCTGTAGTGTTTCTTATCTGATTATGATAAACCCGTAGATGGATACGTGGGAAAAAAGAGTATCTGTTATTTGGATCAAAAACATTTTCTACAGCAGAATATTTACATATTAGGACTGTTAGCCTAGCAACCTATTGGCAATGCTAGCGCACCAGTGTATATATACTGTATGTATTTATTTTCTGTTGGGATATCTATCTATCTATCTATCTATCTATCTATCTATCTATCTACGTGTGTGTGTGTGTGTGTGTGTGTGTGTGTGTGTGTGTGTGTGTGTGTGTGTGTGTGTGTGTGTGTGTGTGTGTGTGTGTGTGTGTGATAGATAGATAGATATAATGTTAGATATAGAGTCTCTGTTATTTGGATCAAAAACATTTTCTACAGCAGAATATTTACATATTAGCACTGTTAGCCTAGCAACCTATTGGCAATGCTAGAGCACCAGTGTTTATGTACTGTGTGTATTTTTTTCTGTTGGGATATCTATCTATCTATCTATCTATCTATCTATCTATCTATCTACATCTCTATATGTGTGTGTGTGTGTGTGTGTGTGTGTGTGTGTGTGTGTGTGTGTGTGTGTGTGTTACATGTGTTATATATCTGTGTGTGTTACAGCAGTATATTTACATACTAGCACTGTTAGCCTAGCAATCTATTGGCAATGCTAGAGCACCAGTGTATATACTGTATGTATTTATTTTCTGTTGGGATAACTTTCTAATCTATCAGTGTGTGTGTGTGTGTGTGTGTGTGTGTGTGTGTGTGTGTGTGTGTGTGTGTGTGTGTGTGTAGAAAGTTAGTTAAGCAATATATATATTTATACTCATACATACATACACACCCATCCGTTCTTTAAGGTGATTTTCATACAATACATGTTTTTCCCATGTGTCAAGAAAATGAACGCTTACTAATATACTGTAGCTGCAATTCCTGCTTAACACTGTATTTTAACAGGTGCCGTCCAGCTGAATTATTTTTTAGGTCTAAATGAAAGATTTTTTCTTTAAGAAGATTCTTTCACTTCTGCAAGTCTTCATTTGCAATTCAAAGAGCATATACAATCTAATGATTTCCAGATGACAGCACAATTTTGAAAGCAACAAAAATGTACTTTGTAAACTGTGTGAATGCAAAATGTATTTTAAAGATGAAGGTCAAAAAAAGATCAGTGTCAATTATTTTACTAGCTCAGTAGAGAGAGAAAAAAAATGACTACTGGTGTCTGGGCTTTAAAAGAAAATAGGCTTGAAAAGAGAAATGATGGATAGGACTGCCATGGCTATATAAAAGGCTTTAAAGATGGCAGCTAGTGTTGTTTTAGGATGAGTAGATTGAGACATTCCAGCAAAAGAGAGAGCTAGGGTTACATTACACCGGAATGGGTAAAATGGACTGGGAAGAAGATCTCTGCCTATTTAAGATGACGGGAACCAATGAAATGTCCCCAATAGCTTCTCCAGCCTGACCACCAAGATTGACGTGGAAGACACGTCAAGCTGATCAGAGCAAACTCCACTCAGATAACTGCAGTAATTCTCTCTAATCGGATGAGGATCACTTTCTGCTTTGTTCCCCCTGCATGTGCAGTAACTGTGCAAACATTAAAGATCGCAGTTTGGAAAGGAAGTGCCTGTAACTGGAGAACACTCCTCCTCATCCAGCTCATTGGAGAAGCCTGGGCTCTCTCTCCCTCCATGTATCTCTGGGTTACATCTGTTTGAGTTTCCTTATTTCTGCGTAGAAGTTTTCTTGATCCTCTACTTGCGGCATGGGTAAGCAATCTTCATAATTCATGTATTGATGAGAGCACTTTGGAAGAAGGGGGGATGGCAGTGCGCAATCAGAGGCGCATACCATCCTGTGCAGGGGCACAATTACGCGCGGCGCAAATACCAACGTTACTTATGTGTTGCTGAGTTTTTCTGTAAATGTTCTGTACATTG